>NC_065596.1:9074797-9374797 GCF_024542745.1 Macaca thibetana thibetana
AATTCCAGTTATCCTTTAATTTTTGGCACTCTCTGTTACTCCTTCAAATAAGACTCTTTTTTTTAGATCAGGCATGGTGGCTCACACCTGTAATCTCAACACTTTGGGAGGCCAAGGCAGGAAGATTGCTTGAGGCTGGGAGTTTGAGAAGAGCCTGGGCAACACAGCAAGACCCTTTCTCTATAAAAATTAAAAATAAAAAGTTAACTATGCGAGATCGAGGCTGCAGTGAGCCATGATTGTGCCACTGCGCTCCAGCCTGGATAACAGCGAGACTCTGGGAGGTTTGCTGGAGCCCGGGAGTTCAACATTGCTGAGCTATGACCATGCCACTGCACTCCAGCCTGGGCAACAGAGCAATATCCTGTCTCAAGAAAATATATACTCTTTTTTAAAAAGGAAAAAGAAGGAAAAGTATAACACTGAGAAACTTTTGTTTTGTTTTGTTGAGACAGGGTCTCACTATATTGCCCAGGCTGAAATGCAGTGGTGCCATCATAGCTCACTGCAGCCTTGCCCTCCTGTGCTCAGGTGATCCTCCCACCTCACCTCAGCCTCCCAAGTAGCTGTGACTGCATGTGCATGCCACCATGCCCGGCTAATTTTTTATTTCTGAGATGAGGTCTCACTATGTTGTCAGGCAGGTCTTGAACTCCTGGGCTCAAGCGATCCTCCCAACTCAGCCTCCCAGAGTACTGGTGTTACAGACATGAGCCCCAGTATTTGGCCTGCTTTTGTATTTTTGAGCAAAAAAAGTTGACAAGAGAGATTGGTTAAAAGCAAGGAGTGTTGCTGCAGAACTAGAAATCCATGGTCTCAGAGTGAGAGGATTGCTTAAGCCCAGGAATTCAAGATCAGCATGGGTAACATAGTGAGACCCTGTCTCTCAAAAAAAAAAAGAAAAGAAAAAAGAAAACAAAAATTAGCTGGGCCTGGTGGTGTGTGACTATAGTCCCACCTACACAAGAGACTGAAGTAGGAGGATCGCTTGAGCCCCAGAGTCTGAGGACATAGTGAGCAGTGATTGTGCCACTGCACTCCAGCCTGAATGACAGTGAGACCTCCTGTCTCTAATGAAAATAGAAAGAAATCCATGATATGACACTTAGCTTTATAGGGCCATATAGGGCATATTTTATTTTTTCATCCAGAGCTAATCAGGCTGGTAAATTGTACCAAGAGAACACTTTATAAACCAGCTAAGAATTTAGGTTGGGCACAGTGGCTTACGCCTGTAATCCCAGCACTTTGGGAGACCCAGGCGGGCGGATCCCCTGAGGTTGGGAGTTTGAGACCAGCCTGACCAACATGGAGAAACCCTATCTCTACTAAAATACAAAATTAGCTGGACGTGGTGGCGCATGCCTGTAGTCCCCACTACTCGGGAGGCTGAGGCAGGAGAATCGCTTGAACCCAGGAGGCGGAGGTTGCGGTGCGCTGAGATCGCACCACTGCACTCCAGCCTGGGCGATAAGAGCCAAACTCCATCTCAAAAAAAAAAAAAAAAAAAAAAGTCCGGGCACGGTGGCTCACGCCTGTAATCCCAGCACTTTGGGAGGCCGAGACGGGTGGATCACGAGGTCAGGAGATCGAGACCATCCTGGTGAACACGGTGAAACCCCGTCTCTACTAAAAAAATACGAAAAACTAGCCGGGCAAGGGCGCCTGTAGTCCCAGCTACTCGGGAGGCTGAGGCAGGAGAATCGCTTGAACCCGGGAGGCGGAGCTTGCAGTGAGCCGAGATCGCGCCACTGCACTCCAGCCTGGGAGACAGAGGGAGACTCCGTCTCAAAAAAAAAAAAAAAAGAATTTATTCATAATAGGAGCCAAAACTGGCTCTAGAAGGGCCTGCCCTGCAATCTTTGCAGACAGTATTGTGGAGCAGAATGTCCATGTGGTGCAGGGGACAGAGTTAGAGCAGAGATTGCCGTTGCTTTGGAGGGTTTGATGGATCGTCTTTCCTTCCTAGGGAAGAACCAGGGCCCCTCTCGCCTGAACAGACACAGATGTTTTGCTCAGCAGCTTGCTGACTGTGTTCTTGTGAGGGTGTGGTAGGCTGTCATTTGCCGTTGCAGTACTCACAGACCACATTACCTGAAATCTGAGGCCATCTTACTGCTGGCCCAATTGCTGAAAGAACAAGTTTCCAGAAGCTAGTCGAGCAAACAGTGGAGACCACAGGGGCTGGGTCCTTCTTACATTATAAGGCTTTCCCCTGGGTGAACTCTTCGAAGCTGCTGTCAGTATTTCTTATAGATAGCTATTAACCAACAATTCCTGGATTTTAGGCATCTCAGGAAGGTCCAGATCCCTGGAAGGAATCCATTTCAATGGATTCCTACCCTCTTTACTTAGGGAAGGTAGAAGACTGGATCTGTGTGTCCTCGGGTTTTATCCTTCCTCAGGGCCCAGTCCCTACTCTGGAAAGTGAAGATGAAGGTGGGTTCACAGCTCCTTCTTTGGAACCCTTGGAGCTAGATGTATTTTGGAATTCTAGCTTAAGAGAAGTCATGTGGGGTCTGGGGAAGCACCCTGTATTTAAATACATTAATTCTGCACTAAGTAGGACAAAGAAAGATTATAAATGTTCTCACAGGTGAAAACAGCTGCAACATGAGTTTTGGCACCACACTGGTAGAAAACACTTGGTCTTCAGACTGTTTTGTACCTGGGGGAATTGCAGAGTAAGGGATCTTGCCCACCTGTCCTTCTTATCTGTGGTGAGGATGAAATGAGATCATTGCAGATAAATGTTCTTGGCATCCTGCAGGGAAAGCCCTTGTTCAGTGTTGGCTGCTGCTGCTGTGGTCTTAAGAGATAAAATAGACTGTCAACGAATAAGAGAACGCCTACCCACAGAAGAGAAGGCATTTCTGTAGGTTTTTTATATAAACAAGCTGTTAGAGGCAAAGGCTTTAATTTTCAGGTCATGAGTTGGCTCTGATGGGAAAGGCAAATCCTGCCTCTTATGGTATCTGTCAAAATTTCAGTGCTGAGAGAAAATTATTCAAAAATATGTATTTCTGGCTGGGCGCGGTGGCTCACGCCTGTAATCCCAGCACTGTGGGAGGCCGAGGTGGGTGGATCACAAATTTAGGAGATTGAGACCGTCCTGGCTAACATGGTGAAACCCCATCTCTACGAAAAATACAAAAAAAAGTAGCCGGACACGGTGGCACGCGCCTGTAGTCCCAGCTACTCAGAAGGCGGAGGCAGGAGAATCGCTTGAATACGGGAGGCGGAGGTTGCAACGAGCCGAGATTGTGCCACTGCACTCCAGCCTAGTGCGAGACTCCGTCTCAAAATAAATATATATATATATGTATTTCTAACTGCAGAGGTTTTTTTTTTAAATGTAGTTTTAAAGCAAGTGGCAGGATTAGGATTAATAATAGTCTGTAGGAGCAGTGGTTTCTGATAGAGGTAGAAGTTTTCCTTACTTGACACTCATTTTATTTCATTTATTTATTTATTTTGAGATGGAGTCTTGATCTGTTACCCAGGCTTGAGTGCAGTGGCGCGATCTCCACTCACTGCAACCTCCGCCTCCTGGGTTTAAGCAGTTCTTCTCCCTCACCCTCCCAAGAACCTGGAATTACAGGCAGGCGCCACCGGGCCCAACTAATTTTGGGATTTTGTTTGTTTGTTTGTTTGTTTTGAGACAGAGTCTTGCTCTGTTGCCCAGGCTGGAATGCAGTGGCATGATCTTGGCTCACTGCAACCTCCACCTCTTGGGTTCAAGCGATTCTTCTGCCTCAGCCTCCTGTGCAGCTGGGACTACAGGCACACACCACCACACCCAGCTAATTTTTATATTTTTAGTAGAGAAAATAGGGCTTCACCATATTGGCCAGAACTCCTGACCTCATGATCCACCCGCCTCAGCCACTCAGTGCTGAAATTACAGTGCTGGGATTATGAGCCACCGTACCCGGCCTAATTTTTGTATTTTTGGTAGAGATGGGGTTTCACCATGTTGGCCAGGCTGGTCTTGAACTCCTGGCCTCAACCAATCGACCCCCGTTGGCCTCCCAAAGTACTGAGTACAGGCATGAGTCAGTACTCAGCCCTAATTCATTTTATGTTGAGAAACAGTTTGAGAGTTGAGAAGATAGGAAATTTTATGTGTACATAATAATACTTATTTCCATATGAACATGCCAACCCCAAATAATTACTTTTAAGAAATAATTGTTTTGGCCGGGCGCGGTGGCTCAAGCCTGTAATCCCAGCACTTTGGGAGGCCGAGACGGGCGGATCACGAGGTCAGGAGATCGAGACCATCTTGGCTAACACAGTGAAACCCCGTCTCTACTAAAAAATACAAAAAACTAGCCGGGCGAGGTGGCGGGCACCTGTAGTCCCAGCTACTCGGGAGGCTGAGGCAGGAGAATGGCGTAAACCCGGGAGGCGGAGCTTGCAGTGAGCTGAGATCCGGCCGCTGCACTCCAGTCTGGACGACAGAGCAAGACTCCGTCTCAAAAAAAAGAAAAAAGAAATAATTGTTTTTTGTTTTTTGTTGAGACAGGGTCTTGCTCTGTCACCCAGGCTGGAATGCAGTGGCGCAATCATAGCTCACTGCAGCCTTGATCTTGTGGGCTCAAGTGACACTCCCACCTCAGCCTCCCAAGTAGCTAGGAGTACAAGCGTATGCTGCCACAGCCGACTTTTTTTTTTTTTTTTTTTTTTTTTGTAGAGACAAGGTTTCGCCCTGTTGCCCAGGCTAGTCACCTTGGCCTCCCAAAGTGTTGGGATGACAAGCATATTTGCCTGTAATCCCAACCTGGTGGGGATTCACCTGATGGGGTTTCACCATGTTAGCCAGGATGGTCTCGATCTCCTGACCTCGTGATCTGCCCGCGTTGGCCTCCCAAAGTACTGCCCAAAAGAGGCAATATTTGCCTTTCCCATCAGAGCCAACTCATGACCTGAAAATTACAAATAGCCACCCGGCCCAGAAATAATTGTTATACACGCTTTTTAATGGAAAACCAAAATATAAAGCAGTTTGTGTTTCAGATTTAGGACGGGGAGAGGGGGTATTCTTTGCTTTAACATGGTTTGGAAGCTAACCTCCATCCTTATTTGAATTCCAAGTGGCTCACTTTTCAGGAATTTGAATAGTTTCCTCATTTAACAGAATGATAACTTGGGTGTTCATTTATCAGAATAGGCTACTGACCTAAATGTTTAAAAATTTTTATTTGGGGCCAGGCTCTGTGGCTCATGCCTGTAATCCCAACACTTTGGGAGGTTCAGGAGGGTGGATTGCTTGAGTCTAGGAATTAAAGACCAGCCTGGGCAACATGATGAAACCCCATCTCTACAAAAAATATAAAAATTAGCTGGACATGATGGCATGAACCTATAGTCTCAGCTACTTGGGAGGCTGAGGCAGGAGGATCGTTTGAGCCTGGAAGGCGAGGTTGCACTGAGCCGTGATCATGCCACTGCATTCCAGCCCAGACAGAGTGAGACCCTGTTTTTAAAAAGTAAATAAATAATTTTTTAATTTTTTAATCTAGTCCTCCTGGTATAGCAAGTTAAACGTAACCTGCCTTTCCATTGGTTAATATTTTCTGACAGTCTAATTAAACTGTGGAATCTAGAGGTTTTGATGGCTTTTCATTGAGAGAAGGGCCTGCTGGCAATCCCATACCAAAGGTTAGGTAGTCTCAGGTCATTTCCCTGTGACTTGCTTGGGGAAATTAACCCCACTGTCTTTATGTTTAGGCTTTGTCCAGGGATCTGAAACCACTTTGCAGTCGACATACTCGGATACCAGTGCTCAGCCCACCTGTGATTATGGTAAGTGTGGGCCTCTGGTGGGAACCAAAGTGTTTTGCAGAGCAGTTCCTTGTCTTCTTAGTTGCCTTTGGCTTTGCTGTCATCCTGTCATGCTTTTTTAAACCTAAACTTGTGTGAAATGGTGTGGCCATTTGAATAGCTAGTGCTTCCCTTTCAGACAGTTATGGGAAAAGTAGCTGTGTTCCTGAGCAAGTTAGGCTCTTTGATAAAAGGCCTGGCTTCAAATCCCCATGAGAGAGGGACTGGGACTCAGAGTGACCAATTAAAGTCCAAAGGAGGGCACAGTGGCTCACGCCTGTAATCCCAGCACTTTGGGAGGCCGAGGCGGGTGGATCACCTGATGTCAGGAGATAGAGACCATCCTGGCCAACATGGTGAAACACCATCTCTTCTAAATACAAAACATTAGCTGGTCATGGTGGCACCCACCTATAGTCCCAGCTACTCAGGAGGCTGAGGCAGGGGAATCGCTTGAACCCTGGAGGCAGAGGTTACAGTGAGCCGAGATCACGCCATTGCACTCCAGCCTGGCAACAGAGCAAGACTCCATATCAAAAAAAAAAAAAAAAAAAAAAAAAAAAAGTCCAAAGGATTGGTCCAGGAGAGAGCAAGCTGTTAACTTAGTCCCAGCGTAGTGCGTGTCCTTGCTGTGGGAGAGAGGCTGAGTATGTGAATCTAGCAGCTTTCGGAGACTCAGCCAGGCCACCTCAAGCCAGCGGGCTCCACACACACGGAGTTGAGTGAAGATCTCTGATTGAGTTTTCCAGTGTGGACAGAAACACTTCATTAGCTAATTCAGAAGTAGCCACCAGTAGGATTCACAGATGCTGTTTTGTCTGTTTTGTTTGTGTGCTGTGGCAGCCCGGAACTGCTGATAAAGCTGGTCTTTGGTTGTCTGTGACTCTAGGGGTGTCTGTTGAGAAGGAGCCCTCTTTGGAATTAACAAGGATAATGTCTTAGTTACTGAGATGGGTAATTTCTTTTACTACCAAGATCTGGGGAAAGACTGATCCTACACAGCTAACATGCCCTCAGGGATCACTGCATAAAGGGACTTAAGTAAGCTTCCCAAGTAGCAGCAGCTAGTCCCAGAAAAAGGGAAGACTTAAAATATTTTGAAATTGGGTGAGAAGGTATCGGGTGTTTCATAAATGAGGAGAAACTTGGTTTGCTTGGCTTCCCTGTCCTGCCCTCCCTGCCTCTTCCTTTCATCAAATATAGTCCCTAATTGCACATCCTTTTGAATTATTTTCCCTCTGGGTTACGTATTCTGAGTACAAGCCATTTCTCGGATGTGCCGTTTACAAATGTTTTCTCCCAGACTGTGGCTTGTCTATTCTCTTGTCAGTATCTTTGAAAGAATACAAGTTGTTAATTTTGAAGCCGAATTCAATCTTTTCTTTAATAGATGATGATTTTGCTTTTTTATCTAATAAATCTATAAGATTTTTCTTTTGAATTTTCTTTTAGGTGTTTTAGTTTAAGGTTTTACATTTAGTCTGTGATCCATATTGAGTTAATTTTTCCACAAGGTGTGCAGTATCGGCTAAGGTTTCTTCTTGTATTGCATGTAGATATACAATTGTTCCAGCACCATTTGTTTAAAAAGAAAAAAAAAAAAGCTATTTTTTCTTTCTTTCTTTTTTTTTTTTTTCTCACTCTGTCCCCCAGGCTGGAGTGCAGTGGCGCGATCTCAGCTCACTGCAAGCTCCACCTCCCAAGTTCACACCATTCTCCCTCCTCAGCCTCCTGAGCAGCTGGGACTACAGGCGCCCATCACCACGCCAGGCTAATTTTTTTGTATTTTTAGTAGAGACGGGGTTTCACCGTGTTAGCCAGGATAGTCTCAATCTCCTGACCTCGTGATCTGCCCACCTTGGCCTCCCAAAGTGCTGGGATTACAGGCGTGAGCCACTGCTCCCGGCCTCTTTCTTTCTTTCTTTCTTTTTTAAGACAGAGTTTCGCTCTTGTTGCCCAGGCTGGAGTGCAATGGCGCGATCTCGGCTCACCACAACCCCCACCTCCCAGATTCAAGCGATTCTCGTGCCTTGGCCTCCCAAATAGCTGGAATTACAGGCATGTACCACTATGCCCGGCTAATTTTTGTATTATTAGTAGAGACAGGATTTCACCATGTTGACCAGGCTGGTCTTGAACTCCCGATCTCAGGTGATCCGCCTGCCTCAGCCTCCCAAAGTGCTAGGATTACAGGTGTGAGCCACCGCGCCAGGACTATTTTTTCTCTATTGAAATGCCTTTGTACCTTTACTGAAAATCAGTTGGCCATCTACTGTGGCTCTATTTCTGGACTCTTGGACTCTCATTCTGTTCCATTGGTCTGTACATCTAAACTTCATTCAGCAGCACAGTCTTTTTGTATTTTTAGTAGAGACTGGTTTCACCATGTTGGCTAGGCTGGTCTCAAACTCCTGACCTCATGTGATCCACCTGCCTCGGCCTCTCAAAGTGTTGGAATTACAGGCCTTAGCCACCGCGCCTGGCCCAGCAATGCAGTCTTGATTACTGGATAGTAGCAATCTTGAAATATTAGTCCTCCAGGTTTGTTCTTTTTTCCAGAATTGTTAGTTTCTTTGCATATAAATTTTAGAATCAGTCTATCAAGTTTTTTAAAAATTCGTGCTGAGATTTTGAGCGAGAGAGCCTTGGGTCTATAGATCTATCAAATCTGTAGAATCTATAGGTTAGTTTGAGATTAGTTTGAGAAAATTGACATCTTAACAATATCAAGTCTTCTGATTCATGAACGCAGTATGTCACTTCACTGATGTAGGTCTTTGATTTATTAGTGTTTTGTAGTTTTCAACACAGATCCTACACATATTTTGTTAGATTTACACTTAAGTTTTTCATGTTTTTAGTACTATAGTGAATGATACTTTTAAAAACTTTCAATTCATTGCTGATATGTAGAAATTTGATTGCTATTTGATTTGTAGGTTTACCTTGTAATATTTGAAATTTGACTTATAGATTGACCTTGTAATAAACCTTGCTAAGCTCACTTTTTCTAGTAGCTCTTTTGTAGATCTTTTTGAGATTTTTTTTACATACGAAATTGTGAAAGAATAGAGATGGATTTATTTTTCCTTCTGGCTTGAATTGCAAGAACAATATAACATTTAAATAACATTTTGAAAAACAGCCAAGATCCTACCATATTAATATTTAATTTTTGTCAGCTTACTAATTTTATGTAGTTTAATACTTTATATGTGGATAGAATTGTGGATCCTGCTTTATTTTATTTTATTTTTTTAAGATATGGTCTCGGCCGGGCGCGGTGGCTCAAGCCTGTAATCCCAGCACTTTGGGAGGCCAAGACGGGCGGATCACGAGTTCAGGAGATCGAGACCATCCTGGCTAACACGGTGAAACCCCGTCTCTACTAAAATACAAAAAAAATTAGCCGGGCGAGGTGGCGGGCGCCTGTAGTCCCAGCTACTCGGGAGGCTGAGGCAGGAGAATGGCGTGAACCCGGGAGGCGGGGCTTGCAGTGAGCTGAGATCCGGCCACTGCACTCCAGCCTGGGCAACAGAGCTAGACTCCGTCTCAAAAAAAAAAAAAAAAAAAAAAAAAAAAAAAAAGATATGGTCTCACTCTGTCACCTAGGCTGGAGTGCAGTGGAACAATTTCAGCTCACTGCAACTTCCACCTCCTGGATACAGGTGGCCCTCCCACCTCAGCCTCCCACATAATTGGGACTACAGGCATGCCCTACCACGCCCAGCTAATTTTGGTATTTTTTGTAGAGATAGTGTTTTGCTGTGTTGCCCAGGCTGGTCTCAAACTCCTGGGCTCAAGCGATCTGTCTGCCCCACTTCCCCAAATGGTAGGATTACAGGTGTGAGCCACTGCACCTGACTGGTCCTGCTTTATTTTATGTTGGAAGCATTTCCTTGTGCCACATAAGGCACAGTAAATTCTTTTTTTATGCTTACATGATATGTCACTGAGTAGGTAGTCTATAATCTGATTAACTATTACCTTAAAGTTGAGTGTTAAATTGTTTTCTATTTTTGGTCCATAAATATTACATACTGTGACCATGTCCTTTTTTCTTTTAAAAATTGTGTTCTTGGCCAGGTGCAGTGGCTCATGCCTATAATCCCAGCACTCTGAGAGGCTGAGATGGGAGGATCGCTTGAGCCCCCAGGAGTTTGAGACCAGCCTGGGCAACATAGTACAACCCTATCTCTACAAAATATATAAGAAATTAGCCAGGCATGGTGGCACATGCCTGTAGTCCCAGCCACTCCGGAGGCTGAGGCAGAAGGGTCACTTGAACCCGGGAAGTCGAGGCTGCAGTAAGCTGTGATCACACCATTACACTTCAGCCTAGGGGACAGAGCAAGACTGTGTCTCAAAAATATATATGTACATATATTTTATATTTTTATATATATATAATATATATATCTTTAAAGAGATATATATATATATATATATATTTATACCTTTAACATTTCCTTTGTCAACCATGATCTCATTCCTTCTGGGGATGGAAATGAGTTGGGGTATTCTTTCAGAAAGGGCAGGTCTTGGGGAGTCCCTAAACGCCAGTCTAGATGAAGGCTTCCTCCTGAAGGCACCCAGCTGGGATGTCCATTAAGGAGTCTGGGTTGCTCCAGGCATAGCAAGTGGCATATAGTGAGTGTTTACCTGGAGGGACTCCTGAGAGTTGCCCATCGTGGGAGGCCCTGCCTGTCCTTAAAACGTAAAGTGGTGTTCACGGAGTTGATGCCTGCTTCCTTTCCTTGTGCCTCCTCACTCTGTTCTGGCAGATCCTCAGCAGGTGAAGCTTACAGTGACCACATTGTAGCCTCACAAGCAGAGCCCTGATGGATCTGCTTTTGCCTCCGTATCCTATTTTCTTTTTCTTTTCCTTTTTCTTTTCTCTTTTTTTTTTTTTTTTTGAGAGAGAGTCTTGCTCAGTCAGTCGCCCAGCCTGGAGTGCAATGGTGTGATCTCGGCTCACTGCAACCTCCACCTCCCAGGTTCAAGTGATTCTCCTGCCTCAGCCTCCCAAGCAGCTGAGACCATAGGCGCACACCACCACACCTGGCTAATTTTTGTATTTTTAGTAGAGATGGGGTGTCACCATTTTGGCCAGGCTGGTCTCGAACTCCTGACCTCGTGATCCACCCGCCTTGGCCTCCCAAAGTGCTGGGATTACAGGTGTGAGCCACCACGCTCAACTCCTATTTTCTTTAGAATAGCTAATGCCCACTGTCCCTGGTACAAACAGACAAACAGTCACTTGGCCAGGTATACAGTAGCTGCCTGGGCTACCTGTGTGGTGTTCTATTTTTTTTTTTAATGGAGTTTCACTGTGTCACCCAGGCTGGAGTGCAGTGGTGCGATCTCACCTCACTGCAATCTCTGCTGCCTGGGTTCAAGCAATTCGTGTGCCTCAGCCTCCTGAGTAGCTGGGACTAAAGGTGTGTGCCACCTCACCTGGCTAATTTTTGTATTTTTGGTAGAGTCAGGGTTTCACCATGTTGGTCAGTCTGGTTTCAAACTCCTGCCCTCAGGTGATCCGCCCACCTCGACCTCCCAAAGTGCTGGGATTACAGGCATGAGCCACCACACCCAGCCATGTGCATTGTTCTTTATGTGGCTCCGCCAGCCTCTCTTGCCTGTTAGAATGGCTCCTTAGCCACTATTTCCTCAGCCACCACTCCTGACTTACCCTTGCTGCGCTCTGGCTGTTAGCGTCTCCCTTACCGATAAGCAGATCTCCATACCTGAGTGGTGCCTGGGACTGCAAGCATCTGTTCCCTGTGCTCAGGGTGTGCATAAACAAATGGATGAGAAGCCTCTGTTTTGGTTTCTCCAGCCCAAGAGTTTGTGTTTTGTGAGCTCTCTTGTTAAACATAGTGGTCATCAGCAGTTCCTCAGCTTCTCTCTGATTTCTCCTATTCTTTTTGTGCACCAGGTTGTGGAGGAACCCGAGTGCAGGACAACAGCCTGCCTATTCTGTCTGGCTCATCTTTTCAGTTGACTTATACTCTTCCTGCTGTGGTCTGGCTTCTGCCACTTAACTGCCCTGCTGTCTGTCTCACTGAGCTTCGGTCCCCTGCCCTGGATTGAGCGTGTCCTCTGTCTGTGGGGCAGAGATGACATGGAATGGGAAACAACTGTTGGGTCTCACCAGAGACCAAGGGAAAGGGGTCACCTGCTCTGTGCCCTCCTTTGGGGAGGAACTGTGTGTTTGAGTTCCCAGGGGACTTTACACTTTGTCACTTCTCAGTGGCTTTATGTTCCTGAAGGAATGAGGTTTTATCATGTATTGTGATTGAATCCAGAGCCTATTAAGTTGATAATCCAGATGGTTCTCTCCACAGCTTTTCTCAAGTAAGGGGTTGCTTCTTGGGCTTCTCTCACTGATGTGTTCCAGCACAGCACAGTCAACAATTCAAGGGCTTGTTGGCCCTCCCTTTTAAGGCAGTCTCTTGGGAGACTGGGGTTGGGTTTTCTGCTATAAACTGATTAGCGTTTAGCCTGGGGTGTGGAGGTCACCTTCTAATTCTGGCTCTTAAGGGAAGGAGTGTAGGAGCCAAGTTCCTTAGTTGAGAGTATTGGGAACAGGAGGATCCTTAAATAACAGAAGCTCAGAGCCACAGGCAGCCAGGCACCAGGGCAGCAAGTGGCCTGGATCATTTGCACAGTGCTCGCAAGCTCAAGGCGTCTCGGTTAGAGGAGGTGCAGCCTGCTCTGACCAGTCAGGTCCTGGGAATAATTGTCTTTGCACCTGAATTACGGCCTTGTATTGTACGCAAGTATAGATGTAACTGCCCTTTTACTTTTTGTAGGATATGGAACTTGGAACTCTGGGACAAATAGAGGCAAGTGTCATTCCTGCGATCACTGTCCTGTCCCTTGGGGTTGTTCTGGCTATGTTTCTCAGCTGCTGCCCCGCTTGACCAAGGTTGGGAGTGGGGAGGGGGCGTGTTTCTGGGGTTACCTACTCCTTAACAGGAGGCGCTCATCAGAATGGCCAGGGCCCCTCCAGCCTCAGTGGCTAGGGTCTTCTCTCTCTGTGACAGAAGATACCCTTGTATCTGTGTTTGTCTCTGTCTCTGCCTGCCTGCCCCCACCATCTGTCTGTCTCTGTCTCCCTCACTGCAGGCTACGAGGGCTATGGCTATGGCTATGGCTATGGCCAGGATAACACCACCAACTATGGGTATGGTATGGCCACTTCACACTCTTGGGAAATGCCTAGCTCTGACACAAATGCAAACACTAGTGCCTCGGGTAGCGCCAGTGCCGATTCCGTTTTATCCAGAATTAACCAGCGCTTAGATATGGTGCCGCATTTGGAGACAGACATGATGCAAGGAGGCGTGTACGGCTCAGGTGGAGAAAGGTGAGTGGACACCTGCCTAGGGGCTGAGGCTCTGCAGGGGTGGCTCCTGCCTGCTGCCCACTGCGTCTTCCTTTCTGAGTGCGCCTCTGTGTCTGCTTCCTCCCCGCTGCTTGGTGCTGCTGTGGCTCCCAGCGGGGTCCGTCGCACTTCCCGTCTCTGACTTGTGTCTCCTCTCACCCACCCTCAACCCCTGCCGCACTACCTAGTGGTCAGCCTTTCCCCAGCTTGGAGTGGGAGGAACAAGCCCAGATTGGGCTGCCTTCGCTGTGCCCTCAAAAACAGAGTGTTTGGTTGCCCCTCCCTCCAAGGACAGCCATTTGGAAGGAATTCTCTCGAGACTTTGCGTCCTGCGTGGTGTCAGGGCAGGACAGATGGAGTTTGGTGTGAAGGGTGGGACGAGCGTTTGGGGCTGATCACTGTGAGCTGGGCCACCCCCACGTAAGGGTCGGGGCAGGTGTGGGCATTTCCTGGTTACTCTCCTGTGCCTTACAAACGTGTACCTGTTGGAAGCACTCTTGTGAGGAACTGCTGCTGTCCTCATTTTGCAGGTGGGGATACAGAAGTGCAGGCAGGTCATACCCCGAAGGCACGCAGCAAGTACGTGGTGGGGCTGGGCCTTGCCTACCAGATCTGCCCTACTCCAGAGCATCATGCTGTGGGCGTTTGTCATTAACTGAACTGGACTTGGCCCAGGAGTGCTTGTGCCCAGTGCGAGGCTTCGGTGAGGAGGGCGGGTGTATCTTTAGCACAGGATAGAGTGGAGTTCCAGCTAACAGATGAGTGAGAGCCAAGAGTAAGGAGTCGCCTGGCTGAGCACTGGTAGGGCCAAGTGAGGCCCCAGGGCTGTGGTGGCAGGGTGTGGGACAGGCACAAGGGGACTTGATGCCATGGGCTCTGTAACTCCTGGCCCAACAGCTGCAGCACTCAGAGCTGAGGGCTTGGCACGTGAGGCTTGGGCTTGCATTGCTGCTGTGCACCTTCTTACCACAGCCTGGAGCCTGGGATGGGGGTAAGCAGAGCAGTGGCAGCACCAGCTGCTGCTCTTAGAGCTGCCAGTGCCTGTTGGTGGCCCAGGTTTAGGGAAGAGTGTGCAAGGGGAGCCCTTGTGCCTGTGAGGTGTGTGGGGTCCAGGCCTGTGGGGGCGTAGGCTTCGGGCTGCAGTCATGGTTAAAAGAGCTCTCTGCGGTGCCCTCTGTGTCCTGGGAGGAGGTCTGGCCTGCCTTCCCAGTTGCAATATAGGGTATGTAGAGTTTGGTGTCTGGCTCTAGGCTCCAGATCATGTAATACAGCTTTTTCTTGTCCCTGGGCAAGCTCTCAGTGTCTTTCCTGGGAAATACTCCCCCTTTTGTCTCAGTTGTTTTGGTAATGAGGGACTTTGCAGAGTTCGAAGGTTCCCCAGCCATGAGGGACAAGAACGGTGTTTCCCATGGGTGTCAACAGCCTCACTGGCTGCACATTCGTTGTGCTGGACCTGCCTGCAGCCTGCAGGGTGCTGGGGTGCTCAGCCTTGCCCCATGAGGAGCAGCCTTGGGCGTTGCGACTCCCACAGATGGTGCACATATTCCCGAAGGGCTGTGGAGCAGCTCTGCCCCTCGTTGAGACTCACTGGACTAGAGCCTCCACCCCAGTTGTCGGTCCTCCTTAGGGTCCCCAAGCCAGTGTGTGGCTACATTCAAGTTTGGGGCAGTGGTGCCCCTACATCAGCTGAAAGGCTGGAACTTTTTAATTGTCATTTCTGAACATTGAGCCTCCCCACCAGGGCAGGGTGGGTGCTGGACTGGGAGATTGTGGGGAGGGCAGGAGCAGTCGCCTGGAGGTGAGGGATCCTGAGGGACTCCACCTGATACTCACTCCATGCCTCTGCAGGTATGACTCCTATGAGTCCTGTGACTCAAGGGCCGTCCTGAGTGAGCGCGACCTGTACCGGTCAGGCTATGACTACAGCGAGCTTGACCCTGAGATGGAAATGGCCTATGAGGGCCAATACGATGCCTACCGCGACCAGTTCCGCATGCGTGGCAACGACACCTTCGGTCCCAGGGCGCAGGGCTGGGCCCGGGATGCCCGGAGCGGCCGGCCGATGGCCTCAGGCTATGGGCGCATGTGGGAAGACCCCATGGGGGCCCGGGGCCAGTGCATGTCTGGTGCCTCTCGGCTGCCCTCCCTCTTCTCCCAGAACATCATCCCCGAGTATGGCATGTTCCAGGGCATGCGAGGCGGGGGCGCCTTCCCAGGCGGCTCCCGCTTTGGCTTCGGGTTTGGCAATGGCATGAAGCAGATGAGGCGGACCTGGAAGACTTGGACCACAGCCGACTTCCGGGTGAGTGGAGGTGGCCTTCCCCTCTGGGAAGCTTAGTTCCCACTGGGGCAGAGCTAAAGGCCGGGAGCCACGCACCCTGACACAGCTTCCCCCGCTTATGACCCAGACCAAGAAGAAGAAGAGAAAACAGGGCGGCAGTCCTGATGAGCCGGATAGCAAAGCCACCCGCACAGACTGCTCGGACAACAGTGACTCAGACAATGGTGAGCTAGCTGGGTGGTACTGGGTGGCTACCCTCTGCCTCCGGGGGCTCCTGGGCTGAGCTTTACCTTCTTTTCTCTTTCAGATGAGGGCACCGAGGGGGAAGCCACAGAGGGCCTTGAAGGCACCGAGGCTGTAGAGAAGGGCTCCAGAGTGGTAAGTGGCTCTGGCTGGGCATTTTCTGTCTGCAGGAGGGGCAAGCTGGCCTGAAGAGTGGTGCTGTCCCTGGGGGCCAGAGGCAGTGCTGTGTCAGCTCTGTGTGCATGGTGACCAGCATGGGGAGGCAATGTGGTCTGGCAGAAAGCACAGGCTGCCTAGCTGGAGGCACAGTTTCTTTGTTGGAAAATGGGACCAGCCCCCTGTGCACCAGGTAGTGAGAGGATGTGAGGTTTCTGGCACGTAGCCGGGCCTTGTCATTTAAAGCCATTGTAAATAACTGGGCTACTCTGGGCCACCCTGCTTATGGGATAGCCCTGCTCTGTCTATGGAGCAAGCAGCTCTTTTACTATATACCATTGCTCTAATAAACTTGGTTGCTTTAAAAAAAAAAAAATACCTGTTTTAAAGTTGGAATTTGAAATTGTTAGGACGGAGAGGACGAGGAGGGAAAAGAGGATGGGAGAGAAGAAGGCAAAGAGGATTCAGAGAAGGGTGAGTTTTCCTGGGGTGCCTGGTGCTAGGGCGGCTCTTCCAGGGGCTCACAGTGGGAGGGACCCAGCTGAGGGCAGGGTTGTGGAAGACATGCAGCCAGTTGGGGACCTCCCTTGTGGGCCCGGGTGTACGCTGGCAGGGGGCTTTCTTTTGCCACCTCCACCCCCTTCCCACTCTTCCTCCTCCTTCCCAGGCGGAGGCTGTGGATGGTGGTGACCCCTGCCTAGCACATTGGTTTTGCCTTCAGATGGGGGCAGCGAGTAAAAGTGTGGGGAACCCCAGGCACACCCCCTGCCCTCGGTCCCTCAGTAACGCGCAGTTCCGAGTCCTCAGTGGCTGGTGTCCGATCTGGGACCCTCGGTGCAGTTTTTACGGCTCTGGTGTGCGTGTCCTCTCCCTTAGCGCCTCTCCAGCCCCTGTTTGGGATTCCGTGTCCCCCCACCTGAGTGATGAGCGCCAGCAGGTACCTAACAGCAAATCCAGCGTCAGCCCACTGTTGCCGCGGTGCCCGGTTGGGGGTGGGCAGGGCCATGTGAGCAGCCTCCCTGCATCCCACCACCTATGAACATATGCCAGTGTCCCCACCAAGATACCCCCTCTTTGCTTTCCAGCCTCCTCCTGGCCCACTGCACAAAGAGCATGGGTATCCTGGAGAGTGGACGGGTCAGCACCTGGCCGCCACTCCTTGGGGCCTAGACCAAACCCACTCCCTGCACAGCCCAGGATACCCAGCCCTGCTCATGGCCAGAGGCCTTGCTTGGACAGCTATTCTCGATGGATCCGCTGGAGTGAACAGCGGGTGATTCAACCAGAGGCCACAGGGCCTGCCCTGTCCTGGCAGAGCCAAATTGGTGACAGTGCCCATCTGCTCCCACAGGGGCCCTGACCACTCAGGATGAGAATGGCCAGACCAAGCGCAAGTTACAGGCAGGCAAGAAGAGTCAGGACAAGCAGAAAAAGCGGCAGCGAGACCGCATGGTGGAAAGGTAACCGGCTTCCCTCCACCCCTCTGCCTCTGCCTCGATGTGGGGCTGCCGCCAGGAGAGCAGGGCCATAGCTCTGCCAGCTCGCCGCCCTCTGGCCTCCCCTGGGAGCCGCCACCTGCTCGGCCGTGCATGGACCCTGCTTCCCGCCAGGCCCAGCTCCCAAGGCCTGACTCATCCCCTGCCCCTCTGCGGCCGCCTGGCGACCGCTGGCGTCTGTGGGCCGAGACCTGACACCGCTCGGCACCGTTGCTCAGAAGCTCCGGCGCTAGGTCACTCGGCGCACGAACCCCAAGGTGCACTGGGGGCCTGATGCCCCTGAGGGAGGGGGCCAGCTCATCAGAGACTCAAGGTCCAAGGCGCCTGTGCTGCCCCAGCTAGCTGCCAAGAGGCCACCGCTGTGCCCAGGAGAGATGGCAGCACCTGTGGGCTGTGGCAGCCTCGGGCCTGCCCTCTGCCCTGCCCGCCGGCCCTGTCAGGCCGGGCCTGTCTGCGGCTGAGCCCTTCACGCCCCTTGGTCGGGTCTGTCTGCCCTCAGGGCTCCCGCACTGGCGCTTGCCTCCTCCGCCTCAGACTCTTGCTCTTGCTGGACCTTCCTCAGCCTCGCCGGCGCCCGGCCCCTGGGCTCTCCAGACAAAGCTGACCCCGTGGCCCAGATAAGGACGTCCGGCAGAGGTAGGGACCCGCCCCGAGGTCTCGGTGGCGGCTGGCCTCCTCCGCCCCTTGCCACGGCGGCCTGCTCCGGCCCAGGCCCCAGACCCCGGGCTTCTACTGTGGACACCAGGCCCAGACAGAGCACCTCGCCCAGGTGACTCCAGGCTGCCCTCTGGCAGGCCGGGCGGGCGCCCTCCTTCCAGCTCAGACTGGTCTCTTCTTGGAAGAGGAAGATGAGGCAGCAGGTGCCCAGGCCTGCTGCCTCCCATCCCTCCCGACACCACCCCCAAGCATTCTGAGCAGAGGATGGGCTGGGCCTTTGAGTCCCCCAGATCCCAGAAGGAAGATGCAGCACCTTTTCGGGCCCTGCCTCGGGACTGCGTACTCCACTCTGCACCTCAGGGCCACCTGGCTCACGCCAGGGCATCCTTCCTTCCGGTCCCCACCTGGGCCAAGTGCACACGCTCCTGCCCAGCCTTGGTAGCGAGGCCCTCCAGCAACTTTCCAGCGACTCGTTGCCTGTTGCAGCAGCTGCTGTCTCAGGCTTCAGCCTCCTGCCTGTGGGAAGGAAGAGCTCCTCCCCTGTCCCCTACGTTGCAGTAACTGCAGCCTGCAGACTTTCTGGCCCTTTCTACTCCCGACCCCACTGGTCCCAGCCTGTCCCTCTGCTGGGACCGTACTTCAGAGGCCCATGAGCAAGGCCTGTTTCAGGGCTTGTGTCTGGGTTGGGTGAGGCGGCAGCACTATCCCCTGGGACACTTGCAGCCTCAGCCCCTCGTTTCCTTCCTGTGGCAGGATCCAGTTTGTGTGTTCTCTCTGCAAATACCGGACCTTCTATGAGGATGAGATGACCAGCCATCTTGACAGCAAGTTCCACAAGGAACACTTCAAGTACGTAGGCACCAAGCTCCCTAAGCAGACGGCTGACTTTCTGCAGGTGAGCCTTGGAGTAACACAGCCGCTCTTAGTTTCTTGGACCCCTGAGAACATAAAGCGGCCCACACAAACTTTCATATTCCTTGCAGGAGTACGTCACCAACAAGACCAAGAAGACAGAGGAGCTCCGAAAAACTGTAGAGGACCTTGATGGCCTCATCCAGCAAATCTACAGAGACCAGGATCTGACCCAGGGTGAGGAGATTTCCAGCCTGCTCCCACCAGGCGAGGCCTCAGCCTGCCCTCCTGATTCTCAGTGCAGGGTCAGGACACCCTTCTCTTCTCCCAGGGAAGGTCAGGAGAACAGTCTTGGCTCAGGCCCAGGTGGAAGTGGCAGGGCAAGTTGAGGAGGAGCTGGTGTGGTTTTTTTCCTCAAACACCTGGGTCTATCTTAGGCACCTGGGCCCAGTGGTGACTCCCTCCTCCCCACTACAGAAATTGCCATGGAGCATTTTGTGAAGAAGGTAGAGGCAGCCCATTGTGCAGCCTGCGACCTCTTCATTCCCATGCAGTTTGGGATCATCCAGAAGCACCTGAAGACCATGGATCACAACCGGAACCGCAGGGTGAGTGGCCACAGTGCTCTCCCTCTGTCCTGTGGGTAGATTGAGGCCTCTGGGGAGGTTGCGCAGTTAGAACCTCTGTCTACCCGTGAGGGACTGCAGTGGAGGCAGGAGGAAGTGAATGACGTTTCCAGCCCAGTGCAGGCAGCACGGCTACAGAGAGAGAGTGGGAGACGGGGACTCTGCCTGGGAGAAGGTGACGTATTCTGTGGGATATGGGGGCCTCTATGTTCATAAGGCCAGCGCCAGATGAGGTTCAGAAACCAGATGGAGATGATGCAGTGCAAGTGTTGCTGGAGGAGGAGGGGGTTGGGCTCGAGGCTCAGGAGACCTGTGCTGAGAGGCCTGGGCTTGTTCCTGTAGGCAGTCAAGTTTTAAGTACGGGATTAACAGGATTAGAGTTGGTGTTGAACTAGAGACTTCAGGCCTGCACCTAGGTGGGGCGGTGGGGGCCAAGGAGGAGCTGCTGCAGTCTCCAGACGAGAGGGGACCCCACCTTGGGAGTGAAGGGGAGAAGAGCAGTTGAAGGAAGGGAGCCGGAGGCTGGCATGTGGGAGTGAGCAGGAGCCTGGGGTGACTCTGGTTTCTGACTTGGGGGACTGGGAGGACAGTGGTGCTGCTGAGATTGTCAGGGAGCAGGGAGCTGTGGGGAAGTGTGTTGTGGGGCATGGAGAACATAAGGCAAGAGAATGAGCAAATTCTGTCTCATTTTCCAGCGTAGCTCCAGTGCCTAGCACAGAGGCCAAAGTAGGTCTATTTTGATTGAATGGATGACGTGCTGGGTTGGAGGTGGGGGTGAAGGGGCTGTGTATCGGCGGACAGCAAAGAGGCCCAGGACCAGGTCTGGGCCAAAGAGGTGCTTGGCTGTCTTCACCCTGGAGGAGGGTGGTGGGGTTTATGAACAGATGTTAGCATCCAGCGTGAGCATGGGAAGCAGCATTTCTCCACCTTTTCCCATGCTCATCACAATGCCCCTCTGGTCTTTTTCGATAGGATGATTCTGAATGGTGGACAGTGTCGGGTCTCTCTGGCTTTTGTGGTTGCAGAGACTCAGGATTGGGAAATGCCACCAAGAGTTCTGGGAAGAAAAGGAAAGTGTGAATTGGCTTTGGCAACAGAAGCTTTAGGGAACTTGCCAAAAACAGATTCTTGTGCTAGGAACTCGTAGGGGTTAGAAGACTACAGAGTCTGGAAACTACATGTCATTAATAAAAGTTGGAAAATTCGGCTGGGCGTGGTGGCTCACGCGTGTAATCCCAGCACTTTGGGAGGCCAAGGTGGACAGATGACGAGGTCAAGAGATGGAGACCTTCCTAGCCAACATGGTGAAACCCCATCTGTACTAAAAATACAAAAATTAGCTGGGCGTGATGGCGGGCAACTGTAATCCTAGCTACTCAGGAGGCTGACGCAGAAGAATCACTTGAACCCAGGAGGCAGAGGTTGCAGTGAGCCAAGATCGTGCCAGTGCACTCTAGCCTGGTGACAGAGCGAGACTCATCACAAAAAAAAAAAAAAAAAAAAAAAACACTGGACGCAGTAGCTTCTACCTGTAATCCCAGGGCTTTGGGAGGCCGAGGCGGGCAGATCTCGAGGTCAGGAGATCGAGACCATCCTGGCTAACACAGTGAAACCCCGTCTCTACTAAAAATACAAAAAAATTAGCCGGGTGTGGTGGCGGGCGCCTGTAGTCCCAGCTACTCGGGATGCTGAGGTGGGAGAATGGTGTGAACCCAGGAGACAGAGCTTGCAGTAAGCCGAGATTGCGCCACTGCACTTCAGCCTGGGAGACAGAGCGAGACTCTGTCTCAAAAAAAAAGTTGGAAAATACAGGGCAGGTGATAGCAAAATATAAGCTCAAAATTGATCCTAGGGCTGGGTGCGGTGGCTCGTGCCTGTAATCCCAGCGCTGTGGGAGGCTGAGGCAGGTGGATCTTGAGGTCAGGAGATCCAGACCATCTTGGCTAACACAGTGAAACCCCGTCTCTACTAAAAATACAAAAAATTAGCTGGCGTGGTGGCGGCGCCTGTAGTCCCAGCTACTTGGGAGGCTGAGGCAGGAGAATGGCGTGAACCCGAGAGGCGGAGCTTCCTGTGAGCTGAGATCGCACCACTGCACTCCAGCCTGGGCGACAGAGCGAGACTCCGTCTCAAAAAATAAATAAATAAAAATAAAAACATAAAATAATATTAGTTCTAATAGTTTTTAGTGGATTTCTTTTTTTGTTTGTTTGTTTGTTTTTGTTTTTTTGAGACAGAGTCTCGTTCTGTTGCCCAGGCTGGAGTGCGCGATCTCGGCTCACTGCAAGCTGCGCCTCCCGGGTTCACGCCATTCTCCTGCCTCAGCCTCCCGAGTAGCTGGGTCTACAGGCGCCCGCCACCTCGCCCGGCTAGTTGTTTTGTATTTTTAGTAGAGACCGGGTTTCACCATGTTAGCTAGGATGGTCTCAATCTCCTGCTGGTGATCCGCCCGCCTCGGCCTCCCAAAGTGCTGGGATTACAGGTGTGAGCCACCGTGCCCAACCTAGTTTTTAGTGGATTTCTTAGGGGTTTCTTTGTACAACATCAGTCATCTGCAAATAGAGTTCATTTTACTTGTCCTTTCCAATCTAGATTCATTTTATTTCTTTTTCTTACCTAATTGCCCTGGTTAGAACCTCCAATACAGTATTGAAAAGAAGTGGTGAGAATGGATGTCCTCATCTTCTTTCTGATCTTACAGGGAAAGCACTAGTCTTTACCATTAAGTGTGATGTCAGCTGTGGGTTTTTATAGGTGCCCTTGACTGAGTTGAGGAAGTTCCATTCTAGTCCTGTTTTATTAAATGTTTTATCTTAAAATGGTATTGGACTTTGTCAGATGCTTTTTCTGCCTCTGTTGAGGTGATCATGTGACCTTTGTCTCTGATTCTGTTGTTACAGTATGTTACATTCTTTTATTTGGATATAAAACTTCCTTGCATCTCTGGGATATATCCTGCTTGGTCATAGTGTGTAATTATGTTTATATATTAGATTGGTTTTGCTGGCATTTTGTTGAGAATTTTTGCATCTATATTCATGAAAGATAATAGTCTGTAGTGTTTTAGTGACATGGTTTGGGTATCAGGTTAATTAATACTGGCCTCATACAGTTAGTTGTCATTTTTCTTCCTGTTTTGGTTTCTTGGAAGAGTTTGTGAAGAACTAGTATACTAGTATTAATTCTTCAAGTGCTTGGGAGAATTTGCCTGTGAAGCCATCTAGGCCTGGCTTTTCTTTAACTACCTTTTTTTTTTTTTTTTTTTTTTGAGACAGGGTCTCACTCTGTCGCCTAGGCTGGAGTGCAGTGGTGTGATCTAGGCTCACTGCAACCTCCACCTCTCAGGCTCAGGCAACCCTCTCACCTCAGCATCCCAAGTAGCTAGGACTAAAGGCATGTGCGTCATCATGCCCGGCTAGTTTTGGTAGTTTTTTGTAGAGATGTGATTTTGTCATGTTACCCAGGCTGGTATCAAATTCCTGGACTCAAGCGATCTGCCTGCCTTGGCCTCCCAAAGTGCTGGGATTATAGGCGTGAGCCACTGTGCCCAGCCTGTTTTTTAATATATTTTTAATATTATTATTTAGTTTTTTTATATTATTAATATAGCTTTTTTATATTATTAATAATTCAGGTTCCACTTGTTATAGGGTATATTCGGATATTCTGGGTTTTTTTTTTTTTTTTTGAGACGGAGTCTTGTTCTGTCCCCCAGGCTGGAGTGCAGTGGCTCCATCTTGGCTCACTGCAAGCTCCGCCTCCTGGGTTCACGCCATTCTCCTGCCTCAGCCTCCGGAGTAGCTGCGACTACAGGCGCCCGCCACCGTGCCCGGCTAACTTTTTGTATTTTTAGTAGAGACAGGGTTTCACCGTGGTCTCGATCTCCTGATCTTGTGATCCGCCTGCCTCGGCCTCCCAAAGTGTTGGAGTGCTGGGATTACAGGCGTGAGCCACCGTGCCCAGACTGGGGTTTTTTTAATAGTCATTTTTAGTAATTTGTGTCTGTCTAGAAAGTTCCCTTTTTTTATTTGAAAAAAAAATAGAGACAGGGTCTCGCCACTACAGGCATGAGTCACCACACCCCGCTGAGAAGTCAGCTTTTAACCTAATATTGGGGTTTCCTCATGATGATTTGTCTTGCTGCTTTCAAGATTTTTCCCTTGTCTTTGACTCTTGGCACCTTTATTATGCCTTTGTGCATCTCTCTGTGTTTATTCTACTTGGAGTTTGTTGGACTGCTTTTTTTTTTCTTTTTTTTTTTTTTCTTTTTTTTGAGACGGAGTCTTCCCCTGTCGCCAGGCTGGAGTGCAATGGTACAATCTCGGCTCACTGCAACCTCCGCCTCCCAGGTTCAAGTGATTCCCCTGCCTCTGCCTCCTAAGTAGCTGGGATTACAGGCGCACACCACCATGCCCGGCTAATTTTTTGTATTTTAGTACAGATGGGGTTTCACCATCTTGGCCAGGATGGTGTCAATCTCCTGACCTTGTGATCTGCCCACCTCAGCCTCCCAAAGTGCTGGGATTACAGGCGTGAGCCAGCACCCCTGGCCTAAGCTGCTTTGATGTATAGATTACAGTTTTCATCAGCCTTCCAAAGCTTTCAGCCATTGTTTCTTCAAGTATTTTGTTTTCCTACTCCTTTCTCTTTTTCCTCTTCTGATGCTCATTACCCGTATGTTGGATCACTTAATAGTGTGCCATGGTTGTCTGAGACTCTGTTCATTTTTCCTCACCTTTTTCTCTCTGTTCTGCAGATTGTATAATCTCTTTCAATCCATAAGTCCACTAATTCTTTTTCTTTTTGATCCACCCGCCTCGGCCTCCCAAAGTGCTGGGATTACAGGTGTGAACCACCACGCTCGGCCAAGTTCACTAATTCTTTTTTTTTTTTTTTTTTTTTAAATTAAAAAAATTTTTTTTTGAGACGGAGTCTAGCTCTGTCGCCCAGGCTGGAGTGCAGTGGCACGATCTCGGCTCACTCACTGCAAGCTCTGCCTCCTGGGTTCACGCCATTTTCCTGCCTCAGCCTCCCAAGTAGCTGGGACTACAGGCGGCCGCCACCACACCCGGCTAATTTTTTTATTTTTAGTAGAGACAGGGTTTCACCGTGTTAGCCAGGATGGTCTTGATCACCTGACCTCGCCCACCTCAGCCTCCCAAAGTGCTGGGATTACAGGTGGGAGCCACCGCACCCGGCCGAAGTTCACTAATCCTTAAATTCAGAACTGTTGAGTCCTTCAAATGGATTTTTGGTGTCTGTTATTGTACTTTTCAGCTCTAAGATTTAATATGTTATTATTATAATTTCTCTCTCTGTGTTTGAATTGTTTCATGAGACAGTGTCATCATACCTTCTACTTGAGTTTTCTTTAAACATATTGATTATTGCTACTTTGAAGTCTTTGTTGAAGTTGACATCTGATCACTCTCATAGGAAGTTTCTATTGTCTGCTTTTTTATCTGTGCCTGGGTCAGAGTTTCCTTTGGATGTCTCATAATTTTTCACTAATTCTTTTTTTTTTGAGATGGAGTCTTGCTCTGTTGCCCAGGCTGGAGTGCAGTAGTGCGATCTTGGCTTACTGCAACCTCCACCTCTCAGGTTCAAGCAATTCTCCTGCCTTAGCCTCCCAAACAGCTGGGATTATAGGCATGTGCTACCACACCTGGCTAATTTTTGTATTCTTAGTAGAGACGGGGTTTCACCATGTTGGTCAGGCTGGTCTCGAACTCTTGACCTTGTGAGCCACCCACCTCAGCCTCCCAAAGTGCTAGGATTACTGGCGTCAGCCACTACGCCAGGCCCAACAGGGATGGTTTTTGAGGTTGTTGTTTTGAGATTTATTCTGAACCCAGGGAGTCTGTTCTTAGCTATTTTACTACTCCTGGTCCTCTCTGGTAACCTATTTGGCCTATGGGTTAGCTAATATCACTATCAAATCTAGCAGTCTTTCTTTTTTATGGCTGTGTAGTTGGGGCGGGGGGGGAACAAAGCTATCAGTGTTTAACCCCAATAAATAGACAGAAAAAAAAAAGTCCTTTTAACTTTTTTTTCCCCTAGTTTCCTTTGTTTTTGAGAGAGTCCCTAGTCTTGCACTTTCCAACACTCTTGCCAATGAAGTCAGTTCCTTTGAGATTGGGAGTTTACTGATTTAAGGCCCTGTTCTTACTCTGGGCAGAATCTCTGAGCTGAAGTTCTGTGGATGGAGACAATGGAGTACCTCTCTCTGAGTGACTCTGCCACTTTAGGAGAGACATGGGAGGAGGTACAGTGGGCTGTAGGCCTCCGGTCTTGGTTTGCCTTTCCTGGCATAGAACCTCCGCTTTATGAACAAACCATGGGTATGTGAGCCCTCATATTCTTAGTGTGCCATGCCCAGGGTCAAGCCTCCATTCGTGTGCGTGGCTGGGTAGAAGATAGGAACCGTGCCGGGCGCGGTGGCTCACGCCTGTAATCCCAGCACTTTGGGAGGCCGAGGCGGGCGGATCACAAGGTCAGGAGATCGAGACCACGGTGAAACCCCGTCTCTACTAAAAATACAAAAAATTAGCCGGGCGCGGTTGTGGGCGCCTGTAGTCCTAGCTACTCGGGAGGCTGAGGCAGGAGAATGGCGTGAACCCGGGAGGCGGAGCTTGCAGTGAGCCGAGATCGCGGCACTGTACTCCAGCCTGGGCGACAGAGCGAGACTCCGTCTCAAAAAAAAAAGAAGATAGGAACCGTTCCCTCTCAGCTATACTTGTCCAGAACTTCATCTCAGCAATAGGTAGCTGAGGGCGAGATGAGAGATACTGACATCCGGCTGGGTATAGTGGCTCACGCCTGTAATCCCAGCACTTTGGGAGGCCAAGGTGGGCAGATCACCTGAGGTCAGGAGTTCAAGATCAGCCTGGACAACATTGTGAAACCCTATCTCTACTAAAAATACAAAAATTAGCTGGGCTTGGTGGCAGGCACTTGTAATCCCAGCTACTTGGAAGGCTGAGGCAGGAGAATTGCTTGAACCTGGAAAGTAGAGGTTGCAGTGAGCTGAGATCACACCATTGCACTCCAGCTTGGGCAACCAAGAGTGCAACTCCATCTCAAAAAAAAAACAAAAAAAAAAAAAAAAAAAAACCTATGCTGACATTCTGTTCCTCCTGGGAAGATATCATACCCCTCAACTGAGATGAGCCGGGTAGATGTGGGTAGATCTGTCTTCTTGGCTGTACCGTCTGGAGTGGAGTTTCCATCACATTAAACTGGGGGAGGCAGGAATGCAATAGGTCGTGTTTCAGACATCACAACTCTTCATTCTTCTTACTGAGTTTTAGTAGCTTTTCCTCGTTAAATCTTTCTCATTTGCTGTGTGTCCTTAGGAACATTTTCAGAGACTTTAAATCATTGTTTTTTAATACTTTTCATTAGTTTCACTAGGTAGTAGTTCCAGGGAACTCAGACTGCTATGCTAGAAGTCTGTCCTCTCAAATTAATATTTAGGAAGCTTCTTAAACCTTAATTCCAAAACACTGATAAAGATGATACCAAAATGAAACTGTAGATTAGTTTACTATTATTAAAGATATGAAAGTAGGCTGGATATAGTGACTTTACACCTGTAATCCCAGCACTTTGGGAGACTGAGGTGGAGGATCATTTGAGCCCAGGAGTTCAAGACCAGCCTGGGCAATATAGTGAGACCCTGGGTCTATAAAAGTAAAAATAAAAAAATTAGCCAGGTACTGGGGCATGTGGTCCCAGCTACTTGGGAGGCTGAGATGGGAGGATTGCCTGAGCCCAGGAGGTTGAGGCTGCAATGAGCTGTGCATGCCACTGCATTCCAGCCGGGGCAACAGAGCAAGACTCTGACTCAAAAAAATAAAGTGCTAAGTAAAATATTAGTAATTATCAATCTAGTAGTGATCCCTATGTAAGACACATTATAAGTAAGGTTTGTTTGGAGAGATGGTTCCATAAGAAATCTAGCAACACTTACTGTGTGCGGTGGCTCATGCCTGTAATCCCAGCACTTTGGGAGGCCGAGGCGGGCAGATCATGAGGTCAGGAGATTGAGACCATCCTGGCTAACACACTGAAACCCCGTCTCTACTAAAAATACAAAAAATTAGCCAGGCGTAGTGGTGGGCGCCTGTAGTCTCAGCTACTCGGGAGGCTGAGGCAGGAGAATGGCGTGAACCCGGGAGGGAGAGCTTGCAGTGAGCTGAGATCGCGCCACTGCACTCCAGCCTGGGTGACAGAGCGAGACTCTGTGTCAGAAAGAAAAAGAAATCTAGCAACATTATTGGTATAATGCAAACTCTTTTCTCTTCATGTGCAAATAGTGAGATTATGCTCTTAGAAAAGCTGAATGATCCCACCAAAATGTTCTTAGAATTTATAGAATTTGGTAAGGGGATGGGATTCAAAATAGCATACAAAAAGTAATAGTGTTTCTCTATTCTAGTACTAACCAGTTAGAAATTTAAATGGAAAAAAAAAAAAACTACTTAAAATAACCACACAATGTATGAAATAGCTAAGAATAGAGATTTAAGAAGAAAGACTTGAGGGCCAGGCACGGTGGCTCACGCCTGTAATTCCAGCACTTTGGGAAGCTGAGATGGGTGGATTGCCTGAGGTCAGGAGTTTGAGACCAGCCTGGCCAACGTAGTAAAACCCTGTCTCTACTAAAAATACAAAAAATTAGCTGGGCGTGGTGGTGGGCGCCTATAATCCCAGCTACTCAGGAGGCTGAGGCAGGAGAATCACTTGAACCGGGGAGGTGGAGGTCGCAGTGAGCCAAGATTACACCATTGCACTCCAGCCTGGGCAACAAGAGCAAAACTCTGTCTCAAAGAAAAAAGAAGAAGAAGAAAGGCTTGAGATCTTTAAGAACTACAAATACTCCAAGGATATGAAATAAGACCTTAATGAATAGAGGAATGTTCTGTGTTCTTAAATGGGCGATTTTATAGTGAAACAAAACGAAAACCAGTTCTCTCCAAATTAATATAGACAGCACAATTCTAGTCAAAAATCTCAGTTGGGGAGTAGGACTGAATGAAATGAAATTATTTTAAAGTTTTACATTGTAGAATTCAGTCTAACAATAGTTGAGAGATTGATTTCAAAAAGATTAAAACTACAAAGCTTCTGCAATTAAAAAACCAAAAAAGTGATATTAACACAGTAATGAAACAGTGGAACCATAATAGAGAGTCTAGCAAAAGATCCCAGTATGTTTCAGACTTAGTCATTTGTTGAAGTTAGTACAGGTATCTTATCTGAAACCTTAGGGCCAGATGCCTCAGAATTCATTTTTGGGCTTCAGAAAGCCAGTATGCAAGGCTGGACACAGTGGCTCACACCTGCAATCCCAGCACGTTGGGAGGCTGAGGTGGGAGAATTGCTTGAGCCCTGGAGCTCCTGACCATAGTGAGACCTCGTCTCTACAAAAAATAAAAAATTAGCCAGGCATGGTGGTGAGTGAGTACCTATAGTCCCAGCTACTCAAGAGGCTAGAGTGGGAAGATCACTTGAGCCCAGGAGTTTGAGGCTGCAGTTAGCCATGATCACACAATGGCAGTGCAGGCTGGGCAACAGAGTGAGACCCCTATCTCTAAAATAAAAAGAAAGACAATATGGTATTAGCACTAACCTCTCCAAAAGGATCTGGGGAAAGTGCCTTGTAGATGAGTCATGAATAATTCTTCACAAGACATATATATAAATGGAATAAATTAAAATGTAATGTCAGTTCATATAAAAGCCACCAAAGGAATTTTGGGGGAAAACTTGTTTTCTAGAGCCTTTTGGATTTCCAGTTTATAGATAAGGGATTATAGAACTCTATTCCAATTTGGTAGGGAAATAATGGTTTGTTTTGTACATTTCTGGAAAAGAAAATTTTGGACCCTCTACCTCATAACACATATAGATTGAGTTCATCCTTCATCTGAAAATCTGAAACACTCTGAAATCCAAAACTTTTTTTTTTTTTTTTTAAGAGATTGAGTCTTGCCATGTTGTGCAGGATGGAGTGCAGTGGCTGGTCACAAGTGAAATCATTGCACACTATAGCCTTGAACTCCTGAACTCAAGCGATCCTCCTGCATCAGCCTCATGAGAGTAGCTGAGACTACAGGCACAAGCCACTGTGCCCAGTAAAATCTGACTTTTTCAGCACAGACATGACAAAGTAAATGCTCATTGAAGCATTTCAGATTTTGGGTTTTTTGGAGTAGGGATGCTCACCTGGTAAGTATAATGCAAATATTCCAAAATCTGAAAGACTTCTGGTCATAAGCACTTTGGATAAGGGATACTCAATCTGTATCAAATTCTAGAAAATTTGGCTAGGCGTGGTGGCTCATGCCTGTAATCCTAACACTTTGGGAAGCTGAGATGGGTGGAGGTCCTGAGCTCAGGAGCTCAAGACCAGCCTGGGCAACATAGGAAAACACTGTATCTACTAAAAAAACAAAAAATTAGCTGGGTGTGGTGGTGCGTGCCTACTCAGGAGGCTGAGGCATGTGAATTGCCTAAACCCAGGAGGCGGAGGTTGCAGTGAGCTGAGAGCCCCTGCACTCCAGCTTGGGTGACAGAGCGAGACTGTCTAAAAAAAAAAAAAAGAAAATTTAAATGTGAAAAATAAAACCAAGATGAGAAAATAGTTAGAAAACTACAGACTCTGGGCGGGTGGTCCAGTGTGCTTACCAGAGCACTCAGTTGCCGGTGGACAGGGAAATGCCGTGGGAAGCAGCAGCACAGATTCTTCTGTCTTTCATCCACAGCAAAAATACCCCACAGTGACAACATCCAGTGCTGATGGGCAGGCAGGAGGACCAGGTCACTGTTTTAACACAGGTGGAAGCAGCATGACTTGGAAATGTTTTGCAGTTAATTGGGCACTATCACTTTGAAACCAAACCTGGTTAGAATTAAAAGCACCAGCATGGAAGTGTACAGGTTTATTCTGGTGTTGCTGGGTTATTGTGGAGAAAATGTGGAAGCAGTATAAATGTGCCTCAGTTGGGAGAATTTATGGTGTGGTCATCTGGGCATCCAGAGCTAGGAGGATAAAGTGTTGGCAAGTGAGAAAGAGTCACTGAGGAACGGTCTATAGTAGTATCCTAATTGTGTATCTTTAGTTTGTTATGAGCATGTATGATGTCTGTTAATATTTTCCTCCAGTAGTAGAGAAAACGTGCTAAGGAAAAAAAAAAAATGAAGATGGAGAGAGTAGAAGCAGCAAGTGAGAAGGCTTTCTGAAACATGTAAATGGAGTGGGCGGGACTCAGTGGGCTCTCCCACCCCGCCAAAAATATCCTCCTTTTAGCTTACGGTTTTTATAATGATCAAAGTGAGATTTGCCTGTACTCCCACCATGAGGAAATGGCCCCGCATACTGACGGAAATCCTTCCAGACAAAATGGCTCTGGCATGCTTTGCAGACAGTACTATATTATACACCTTTCTTTTGCCATTGGAGAGATGAGCCCGATTTGAAGGGCTGCATGACGTTCTTTTGAATGTACAATTTATTTAACCTTTTCTGCACTGAGGAACGTTTAGGTGTTTTCCCATTTTTCACCACTACAATCAGTGTGCACGTATGTTTCCAATTCTTAAATTTAGGATAGGATCTGGGAAGGGATTAATGAAACAGTTTTTTACTTTTCATACATTCTGTCAAACTGTTTTCCAAAAAATATGGAAACAGTTGATCCTCCCAGCAGCATAGAAGTGTCTCTTCAACCTTGCATGACTGGGAATAATTCTTCATTCTTGGAATTCTGTGGGTTAAAAAGACATGTTTGATTAAATATCTGTTCCTGCTTTTATACCCTCCCCGTTGGTCCCAAAGTGCTCCTTGCCTATTAGCCTAGTTGGCACCTTGTTATGGGTTGCACCTTTGGCTCTTAGTTTCTTAATTTGTTCACTGCTTATAGCTTTTTTGTAAGCAAATCAGATTTCTGTAATACAGCCGTAAAGATATATAGAGATCTATAGATCTGTATTTTTAATTACCTACAGTAAGTGTGGTGTGGAAGGAGAAGGAATTTGAACAAAGATCAGATAGGTTGTGGTTCCATGCTTGTAGAGTGGCCCTCCGTTGGTGGGGCTGCGCTCCGGGTGGAAGCGTGGGTGGAGGGGCAGGGGGGCGTCCCTCTAAACTGGCAGGGTCGGGGCGGGAACTTGTAGGGCACTCAGAGCAGCCTCTCCAGCCCCTTCTGCCCTGCCCGCAGCTCATGATGGAGCAGTCCAAGAAGTCCTCGCTCATGGTGGCCCGCAGTATTCTCAACAACAAGCTCATCAGCAAGAAGCTGGAGCGCTACCTGAAGGTGAGGCGCTGGTCCTGGCCTGGGCTTGTCCCCACCTCAGTCCCTGCCTGTGCTCCCTCACTTCAGTGTCCGCGCCCCTCCCCACAGGGCGAGAACCCTTTCACCGACAGCCCCGAGGAGGAGGCTGAGGGCGGTGCCCTGGACGAGGGGGCACAGGGCGAAGCGGCAGGGGTCTCGGAGGGTGCAGAGGGCGCGCCGGCGCAGCCTCCCGTGCCCCCAGAGCCAGCCCCCAGCGCCGTGTCGCCGCCACCGCCGCCGCCCCCAGAGGAGGAGGAGGAGGGCGCCGTGCCCTTGCTGGGAGGGGCGCTGCAACGCCAGATCCGCGGCATCCCGGGCCTCGACGTTGAGGACGACGAGGAGGGCGGCGGGGGCGTCCCGTGACCCGAGCTCGGGGCGGGCGGGGCTCGCGTGGCCGAAGCTGGAAGCCAAACCTAATAAAGTTTTCCCATCCCACCTCCCGGTTTCTCTGTTACGGTGCCGCGCGGGCCGGGCGGGGCGCGGGCCGGGCCCTCGGGCACCGCTGCGGGACCACAACTCCCGACAGGCTGCGGAGGTGGGGCTTCGCAGCCCGAAAGGCTAGCTGGGACGGTGAGGGCGGACCCTCGTGAATGCCAGCCAATGGGAGCGCGCGGAAGTAGTGACGTGTGCGCCTAGTCTTCCAGTAGTCGACGGCGGAGGTGCGTTGAACGCATGCGTGCTGCGGTCTCCTAGTAAAAGGGGCTGTTGGTGGGCTGCGTTGAAGACATGGACCAGGGCTACGGAGGTTTGTGTAGGCTGCTGGGTGCAGAGTAGGGAGCGAAGGCTGAGTGCGAGCCACGCAGCCGCTGCGCAGACGGCCGCGGGCCGGGCCTTCGTCCGGAGTGTGGTTGCCGCAGCCGGGCCCTGCAGAGAGGCGGCCAGGGCGCGCGCGCGCGCGCCGCTCATTGGGCTTTGGCGCCGTCGCTCCCGGGGCGCTGCGTGCGGATTGGCCGCCAGGGCCCGAAGAGGCGGGCGGGACTCGGGGTTGGGGCAGACGCCGCGGTGGGCTTCATGGGGGGCGCCTTGGGCTGTGCGGGCCGTTTCTGTCCCTCACCTTCGGCGGGGCCCTTCCGGCCCCCGGCGACCCCGGGGTTTGCACTCCCGGCTTCCTCTTCCGAAGACGCCACAAAATGGCGGCGCTAGGGGGCGGAGCTACAGCGTGGGGTCCTGAGGTCGGGCTCCGGGCGCTGGGTCTGGGGCCACGGGTGGACCGCTGGGGCCGCCTCTCCTGACCTGCCCTAGGCCTTCGGGGCCGGGTGGGGCCTCTGCTGGGCTCCCAAGGCCCAGGGCGCCTGTCCCGGAAGCCGTCGGGCTGCGCGCGGTCGGGCCTTTAATCCCCGGTGCTGCGTATTGAGGCCGAGTGCGGCCGGCGCGGGAGTCAGCCTCGCTGGGCTCCAGCTCTGTAGCCGGCGCGTGCTGGCGTGGGACAGGATGGTGAGGGGCAGATGCTGAGTGTTTGTATAAAGCTGGAAACCTGATTGTGCCCTGGGGCTGGTGACAGATTGGCCATTCTCATGTAGGCAGTGCGTTGCGGTGGCTTGGAGGGGCCAAGGGGTTGTGCAAGAGGGAACGTGTCCTTTTCCCGCTTGGCTTTAGCGCTTGGCCTGCAGTAGGGCCGATTTTCTCGAGCTTCCTGCTCCCCGCCTCTGGAATCAGAGCCTTCTGGGAGCCAAGTTTGCCCACAGGGGATAGTTGGGACACGCTGGGTGGAGCTCGACTGGGTGTAGAGAAGCTAGTGGTCTGATCCTGGCTGCAGGAGCTCAAGAAGTTGTCGATCTTGAGAAGTGGCAGGGCAAAATTATCCTATCACCAGAAATTGCAGAGACAGGAGAGGGGTCGGTCCTGAGGCGGCAGCGTGCGCGGTGTGCTTTGGTGTCTTCCGGGTCCTAGCGAAGGCTCTCCTGGTCTGCCACAGCCTGGGTAGATTTCACCATTCTCTCCTTTCCTTCCCATCAGATCTTTTCTGCCGGTATTGTCTTTTTCAGTCTTAGTTTGGAGAGGTTTTTTTAATCCCCTTTTCCTACCTCCCGAAAACCTTTCAGACACAGTGGAGATAGTTCAGCTTCCCCGATTTCTTGTGTTTCGGGGAGCGTTTTAAGGTTAATAATGCGTGCTGCTTACACTAGAGCTTCACAGGGAAGCGGCCTCTCGAGGTTGGTTACTTGCTGTTAGAATCTGCAGTCTGCCTTTCTGTTGCACGGATGCAAATTTAGAAGGCTTTGCGGTATGACGGAGGGGAAGGCATAGCATAGCAGAGGGCAAAACTCAGCGGTTATGACTGGGTCAAGTCTCGTAACCCATGAGCCTAGCTCCCTTGTCTCTGAATGGCCTTCGGGACAACAGGGTTTGCTGGGTGCTTGCAGTGTATCGGCACACACTAGGCACTTAGCGGCGGGGCTTGTTCTGGTGAGGGAGACATGGGTATGTTCCTGCCTCATCAAAGTGAAGTCATTTAACAGGCATGGTGGCCACCCGCGCGCAGCTGAGTGCTGGGCCCCAGGGACACAGAAATGAAGAGAACACAGTTCCCATCCTCCTTCCTGGAGGGACCAGACAGATCCCATAGTGGGTGGGGGGTGTTGGGAGGGTCGAAGAGTGCAGTCTGATGCCTTAGGGTCAGGCCAAGGCCCTGGGACTTAAAGGTCCAGGGGATCCGTGGAGGGCTTAAAAGTGATAGGAAGTGCGGCTTAGAGAGATGCAGTTTATGTCACCAAATTCCCATGCTTGTTCTCAGTTACGGGGTACTTGTGATAGTAGTCGGAACTGGTTTCCTGGCTGTGTGGTGGGTGGGGGAATGTGTCCTCATGCTGAATGGATTGTCTTGTGTTAGCCTCAGTTGTGGATGGACTCTTGGAGGGGTGAGGTACTTGGCCAAGGTCCCTCTGCAGGCGTAGCTGACCTCCAAGCCCACTTCCCACCCTTCTTTTTCTGCTTTGATCTCAGCCAAGTGGAATGCGATGATGCCGTTAGCCAGCTGTGGGGTGGCTTTTTTGTGTGTTGGGGGGGGTATTCCTTCTTGTAAGGCTGACACTGAACTGTAAGGAGATCCATTTAGGAGTACCCCTAAAAGGACCCGTTCTCTGGTGTGACAAATAGAATCTTAACTCACGGGGGTCTTCTTGCAGGCTATGGGGCATGGAGTGCTGGACCTGCCAACACCCAGGGTAAGTGGGCTCTGCTTTGCGGGTGAGGCGTGGGCTTCCCCTACATTCAAGGCCCTAACATGGCAGAGCTGAACCTGATGGTCACCAGGGTCAAGGGAGGTGGTAGCCCGGGGGTCAACAAACTTTGTGTAAAGGATCAGATGGTGAATATCTTTGTGGCTTTATGAGCTCCACAGTCTCTGTAGCAGGAAAGCAGTCATAAATGTGTGAAAGAGTGGATGGGACAATGCCAATAGTTACTTATAGACAATATAATTCGAAGATCATAATTTTTGTGTGTTATTAAATCCTCTATTTTGGCAAAATATTTTTATTCTGAGTAAATAGCTGAGGGTATATCCAAGGTGTTTTTTCTCTATAATTAACAGATTTTTAGCACAGCTTTAGATTTAGTAGTAGAGTTTCATAGGCCCACATATCTCTACTCAGGTGTAGTGTCTCTCATTAGTACGATTTTTTTTTTCTTTTGAAACGGAGTCTTGCTCTGTTTCCCAGGCTAGAGTGCAGGAGTGTGATCTCGGCTCACTGCAGCCTCAGTCTCCTGAGTAGCTGGGATTACAGGCACCCACCACCGCGCCCAGCTAATTTTTGTATTTTTAGTAGAGACAGGGTTTCACGATGTTGACCAAGCTGGTCTCGAACTCCTGACCTCGTGATCAGCCCTCCTTGGCCTCCCAAAGTGCTGGGATTACAGGTGTGAGCCACCACACCCAGCCTCATTAGTAAGATCTTTCATTAGCTGGGTGAGGCAGCTCATGTCTGTAATCCCAGCAGTTTGGGAGGCTGAGGCAAGAGGCTCACTTGAGCCTGGGAGTTCGAGACCCAAGCTCAAGTGATCCTTTTATCCTAGTAATAAAAAATTAGTAGGGCGTGGCAGTGCGTGCCTGTAATCCCAGCCGTTCAGAAGGCTGAGGTAGAAAGATTGCTTGAGCCCAGGAGGTCAAGGCTGCAGTGAGCTGTGAGCCACTGCACTCCAGCCTGGGTGACAGAGCAAGACCCTGTCTCCAAAAAAAAAAAAAAAAAAAAAAAAAAAAAAAAATCTTGCATTAGTGTGATGCATTTGTTACAATTAATTAGCCAGTGTTTCAGTGTTTATGTGATATTATTCACTATAGCTCATAGTTTTTCTTAATTTGCATAGTCTCTGAGTTTTGACCCAATGTGTCAGTGATATATTTCATGTCAAAATTTGTCATTGAATATACCTTAGAAGCTTTACCCCAACCATTTAAAAACGTAAAATTCACCCTTCGCTGAGGGCAGAGCCTGAGAACACAGGGCTACAGGCAGTGTGCTGGTACTTACTTATGAGCACTGAAATTCGAAAATCACAAGGGCTGTGCCAAGGTGGGCAGTGGGCTCCGTGTGGCCTGACTTTTTGCAGATCCCCACTCTAGAGTCAGGGTCACGATGCTAGGCTTGTTTGGGGGGCCGTTGTGTGCTCTCTGCTGGCAAGGTTTTCTGCTTTCTGCCAGCCCGTGTTCCAGGGCACGAGGGCTTCCTTTGTGTTCTGAGTCTGAGATCTGTCTCTAGCAATATGGGGAGTGGGGCTGCTTTTCGAGCCACCACCCGGTGTTTCAGGAGGAGGCCTTCGAAGTCGCTCGAGGCACATAACGTCCTCTTGCTCGCTTGAGTTGAGGACGTGACTTTGCACCAATGCCTAGCTGTGCAGTTGGCAGCGCCTGCACTCTGGCTTCTGGTGGGAACTGGCCCTTTACGAGGACTCTGCCTGGGGCCTGACCCGGCCAACCTCTTGGCCAGCAGCCCACAGTAGACGAGCTTCCTGGGGAGCGTGCAGCATCCCTTCCCTTGCCCTGACGGGAAGTTGGCTTGCACGGGAGAAGGCTGGCTTGTGCTCAGCCTAGTGCTCTGTAGGAGTTGAGTGAGCTAAGAACACCCAAGGGTGCCTCCCTGAGCGCTGCAGAGGGAAGCCCTGGCCCTGGGACTGTGGAGGGTGGAGCGGGGTGACAGCTGGGGTGTCAGTGCCTTCGTTCTGCAAACAGGGCTCTTGTGTGTTTTTGTTTCCCCTAAGGTGCATATGGAACTGGTGTGGCCAGCTGGCAAGGTAAGCCCTTCTGTGGCAGGGGGGGTCTGTGGGTGGGCGAGTGGGCCTCTGATCTGAAGGCCAGGTAGGTTCAGCCCATCAGGGAGGTTTGGCGTGGACTTCCTGGCTCTGTTCCTGAGGACGCAGTCAGCCCGGGCTGCTGTCGTGGATACGGAGCGGTTGGAGGGCTGGGGCGGCTGCAGACGGCTGTGGCGGGCAGCTTCAGGGAAGCATGATGGGGAGGACTGGGACTGTGCTCTGGGAGCAGCGGTCCTTTATGGGGCCTGTCAGCAGCCGGAACTGCTGTTCCCAGACTCAGTCACCCGGCTTAGAATGGGGAACAGGTCCTAGAGTCTGGCACGGAAAACCCACTGCTTGGCCCTGAGGCTGCCCCTTTCTTTGGCCACCTCCTGCTGCCTCTTGGCAGGTCACAGTGCAGTGTGAAATGATGCCAGCAGCACTGGGTCCCACACCCCTTTTCCTTCTCAGTGGCAGTGGGTGCCCCTCCCTGGTTGTGTCCACCATGCTGACTTGGCTCCTCCCCCCATGACAGGTTATGAAAACTACAATTACTATGGCGCCCAGAACACCAGTGTCACCACAGGCGCAACCTACAGCTATGGCCCAGCCTCGTGGGAGGCCACCAAGGCCAACGATGGCGGCCTGGCGGCGGGGGGCCCTGCCGTGCACATGGCCTCTTATGGCCCAGAGCCATGCACCGACAATTCCGACTCCCTCATTGCCAAGATCAACCAGCGTTTGGACATGATGTCCAAGGAAGGAGGCAGGGGCGGGAGCGGCGGCGGTGGGGAGGGCATGCAGGACCGGGAGAGGTGATTATGGACCCAAGCCCTTCCCCTGGGACCCCACACCTCCCCACCTTTGTGCACATGGGAGTGGGCACCCACTCTTGAGGGAGGACCTGTCCTCGCCTCCCTCCTGAGTGTGGCATTGATGAGCTGGGCTCGTGGGGGGCCAGCGGTGTTACAGTAGGACTTCCTTGCTTGTCTTCATGGTGGGGCTTGGGCATGGTTGTTGGCTAACCTCCCTGAGACTCCTTTTTCCTGCATCCTGCTGCTCCTGTGGCCAGGGGCTCTGAGTCCCCCACTCAGCAGTATTCCGGGGGGGTGTTGGTTGGTGTTGGCCATCCGAGCACTTAGGTGGAATGCAGGGTGGTTTGGTTTGCTGTTTTGAATGTAGGGGCGTTGAGGTTATACTGAGGGAGTGTGGCAGTGGGTGACTGGGGTGACTGCCCCTAACAGGCTGTGCTTCTGTTGCAGCTCCTTCCGCTTCCAGCCGTTCGAGTCCTATGACTCCAGGCCCTGCCTGCCCGAGCACAACCCCTACCGCCCCAGCTACAGCTATGACTATGACTTCGACCTGGGGTCCGACCGCAATGGCAGCTTTGGGGGGCAGTACAGTGAATGCCGGGACCCGGCCCGGGAGCGGGGCTCCCTCGATGGCTTCATGCGGGGCCGGGGCCAGGGCCGCTTCCAGGACCGGAGCAACCCTGGTGCCTTCATGCGCAGTGACCCCTTTGTGCCCCCTGCTGCGTCCTCTGAGCCCCTGTCCACGCCATGGAACGAGCTGAACTATGTGGGTGGACGGGGCCTGGGAGGGCCCTCCCCCAGCCGGCCGCCTCCGTCCCTCTTCTCCCAGTCCATGGCTCCCGACTACGGCGTGATGGGCATGCAGGCGGCAGGCGGCTATGACAGCACCATGCCCTACGGATGTGGCCGCTCGCAGCCTCGGATGCGGGATCGGGTAAGCCCTCACAAGGTCCCTTCCAGCTGCCTTCGCTTCTCTTTTTAGCGCTTTATCGAGGTAAAATTTCCCCATCTCAACATTCACTTAAATGTTTTTAAGTGCGCAGTTCGACTTTTAGTTAATTTACAGGATTGTGCAACCATCCCCACCACCACAGTCTAATCTTAGCATTTGTGTCAACTGGAAGAGAAACCTCTGCTCCTTGGTCACCCCCGTCTCCTCCCCCCCAGCCTCCAACAACCACCACTGGTCTCTGGATTTGCATGTTCTAGACATTTTGCATAAATGGAGTCACGAAACGTGCGGCCTTTTGTTCCTGGGTTCTTTCACTCAGCATGATTTTCTTTTTAGTTTCAAATATGTTGTCACTGCTTTTTAAAAGACCTTTTGTGCCTGTGTTGTCTGATCTTATAACCTTGCTCTTTTCTGTGGGGCATCTTCACGGCCCCGGTAAGTAGCTCACGGGGTGTGCTTGTTGTCTGTAGCCCAAGAGGAGAGGGTTTGACCGCTTCGGACCAGATGGCACGGGCAGGAAACGGAAGCAGTTCCAACTTTACGAGGAGCCAGACACCAAACTGGCCCGGCTTGACAGTGAAGGAGATTTCTCCGAAAATGGTATGTCCTGGGGGCCAGGGGGGCCAGGCGGATGTAGGATGGGTCAGCTGCCTGCTGGGGTCTGCCTGCCCCGTCTGTGTCGTGAACACTCGAGGGTGGCGTGTTTCACCGCCACTGTGGTCAGGGCACACTCACCCTGGACGGCGAGCTTGGGAGGGTGGAAACCAGATGGGACCACTCTCCAGGGACTGACTTTTCCTCTCTTTGTGTCTGGCAGATGACGCAGCTGGTGACTTCCGCTCGGGAGATGAAGAATTCAAGGGTGTAAGTCCACCAGGCAGCCCTTTCGCCTCTAGCGTGGGATTTCTTCTTTCTTTAATCGCCCTTCCTCACAAAGGGGCAGGAGCGGCTGCCGTGGTGGATTTGACTATCTCTGAGTAGATTTAGGACCCTGACTTTTAGCTAGGTTTCTAAAAGTTTTCCACCTTAGCCGGGCGCAGTGGCTCACACCTGTAATCCCAGCACTTAGGGAGGCCCAGGTGGGTGGATCATTTGAGGTCAGGAGTTCAAGACCAGCCTGGCCAACATGGTGAAACCCCATCTCAATTAAAAATACAAAAGTTAGCCAGGAGTGGTGGCATGTGCCTGTAGTCCCTGCTACTCGGGAGGCTGAGGGAGGAGTATCCCTTGAACCTGGGAGGTGGAGGTTGCAGTGAGCTGAGATCGCACCACTGCACTCCAGCCTGGGCGACAGAGGGAGACTGTCTCAAAAAAAATGTTTTCAACTTACAGCAAACATTCCCTTTCTGAAAAAAGCTCCCAGTTCCTCTCCCTCGTCTCCAGGCCAGTAAGTGCAGGGACTGTAGGCTGAAGCTTCCAAGCACAGGCTGGAGGCTGATTTGCCGCCAGCTCCATACCAGGTGCCGCTGACCGGTGTCCTCATCCTTCCATCCTCACAACAAGGCACAGGCGGGTAGCATGTGGGGCCAGTTCGTAGCCGGGACCACCCCAAGCTCCTGGGGAGGTGCCTCAGCCACCCCAGTGAAGATTCTGATCCAAGTTGGAGGTGTAGGGCCTGGATGTCCAGCGTGGGAAAGAGGGCCTTCCCAAGTCCTTACAGTCACATAGGCAGGAGACGGTGGCTTTTCAGGTTTTCAGAGTCTCACTTGATTCCTATTTTGCTGGTGTTGAGACTAGGAATCTCTGCAAACCTACTGATTCTTAATTTAACCGTATGTTCACTGCCTAAGGAGTCAGCTCTGTTTAGATTCTCAGTTGAATTTTTTTTATGTATACACGATTTGTTATCAAGACATTGGGTAAATATAGGCCAGGTGCGGTGGCTCACGCCTGTAATCCCAGTATTTTGGGAGGCCGAGGTGGGTGGATCACTACGTCACAAGATCAAGACCATCCCGGCCAATATGGTGAAACCCTGTCTCTACTGAAAATACAAAAATTAGCCGGACGTGGCGGCGTGCACCTGTAGTCCCAGATACTCCGGAGGCTGAGGCAGGAGAATAGCTTCAACCCAGGAGGCAGAGGTTGCAGTGAGCTGAGATCACGTCATTGCACTCCAGCCTGGGAGACAGAGCGAGACTGTCTCAAAAAAAAAAAAAAAAAAGAAAAGATATTGTATAAACATAAACAAAAGCTTGGGAAACGTGGTGGAACCCATTTTCTGTCAAGAATGCCGGAACTGGCATCCCCCGAGTGAGACTCCATCTCCCTACAGTTGGTGAACAGGCTCTGTTCATAGAATTGTACGGGTGGGCCTTTGTCACGGGGTAGGCAGTTCTGCAGCTTAGGAGGAGCTGAGAGAGGGTGGGTGAGTGGCTTTCTAGAAAGGTGGTCGTCACAGAATATCTGAAGGCAACTGGGAGTAATAACAGGACACACAGGCCCTGTCCTGAGCCCCAGAGGGTGGTCCTGACACTGTGGCTCATTCTTGGTGGCATAATAACCTAGGTCTGGGGTGGGACCACCCACCAGGCAGTGGCCAGGGACTGGGCTGGGTGTGGAGAGCTGTGGACACACCAGCTCACTGCCGAACTTCGTGTATTCTCTTTTCCAGGAGGATGACTTCTGCGACTCTGGGAAGCAGAGAGGTAGGCGTCACCGTGTCCCTTGCAGCTTTCCTGTGTCTTCCTGGCTGCCCCGCACTTACTGCCCAGCTTCTGAGCAAGCCGGGGCCTGGATGGAGGGGCCCGTGGCTGTGGGGGAAGAGGGGCTGCAGCCACCAGATGGGCCTTGACTGTAGCGATCGGCCGACACTTTGCTTCAAAGTGTCTGGGGCAGCATTTACCGGAAACGGGTCTGGCTGCCTGACCTGATGCAGGCTGCAGTGGGGATGGGGGGCAGCCTTGGGTGTCCACCACAGTTGAAGTTTGTAGGGAAGGAGACACATGAGAGAAGAGGCTCCCAGCCCATCTTCTGTGCCCTGCTCGGCCAGTGCATGTCCCTGAACTGTTTTCTCCAGGGCTTCCTTTTGTCCAGTTCTTTCAGTCACCTGCCCTGGGCCATGCTGTGGACCTCTGTGGTGGGGATACTGGCAGCTGCAGTGCACATTGCTTTGTGCCTGCAAGTGTGTGACAGCAGACAGCTGCGGGGTCGGGAGCACCAGGCCCACTGGGTCTTTGAGAGGCAGGCGCCCTTCAGCAGGTCTCTTCATGTCCAGTGCAGGAGATGAAAGGGTCCGCAGCAACAGCAGACCAGGCTTAAAGCCCCACGGCAGGGCGGCCTGAGGTGCCGCGGCCTGGAGCTCACCCTGAAGCCACTTGTTTCTTTACCTGTTCTGTGGGTCTTTCCGTAGCTGGTTACCCCAAGGATCACAGGCTGGCTCCTCAGTGGCCCTGCTCCCATGCATTCTGAAGGCCCTTGGCTTAGATGCTCCTCCTGTTCAGGCTTAGCCAGCCCTCTGCGGTCCTTCCCCGTGCGACCCGCAGCAGTCCTGTCCGTAGCACGGGGCGCCCCGAGCGCTTAGCGGCACAATGCTAAAGCAAAGGTGACATGTCTGTTGCGCGCAGGTCCTGCTACCTACCCGGGATGACTTTGCTATTAAACAGCAGTCATAGTTTCAGGCAGTGACCTCTTGCCAAAAATCCCACACGCCCTTTTGAGAGGCTTCTGAGCAGCGCACGCCGGTCGCCATCTTCGTGGGACAGTCTCGGGACTGGCATCAGGGGTAGGGGTTACAGTTCAGATGCTTCTCCAACCTTTTTTCAGCGTCCGTCCCTGGCCTCACGCTGGGACGATGGCCGCGTGGCTCTCCGAGGAGCTCCTGTGCTGGCCCCGGGGGACGGACGGGAGGACCAATCGGTCTCTTCCCAGATTTTTTTTCTAGGATTGCTTCCCACGCAGCCCTGGGAAAGCCCTAGACTGACGGTTTTTGTGAGTGGAAGATAGAGGTCGGGCCAGCAAGGACTGTCAGACCTGCTGAGGCCCTAGTTCAGACGGGGCCGCCAGGACACTCGTCACAGTCCGCCTGGAGGTGGGATAGAGGACGCGGAGCATCGGCTTCACTTCTTGAGGCCTTCAGCTGCCGCCTCTTCATCCGGGGAGAATTGGCTTCTCCTGTGATATTGGGAGAAGACCCCATTGCAGGGCATGAGATTGGACAAGCAGGATGGGGAGGACAGAGACAGCAGGGGGCTGTGGTGCATATGGGGTGGGCAGGCTGTGTCCCTGGCCTGTCCTGGCCGCCTCAGGCCATGTAGGGAGTGAGGTGACTACTCTGGCCTCGCCACAGGCCCGTGTCCACCAGGAGTCTCTGACGGTGCCTTGGGGCATCCTGGACTCTGCCTCGTGGTGCAGGCAGTGGCAGGGCACAGGGTGTAGTGGCCAAGCCGCAGCCCCCGGACCAGGCCCTGGAGCTCAGCTCCTTTGCAGGCCCCTCAGAGCGTCTCGAAGGGACTTGTCTGTTACAGGAGAGAAGGATGACGAGGACGAGGATGTGAAAAAGAGAAGGGAAAAGCAAAGGAGAAGAGACAGGACGCGGGACCGTGCAGCCGACAGGTGAGGCACGGGCACACACCCCCACAGGAAGAGGTGGACCTGGTGCAGTGGAGGCGCTCCCGAGCTCACCTGTCCTCCCTCCACAATGCTGGGGGCCTGGTAGCCTGACTCCTCTGGCCAAACCAGTGGGAGGCAAAACAGGAAACCGTTGAGAGTGCAGAAAAGGCCATCGCTTGTGCTCCCAGCACACAAGCTACCTGTCTTCTAGGACGGCTGGGATGTTGCTTTGGTGAAGTTAGGTTTCTGTTCTTGCTTAGAGAACTGGTGTTTGACTCGTGTCTCTTTTCCTCTGGAGTCCCAGCCTTACTAGTGGGTCTGTGTGGTCCATAACTGCCCAGCAGGGGGCTCTGTTACTCTCCTGCAGGCCTGAGGGGCAGCCCTGTCCCCTGGCCTGGTGTCTGGCATCTCAGTCAGTGTCCTGCGTACACCTTATCTAAATCCAGACCACCCCTGGAGTTTGACATAGCTAGGAGACAGGTAGAGACAGGGTCCTACCATCAAGATTTTGTCCCAGACTAGAAAATGATTGCAAAATGTTGAGTCCAAAGGATGTCAGCATGAGCACACCATGTGCTTGCCCCTCCCTGCCAGGAGTTAAGTGGCTTCCAACAAGAAACTGAAATTACCAGTGATCATGTGATGCTGAGGAATCCTTGACCTTAAGGTTCACATGGGAGAGTGGTTTTTTTTTTTTTCTTTTTTTTGTTCTTGAGATGGAGTCTTGATCTGTTGGCCAGGGTGGAGTGCAATGGCGCAATCTCGGCTCACTGCAACCTCTGCCTCCTGGGTTCAAGCCATTCCGCCTCAGCCTCCTGAGTAGCTGGGATTACAGGCACCCGCCACCATGCCCGGCTAATTTTTGTATTTTTCGTAGAGGCGAGGATTCACTGTGTTGGCAAGGCTGGTCTCAAACTCCTGATCTCAGTGATCTGCCCACCTTGGCCTCCCAAAGTGCTGGGATTACAAGCGTGAGCCGCTGTGCCCAGCCTGGACAGTGATTATTTTGTTCAAAGAAATGCTTAGTAAAAGGGGTGAGATGCAGTGGCTCAGGCCTGTAATTCCGGCACTTTGGAAGACTGAGCCGGCGGCTCGCTTCAGGCCAGGAGTTCAAGACCAGCCTGGTCAGTATGGTGAAACCTGTCTACTAAAACTACAAAAATTAGCCAGGCATGGTGGCAGGTGCCTGTTATTTCAGCTACTACTGTAATCTCAGCTACAAGAACGAAACTCCATCTCAAAAGAAAGAGAAGTGCTTAGCAAAATGAAGCCAGGAACCAAACACGGAACTGTTTCTTCTTAAGCGGTACGGGAACATTGAAACCCTTGTTATTTTAAACAGATAAATGATGGATAGAGTAGATGACTTTTCGTGTCACATGGAAACTGAGATGACTTTTTTTTTAAACTTTAATAATATAATGAAGAGACAGGGGTCTTTCTTTGTTGCTTCGGCTATTGAACTAGCCTCAAGAGATCTTCCTGCCTTGACCTCCCAGAGTACTGGGAGAAGGGCACAGAGGTGACATTTTTTTACTTCCTTTTTGCTTTTTTTTTAATCTTGTATGTTCTTCCAATGAAGAGGTGACTTATTTTTATTTATTTATTTTTTGAGACAGAGCCTCGCTCTGTCGCCCAGGCTGGAGTGCAGTGGCGCGATCTCCACTCACTGCAAGCTCCGCCTCCTGGGTTCGCGCCACTCCATAGGGGGTGTCTGCAGAAGTGGGCATGTCTTCGTGGTGCTTGTCAGAGGTCAGAAGCTAGGCTTGTGGAGTTGGCAGAGGTGAAGTCCTGAGAGCCACAGGGCCTGTACCCCTACACCAGAAGGGCAGGAGCCTCCAGGACAGAGCCAGGGAGGAAGCACCCCAGTGTGGTGGCCTGGGGGTCTGCAGGCTGCTCTCCCTTGCCGTGCAGCGTGGTTACTTTTGGGGAGGCTTCGAAAGCCCGCGACAGAGAAGCCTCCCTTTTCTTTTTTTTTTTTTTTTTTTTTTTTTTTTTTTTGAGACGGAGTCTTGCTCTGTTGCCCAGGCTGGAGTGCAGTGGCCGGATCTCAGCTCACTGCAAGCTCCGCCTCCCGGGTTCAGGCCATTCTCCTGCCTCAGCCTCCCGAGTAGCTGGGACTACAGGCGCCCGCCGCCTCACCCAGCTAGTTTTTTGTATTTTTTAGTAGAGAAGGGGTTTCACCGTTTTAGCCAGGATGGTCTCGATCTCCTGACCTCGTGATCCGCCCGTCTCAGCCTCCCAAAGTGCTGGGATTACAGGCGTGAGCCACCGCGCCCGGCCAAAGCCTCCCTTTTCATCTGTGGAATTGGTTGTGACATGTCCCTACGTGGAGTCTCATGGGAGAGCTGGTCTTGGGTTTTGTGTTTTGAATTGTGCGAGGTGTTTTGTCTGCACGTAAAATGAGGTTGCCTTGTGTCATCCCAGTGGCTGCAGAGAGAAACTCATCTGAGAAGCTGTGGAGCTAGATGCTGGGCCCCAAGAGCCGCCAGCCAGAGCCTAGGGCGTCCCCAGTTCTGAGCAGTTGCAGCTTTCCGGTGTTTTCTCAGGGGCTTTGGGGCCAGACGGGGCTGCAGGGTCAGCAGATTACTATGTGAATCATTTGCCTGAGATACTTGCCAGTCCGTGTTCCCATTCTTCAGCTGGGGGAGTTTGGGTAACTGCCGTTCTGTTGCTCCTTGGGAAGTCAGAACTCTTGGTTCAACAGCGACTTTCCCTAGCTGAGTGCAGTGGCATGCACCTGTAATCCCAGCTACTTCGGAGGCTGAGGCGGGTGGATCACCTGAGGTCAGGAGTTCGAGACCAGCCTGGCCAACATGGTAAAAACCCTGTCTCTACTAAAAATACAAAAAAAAAAAAAAAAAAAAATAGGCTGTGTACGGTGGCTCACACCTATAATCCCAGCACTTTGGGAGGCGGAGGCGGGTGGATCACAGGTCAGGAGTTTGAGACCAGCTTAGCCAACATGGTGAAACCCCGTCTCTATAAAAAATACAAAAATTAACTTGATGTGGTGGCGGGCGTCTGTAACCCCAGCTACTCGGGAGGCTGACACAGGAGAATCACTTGAACCCGGGAGGCGGAGGTTGCAGTGAGCTGAGATCGCACCACTGCACTCCAGTCTGGGCGACAGCGAGACTCCATCTCAAAAAATAAAATAAAATAAAAATACAAAAACAATGGCTGGGCGCAGTGGCTCACACCTGTAATCCCAGCACTTTGGGAGGCAAAGGCGGGCGGATCACCAGGTCAGGAGATCGAGACCATCTTGGCTAACACGGTGAAACCCCATCTCTACTAAAAATACAAAAAATTAGCTGGGCGTAGTGGTAGGCGCCTGTAGTCCCAGCTGCTCAGCAGGAGAATGGCGTGAACCTGGGAGGTGAAGCTTGCAGTGAGCTGAGATCATGCCACTGCACTCCAGCCTGGGTGACAGAGCGAGACTCCATCTCAAAAAAAAAAAAAAAGCCAGGCTTGGTGGTGGGGGCCTGTAATCCCAGCTACTCAACTCAGGAGGCTGAAGCAGGAGAATTGCTTGAACCCGGGAGTTAGAGGTTACAGTGAGCTGAGATTGCGCCGTTGCACTCCAGCCCGGGCAACAAGAGTGAAACTCAGTCTCAAAAAAAAAGAAAAAGATTCCTGAAAATCCTGATTCTATTTCAGCTCTCCCCAGAGGTGAGCTGATGCTCCCTGCTTCACTCCCCTCCTTGTTTTCCTTCCCCAGAATTCAGTTTGCTTGTTCTGTGTGCAAGTTCCGTAGCTTTGACGATGAGGAGATCCAGAAGCATCTGCAAAGCAAATTCCACAAAGAGACACTGCGGTTCATAAGCACCAAGCTGCCTGACAAGACAGTGGAGTTCCTGCAGGTAAAGGACAGCTGGGTCCCGTCACCTCATCTTCCATCGATCCGGCAGGTGCCGGATCCCTTGAAGGACAAAGGGAAATCAGACGCCATACTTGGCCAAGGTTTCCTTTCCAGATAGAGCAGCTGTGTAAGTCCCCGAGTCACGGGGACAACCGAGAGCTCCGGCCATAGTGCTGTGCTGAGCATGGAACTGCTCTGATAGCTGCCTGTCTAGCCCTGGCAGCTGAGAAATGTCCACACATGCCAGCCTCTCATTTTACTTTATGCCATCTCCAACCCCACCTAGGAATACATTGTAAACAGAAATAAGAAAATTGAGAAGCGGCGTCAGGAATTGATGGAGAAAGAAACTGCGAAACCAAAACCAGATCCTTTCAAAGGTGAGTTGTGATCCCAGGATGCGTGCCGTCCTGGATGGTAGTAAGGCATGTGACGGGACCCGTAAAACGTGGCGCGAGGCTGGGCGTGGCGGATCACGAGGTCAGGAGATCCAGACCATCCTGGCTAACATGGTGAAACCCCATCTCTACTAAAAGATAGAAAAAAGTAGCTGGGTGTGGTGGCAGGCGCCTGTAGTCCCAGCTACTTGGGAGGCTGAGGCAGGAGAATGGCGTGAACCCCGGAGGCGGAGCTTGCAGTGAGCCAAGATTGCACCACTGCACTCCAGTCTGGGCGACAGAGTGAGACTCCATCTCAAAAAATAAAATAAAAATACAAAAACAATGGCTGGGCGCGGTGGCTCACGCCTGTAATCCCAGCACTTTGGGAGGCCGAGGCAGGTGGCTTACAAGGTCAGGAGGTCGAGACCATCCTAGCTAACACGGTGAAACCATCTCTACTAAAAAACATACAAAAAATTAGCCGGGTGTGGTGGCGGGTGCCTGTAGTCCCAGCTACTCGGGAGGCTGAGAGGCAGGAGAATGGCGTGAACCCGGGAGGCGGAGCTTGCAGTGAGCTGAGATCGCGCCACTGCACTCCAGCCTGGGCGACAGAGTGAGACTCCGTCTCAAAAACAAAAAAAAGCAATGTGGCGCAAAGCCAGCTCAAGGTGGCTGAGAAGGTGATGGTGAGACCTGTGGGAAGAGCGCTCAGCAGCAGTGGAAAGAAAGAAACCTTCGGATGTGGCCTTGCATAGATCGTAGCTTATATCCTGACGTTAAGCACGTCCGGAAAGGACCAGGAGGAACAGAAAAGCTGAAGTGTGCAGAATTCCCAGCTATAGAGGCCGATGTGCTAGCCCATACTCCCCATAGAAAGGCAGGCTATGCCCTTCTGACTCCTTAGAGTTGCAAGGAGAAAACGTGGGCCCTGTTGGGGAGTGGGAGGAAAGAATCACTTGCTGTCCCAGATCCTAAAAGACATGCGTTTCCTCGCAGGGATTGGCCAGGAGCACTTCTTCAAGAAGATCGAGGCTGCTCACTGCCTGGCCTGCGACATGCTAATTCCTGCACAGCCACAGCTCCTCCAGCGGCACCTGCACTCCGTGGACCACAATCACAACCGCAGGGTGAGTCTTCCTCCCACACTGCTTGGGGTGCGCATTGCAGGGCTGCGGCTCAGAGCCTCCTGTGTCTTATGGGGAATAACAACATCTTTAGGGGCCCTTGCTGTGTTTCAAGTCTGTCACTTCCATCGATGGGTCGTAGGATTCATCTCAGTTTTTATAAAAATATGAGAAAATGTGTTGCTTAGACTCAATTAAATGCAGTAGCTACGATTCTCCTGATAGCGTTTCCACATAGGTCAGTTTCCCAGTAGCTGAAGGCCTGGGGGCTTCTGTAAGCTGAGACCAAAGGGCCATTGAGAGCCGAGTGGCCCAGGGGACTTGGACTAAAGGACTGGTTCTGTCCTTACCTACCTGATGGGGCTTCAGGCTAAATGTTGAGCCCAGGGGTCACATGTTGAAGATTCTGGAAAAATACCTTCTTTTGTAAGGAGTCAGATCATAAGTATTTTTAGCATTGCGGACCATAGAGGCCCTATCCAGTGACACAGCTGTACCTGCTGTCAGTGCAGAAAAGCAGACAGTGAAGAGTGCCTGTGGCTGCGTTTGCTCTGCAGCCTGTCACTTCCTGGCCCTGGGTTAGCAGCTCTCTCCTTAGTTTACTCAGCTATTAAATGGGGAGGTCAAAAGCTGCCCACCCATCTCACAGTACTGTGTTTTGGTTTTGATTATGGTTTTTTGGTTTTTGTTTGTTTGTTTGTTTGTTTGATGGAGTTTCACTCTTGTTGCCCAGGTTGGCGTGCAGTGGTGCGATCTCAGGTCACTGCAACTTCCGCCTCCCAGGTTCAAGCAATTCTCCAGCCTCAGCCTCCTAAGTAGCTGGGATTACAGGTGCCCACCACAACGTCCGGCTAATTTTTTGTATTTTTAGTAGAGATGGGGTTTCACCATGTTGGCCAGGCTCGTCTTGAACTCCTGACCTCAGGTCATTCACCCGCCTCAGCTTCCCAAAGTGCTGGGATTACAGGTGTGAGCCACTGCGCCCAGCCCCAGTACTGTTAAAGATAAGCTGAAAAGCAGTATACAAACAAGGGACCATTGTGCTGAAGGCGTGAGCTGCCACACCCAGCATAGTCATACTTTTGTTGAACTTATGAAATCAGTGTAACCCCAAAAACTGAAAAGAAAGAGCTTGCCCTTTTCCTCCACTGAGCCCACACCGCCTTTCATTTGTGAACACTCTTGTTTCACCCCCGATTCTGCATGTGCTACTTGGGTATCAGTGGCGCATCTTTGCGTTTATCTCTTAAGATTGTCCAGCTTTTCCAGTTTGTTAGTCTTGGTTGCACAGTCTCTCTGGAGCCTTCTTTCGATTCGTGGAGCCTGGTGTTTTGAGATTTGCCTCTCTGCATAGGGCTGATCTCAGGATGGCGCGGCGGAGCCTGACTGGTTTGTTCTCTTGCTTATCCTTACCATTTTTAAAAGATCACATTTGGTGCCCTTTGCAGTTGGCTGCTGAACAGTTTAAGAAAACCAGTCTCCACGTGGCGAAGAGTGTTTTGAACAACAGACACATAGTGAAGATGCTGGAGAAATACCTCAAGGTTCGTGCTTGCGAGTACCACAGACAGGAAAAGCTTTTGAAAGGGAAGACGAACCCCACGAGCAGGGAGTTGATTCCAGAGTGCAGCGTTCAGCATTTCTGAGTCTTTTGACCAGTTGAGGGACACTGGAGTACGTCAGGCTCCGAAACGTGACAACTGGGATTTCCAGTCAGTCACTGCTTGCCTGGGGACTCTGGGGATGTGGTGCAGCTTGAAAATCCTGATTGTTTAGCCTTAAAATTCTGAGCAAATGATTTTTAGGTGCTTTAGAAAAACCCAAGGTTAGCCCTACTCGGGAAGCTGGGATGGGAGGATTGCTTGAGCCCAGGAATTTGAGGCTACAGTGAGTGATGGTGGTACCACTGCACTTCAGCCTGGGTAACATAGCAAGACCTGGTCTTTAAAATAAAGGAAAGCAGAGAACTGGGAGTTATGGCTCATGCCTGTAACCCCAGTAGCTTGGGAGGCTGAGGCAGGAGGATCCCTGAGCCCAGGAGTTAGAGGAGTTACGATTGTGCCACTGCACTCCAGCCCAGGTGACAGAGCGAGACCCCATCTCAAAAAAAATATCCAAGGTAGATGATAATTTTCCAGAAGAGAAGCTAAAAAGAGGTTTCACTGATAGAGCCAGTGGACAGTGAGGTTGAAGGTGAATGAGGTTGAAGGTGAGGGGTAGTGAGGAACCAGAGCCTTCATGCTGGGAGCAGCATATAAAAGTCCCAAAGTGGGTGCTCATGGAGAGAAGGCTGGTTGGAAGAGCTCGCAGTTCTTTCTTGTGAAACCCATTTTGCTCAGTGTTCATCCCAGTACTTCGGCATTTGGGGCAGGCAGCTAAGTCCCAGCCCACAACCTGACTTCAAGGCCTGTTTGCCCTCCTCTCAGTTACTAAACACTTCCATATTGGACAGTTCCATCCATTAAAGGCACAGAATCTAAATAACCAATTTAAGAAACATGACTGGGCTGGGCGTGGTGGCTCACACCTGTAATCCCAGTACTTTGGGAGGCTGAGGTGGGCAGATCACTTTGAGCTCAGGAGTTCGAGATCAGCCTGGACAACATGGTGAAACCCTGTCTGTACAAAAAATAAATTAGTCAGGCACGGTGGCCCACGCCTGTGGTCCCCGCTACTCAGGAGGCAGAGGTTGCAGTGAGCCAAGATCGTGCCACTACACTCCAGCCTGGATGACAGAGTAAGACCCTGTCTCAAAAAAAAAAAAAAGAGGGAAGAAACATAACTCACGATTTTACCTTTGTAGCTGAAGCAAGGTAAAAGTTTCTAGAGTCAAGTGTGGGCTCAGGCTTCTAAGCGTCTTTTTTTTTTTTTTTTTTTTTTTTTTTTTTTTTTTTTTTTTTTTTGAGTCAGGGTCTTGTTCTCTTACCAGGCTGGAGCGTAGTGGTGTGACGATAGCTCACTGCAGCCTCGCATTCCTGAGCTCAAGAGATCCTCCCCACTCAGTCTCCCAGGTAGCTGGGACTGCAGTAGTACACCACCACACCTGGCTAATTTTTTTTTTTTTTTTTTTTTTTGAGATGGAGTCTTGCTCTACCGCCCAGGCTGGAGTGCAGTGGTGCAACCTCTACCACCTGGGTTCACGCCATTCTCCTGCCTCAGCCTCCTGAGTAGCTGGGACTACAGGCGCCCACCACCACTCCTGGCTAATTTTTTGTAGTTTTGATAGAGATGGGATTTCACCGTGTTAGGATGGTCTCGATCTCCTGACCTCGTGATTCACCCGCCTCGGCCTCCCAAAGTGCTGGGATTACAGGCGTGAGCCGCTGCGCCCGGCCTCACACCGGCTAATTTTTAAGACACTCTTGCACTGTTGCCCATGCTGGTCTGGCCTCAAGTGATCCTCCCGCCTTGACCTCCCAAATTGCTGGGGTTACAGGCATGAGTGCCTTGCCCTAAGCATCATATTTTAAAACATGTTTCCTAATCTGGTAATGATAACTTTTAGTTCGCTTGTTTTAGACTATAGTTTTTTAGCATATAGTTAGGAGAATTTTGACTTCTGAGGGAGTCAGACTTGATTTGAATCTTCATTCTGATGTGTAGTAGTTTTGTTACCTCTGGCAAGTTACTGATCTTTGAAGCTCAGTTCCTTTTCTGGAAAATGGGGATTTATCTCAAGGCTATGGGCACAAATGACACTTAAAAAAAATTTTTTTTTTGGCCAGGCGCGGTGGCTCACGCCTGTAATCCCAGCACTTTGGGAGGCTGAGATGGGCGGATCACGAGGTCAGGAGATCGAGACCATCCTGACTAACACGGTGAAACCCCGTCTCTACTAAAAATACAAAAATTAGCTGGGCGAGGTGGCGGGTGCCTATAGTCCCAGCCACACAGGAGGCTGAGGCAGGAGAATGGCGTGAACCCGGGAGGCGGAGCTTGCAGTGAGTGGAGATCGCGCCACCGCACTCCAGCCTGGGAGACAGAGTGAGACTCCATCTCAAAAAAAAAAAAAAATTTTTTTTTTGTTCTGCAACCTCTGCCTCCTGGGTTCAAGCAATTCTCATGCCTCTGCCTCCTGAGTAGCTAGGATTACAGGCATGTGCCACCATGCACGGCTAATTTTTGTATATTTTGTACAGCCGGGGTTTCGCCATGTTGCCCAGGCTGGTCTCGAACTCCTGAGCTCAAGCAGTCCTCCGGCCCCAGCCTCCCAAAGTGCTAGGATTACAGATTACAGACGTGAGCCACTGCACCTTAATGACACTAAAAAATTACGTAGTGTTAACTTCTGTTATATGCCGTTTTTTTAAAAACATCAAGTTAAGACTGGGCGCGGTGGCTCACGCCTGTAATTTCAGCACTTTGGAAGGCCGAGGTGGGCAGATCATGAAGTCAGGAGGTCAAGACCATCCTGGCTAACACGGGAAACCCTGTCTCTACTAAAAATACAAAAAATTAAGTGGGCGTGGTGGCAGGCGCCTTGAGCTACTCAGGAGGCTGAGGTAGGAGAATGGCGTGAACCCGGGAGGCGGAGGTTGCAGTGAGCTGAGATCGCACCACTGCACTCCAGCCTGGGCGACAGAGGGAGACTCCCATCTCAAAAAAAAAAAAAAAAAGCATCAAGTTAAGAAATCCTAGGTCTTGTGAACTTTTCCTCACTGTTACATGCTTGATTAAAAACTGCAGGCCGGGCACGGTGGCTCACACCTGTAATCCCAGCACTTTGGGAGGCTGAGGCGGGCAGATCACCTGAGGTTGGAGTTCCAGACCAGCCTGACCAACATAGAGAAACACCATCTCCACTAAAAATACAAAATTAGCCGGGTGTGGTGGTGCATGCCTGTAATCCCAGCTACTTGGGAGGCTGAGGCTGGAGAATCACTGGAGGCGGAGGCTGTGGTGAACCGAGATCATACCACGGCAGTCCAGCCTGGGTGACAATGAGATTCCGTCTCAAAAAAACAAATTGCAGAATATCTGGGGACACTTTTCTGAATCTGTAGGCTCTGAGAACATGTAGGATTCACTCCTGTGGTGTAACTTACAGAAGTGTTTCATTGTGGACTCTGCTGGTTCTGGAAAGCTGACATCCCAGCAATCATGGGCCTCCTGAGCTCTGCTTAGACCACACTGACCTGTGTTTCCTCTTTGGCCAGGGTGAGGACCCCTTCACCAGTGAAACCGTTGATCCAGAAATGGAAGGAGATGACAATTTAGGAGGTGAGGATAAGAAAGAGACACCTGAGGAGGTGGCCGCGGACGTCTTAGCCGAGGTGATTACAGCAGCAGTGAGGGCTGTAGATGGGGAAGGAGCGCCTGCTACAGAGAGCAACGGGGAGCCAGCTGAGGGCGAAGGCCCCATGGACACAGCGGAGGCCAGTAGTGATTCTCAAGCTGAACAGCTGCTGGAAGAGCAGGTGCCCTGCGGAACGGCACCTGAGAAGGGTGTCCACAAGGCCAGAAGTGAGGCTGCAGAGGCTGGAAATGGCACCGAGACAATGGGAGCAGAGGCAGAAAGTGCCCAAACCAGAGCTGCTCCTGCTCCAGCTGCCACGGATGCCGAAGTGGAACAAACTGATGCAGAGTCCAAAGATGCTATTCCCACAGAATGATGCTCATTTCCCTGTGCCAGGGAAGGCACTGGGATGATGGAGGTGTTGCTCCTTCTCCCTTGGTTTATAAGCAGTACAAGGGCGTGTGCTCCTGGAATATGCTGTAAACTAATTTTGGTGAAGAGACCCAGCCATTTCCTCCTGAGCAGTGCCTCTCACGGCTTGTCTTGTGCAGTCGTGTGGCTTCTTGCCCAGGTTTGAAAGAAGTACATTGTCCTTAGCAGCTGTAACATATCTCTTGACACTGCACTTGGAAATAATAAAGGTTGGGTGATTATATCTTGATGATACATTACTTGTTCAATATAGCCACTGATGGAATGCCTCTTTTTTTGTTTTATTTTTTTCCTTATTTTATCTTTTTTGGTTGGGAACAGCTCAACACTAGGAATATATCTTGCTCTATAGAGGATTTTTGTTTGTTTCAAGCTTCAGCCTTTAGTCTATACCTCTGTAGTGCACCATATGGTGTGTGACTTTCACAGGACTCGGCAGCACCTGGTTCACATGTGGCACCACGTCACATCCACACGCTCTCAAAGGCCGGAAGAATCTGACCGACCTACGCCACTGGAAACATACCCACCTCAGCCTCAAGAACCAGACTGTGCAGAGGGCATTGCGCCCCAATCTTTAGTCCTTGCTGAATCATTTCTCTAATATTTTACCTCATTTGTGTTCCACCTCTAGATTACTTCAGTTTTTTTTTCCTTTAAAATTAGTTACTGCCACTCAAATGTATTTACAGAGAAAATTTGGCCAGACTCAGTGGTGCATGCCAATAATCCCAGCACTTTGGGAGCTGAGGTGGGAGCATAGCTTAAGCCCAGGAATTCAAGACCAACCTGGACAACATAGCAAGACCCCATCTCTTAAAAAAAAAAAAAGGAAACTTGATGTGATTCCCATAGATGGAATAATCCAGCATAAGTTGCCATAGATAGAAGCTATCGGTAAAAAAAAAAAAAAAACAAAAAACGATAATATAATGAAGTACATGTTTCATTTTAGAGAAATAACTATTACTTTAGACCTTTCCGAATCTCAGAAAGGGAGGCTAGCATGTGTTCAAGGTTAGCACACAACAGTTAGAATTTCCTCAAATCAGAAGAATTGGAAGATACCCCCCCTTTTGAAATGGCCCTGCTGTGTCGGTTTCCCTGTGGCCTTGTGAACTGTATACATCTCACATGTTGGGAAACGCCACTGGGAAGTCACTAGGAGGCAGTAAAATTTTTGCTGAGCCTCTGCTGTATACCAGGGGCTAACTCACCATGCACATTCTAGGAACTGGGCCCTGCTCATGAGGAGCCTTAGTGGAGATTCCAGGTGAATATTTATTAAAAAGTCAACAATAGAACTGAAAATGGAAATAAACTGCTTGATAAGACGACAGTGCCTCTGGGTCATTTCTGCTCAGCATCTGTTCATGTTGCGTAGATGCGTCTTAATCACAGGTTGAGCCTGCTCTTTAAGCTTGTTATCTTAAGGCAAAAATATTGGTAGCATTGAACATCAGTAGTGGAAAAAAACATCATTAGTGGAACTGCTTTATTTCCTTAATTTTCTTTTTTTCCTTTTTTTTTTTTAATTTGAGACAGAGTCTCACTCTGTTGCCCAGGCTGGAGTGCAGTGGCGTGATCTTGGCTCATTGCAACCTCCGCCTCCTAGATTACAGGCTTGAGCTACTGCACCTGGCCCCCGCCCCTTTTTTTTCTTCTTCTAAAACTCCAAGACCCGGCCAGGCATGGTAGCTCACAACTGTATTCCCGGTACTTTAGGAGGCCGACGTGGGTGGATCACTTGAAGTCGGGAGTTCGAGAGCAGCCTGGCCAACATGGCAAAAATACAAAAATTAGCTGGGTGTGGTGGCACACGCTTGTAATCCCAGCTACTGGGGAAGCTGAGGCAGAAAAATTGCTTTAACCAGGGAGGCAGAGGCTGCAGTGAGTCGAGGTTACGCTACTGCACTCCAGCCTGGGCAACAGAGCAAGACTTTGTCTCAAAAAAAAAGATATTAGGTCGGGTGCGGTGGCTGACGCCCGTAATCCAAGGACTGGGAGGCCAAGGTGGGCAGATCACAAGGTCAGGAGCTCGAGAACATCTTGGCCAACATGGTGAAACCCCATCTCTACTAAAAATATAAAAATTAGCTGGGCATGGTGCTGTGCGCCTGTAGTCCCAGCTACTCTGGAGGCTGAGGCAGGAGAATCACTTGAACCCTGGAGGCAGAGGTTGCAGTGACCCAAGATCGTGCCACTGCACTCCAGCCTGGCAACAAGAGCAAAACTTCATCTCAAAATAGAGAGAGATATATATATATGTATATATGAATCCAAGACCTGTCATTAAATTGGTCTGAATGTCAGTGAGGCTCTTCCACCTTCCACCTCTTGGTGAAACTACATAATTTTTTTGTTGTTTTGTTTCATTTTTACAGGCAGGATCTCACTCTCTTGTCCAGGCTGGAGTGCAGTGGCACCACAATAGCTCACTGCAGCCTCCAAATCTTGGTTTGAAGTGATCCTCCCACTTCAGCCTCCTGATTAGCTGGGACTACAGGAGTGCACCACTCTGCCCAGCTAATTTTTAAAAGTCTTGTAGCCAGGCGCGGTGGCTCATGCCTGTAGTCCCAGCACTTTGGGAGGCCGAAGCAGATGGATGGCCTGAGGTCAGGAGTTCAAGACCAGCCTGGCCAGCATGGTGAAACCCCATCTCTACTAAAAGTATAAAAATTATACTATGTTTTTGCCTCCCAAACTGCTCCTGTGTTTGCCTCCCAAAGTGCTGGGATTACAGGTGTGAGCCACCACACCTAGCCTCACTTCATTCCTTTTTATGACTAAATAATATTCCATTGTATGGATACAGTACATTTTACATCTTGGTTATACGTTCACCTGATTAATGTGAGTTTACTATTGTAAACAGTGCTGCAAGGAACAGTCATGGTCAAGGGTTTATTTGAGTACCTGTTTTCTGTTTTATTTATTTATTTTTGAGATGGAGTGTCGCTCTGTGGCCCAAGCTGGAGTGCAGTGGCGCGATCTTGGCTCACTGCAATCTCCGCTTCCTGGGTTCAAGTGATTCTTCTGCCTCAGCCTCCCGAGCAGCTGGGATTACAGGTGTCTGCCACAACACCTGGCTAATTTTTGTATTTTTAGTAGAGACGGGGTTTCACTATGCTGGCCAGGCTGGTCTCGAACTCCTGACCTTGTGATCCGCCTGCCTCGGCCTCCCAAAGTGCTGGGATTACAGGCATGAGCCACCATGCCTGGCTTCACTGTGGTTTTGATTGACATTTGCCTAATGATTCATGATGTTAGGCATCTGTTTATGTGCTTCTTGGCCATTTGCATATCTTTGCATATCTACACAAGTTCTTTGCTATTTCATTTTATATATTTTGAGAGAGGATCTTGCTCTGTCGTCCAGGCTGCAGTGCAGTGGTATGAATACAGCTCACCATAACCTCAACTTCCTGGGTTCAAGCAATTCTCACCTCAGCCTCCCAAGTAGCTGGGACCAGCGTGTGCCACCACGCCCAGGTAATTTTTTGATTTTTTTTTTTTTTTTTTTGTAGAGATAGGTTCTTCCTTTGTTATCCAGATTGGTCTTGAACTTCTGGGTGCAAGCCATCCTCCTGCCTCAGCCTCCCAAAGTGCTGGGTTTACAAGTGTGAGCCACCACAACTCGCCTTTGCCCATTTTAAAATCAAATTGTCTTTCTGCTGATAGCAGGAATTTTTTGTGTATATTGAATACTAGACACTTGGCAGATATATGATGTGCAGATATTTTCTCCTGTTCTGTGGGTTATCTTTTCATTCCCTTCATAGTGCTCTTTAATGCACAAAATTTTTAATTTTGAGGCTTGGCGAGGTGGCTCATGCCTGTAATTCAGCACTTTGGGAGGCTGAGTTGGGTGGATCACAAAGTCAGGAATTCAAGACCAGCCTGGCCAGCATGGTGAAACCCCATCTCTACTAAAAATACAAAAAATCAGCCAGGCATGGTGGCACCCGCCTGTACTCCCAGCTACTTGGGAGGCTGAGGCAGGAGAATTACTTGAACCCAGAAGGCAGGCGTTGCAGTGAGCAGAGATCACGCCACTGCACTCCAGCCTGGGCGGCAGAGTAATACTCCATCTCAATAAAATAAAGGAAAAATTAAATTAAATTAAATTAAATTAAAAAGTGAGTTTCTGGGAAAAAAATAATTTAATTTTGATGAAGCCTAATTTGTCTATTTTTTATTTTATAAATTGTGCTTTTGATGACAAATCAATAAAACCGTTGTGATTCAGTCCAACAGGCTGTGAAAATAGAAAAAAGAAAAAGAGCCGGGCGCGGTGGCTCAAGCCTGTAATCCCAGCACTTTGGGAGGCCGAGGCGGGCGGATCACAAGGTCAGGAGATCGAGACCACAGTGAAACCCCGTCTCTACTAAAAATACAAAAAATTAGCCGGGCGCGGTGGCGGGCGCCTGTAGTCCCAGCTACTCAGGAGGCTGAGGCAGGAGAATGGCGGGAACCCGGGAGGCGGAGCTTGCAGTGAGCCGAGATCGCGCCACTGCACTCCAGCCTGGGCAACAGCGTGAGACTCCGTCTCAAAAAAAAAAAAAAAAAAGAAAAAAGAAAAAGACAAAACCATTGTCATATCCAAGGTCATAAAGATTTCACTCTTCCAGCACTTCGGGAGGCCAAGGTGGGAGATGACTTGAGCCTAGGAATTTGAGACCAGCCTGGGTAACATAGACCCCATCTCTACAAAAAAAAATTTTATTGGCTGGGCACAGGGGCTCACGCCTGTAATTCCAACACTTTGGGAGGCCGAGATGGGTGGATCACCTGAGGTCAGGAGTTTGAGACCAGCCTGGTCAACATGGTGAAACCCCATCTCTACTAAAAATACAAAAATTAGCCAGGCATGGTGGTGTGCGACTGTAGTCCCAGTTACTTGGGAGGCTGAGGCAGGACAGTTGCTTGAACCTGGGAGACAGAGGTTGCAGTGAGCTGAGATCGTGCCACTGCACTCCAGCCTGGGCAACAGAGCAAGACTGCCTCTCAAAAAAAAAGAAACAAAACAAAAAATTAGTCTGGCATGGTGGCATGCACCTGTAATCCCAGCTACTCAGGAGGCTGAGGCAGGAGAATTGCTTGAACTCAGGAGGGAGGCAGAGGTTGCAGTGAGCTGAGATTGCATCGCTGCACTCTAGCCTGGGTAACAGAAGGAGACTTGGTCTCTTAAAAAAAAAAAAAAAAAAAAAGGCTGGGCGTGGTGACTCAAGCCTGTAATCCCAGCACTTTGGGAGGCCAAGGCGGGCTGATCACCTGAAGTCAGGGGTTCGAGACCAGCCTGACCAACATGGCAAAACCCCATCTCTACTAAAAATACAAAAATATAAAAATTAGCCAGGCATGGTGGCACGTGTCTGTACAGCTACTTGGGAGGCTGAGGGAGAAGAATCGCTTGAGCCCCGGAAGTGGAGGTTCCAGTCAGTCGGGATCGCGCCACTGCACTGTAGACTGGGCGACAAGAACGTGACTCTGTCTCAAAAAAAAAAAAAAAAAAAAAAATTAGGTTGTCATGGTAGCATGTACCTGTAGTACCAGCTACTCGGGAGAGGCTATGGTGGGAGGATCACTTGAACCCAGGAGTTCAAGGCTACAGTGAGCTATGATTCCATCACTGCATTCAAACCTAGGCAATAGAGCAAGATCCTGTCTCAAAATTTGCCTCTAGGCCGGGCGCGGTGGCTTATGCCTGTAATCCCAGCACTTTGAGAGGCCCAGGCAGGCGGATCACTGGAGGTTGGAAGTTCGAGACCAGCCTGACCAACATGGAGAAACCACATCTCTAGTAAAAATACAAAATTAGCCAGGCATGGGGGCACCTGTAATCCCAGCTACTCAGGAGGCTGAGGCAGGAGAATCGCTTGAAGCCCGGAGGCGGAAGTTGCGGTGAGCCGAGATTGCCTCACTGCACTCCAGCCTGGGCAACAAGAGCAAAACTCCATCTCAAAAAAAAAAAAAAAAAAAAAAAAAAAAAAGCTGGGCTCGGTGGCTCATGCCTGTAATCTCAGCACTTTGTGAGGCCGAGGCAGGCAGATCACCTGAGGTTTAAAGTTTGAGAGCGGCCTAACAAACATGGAGAAACCCTGTCTCTACTAAAAATACAAAATTAGCAGGGCGTGGTGGTGCATGCTTGTAGTCCCAGCTACTCAGGAAGCTGAGACAGGAGAATGGCTTGAACGCGGGAGGTGGAGATTGTGGTGAGCTGAGATCACACCATTGCACTCCAGCCCGGGAAATAAGAGCAAAACTCCGTCTAAAAAAAAAAAAAAATGGCCCGGTGCGGTGGCTCACGCCTGTAATCCCAGCACTTTGGGAGGCCGAGGTGGGTGGATCACGAGGTCAGGAAATCAAGACCATCCTGGTTAACACGGTGAAACCCCGTCTCTACTAAATATACAAAAAATTAGCCGGGCGTGGTGGCGGGCGCCTGTAGTCCCAGCTACTCGGGAGGCTGAGGCAGGAGAATGGCGGGAACCCGGGAGGCGGAGCTTGCAGTGAGCTGAGATCGCGCCACTGCACTCCAGCCTGGGCGATAGAGCGAGACTCTGTCTCAAAAAAAAAAAAATTACCTCTATGTTTTATTCCAATAATTTAATAATGTTAGCTCATATTTAGGTCCATAGTTCATTTTGAGTTAATTTTTTTGTTTTGTTTTGTGTGGCCCAGACTGCAGTGCAGTGACACGGTCTCGGCTCACTGCAAGCTCCGCCTCCCGGGTTCACGCCATTCTCCTGCTTCAGCCTCCCGAGTAACTGGGACTACAGACGCCCGCCACCACGCTCGGCTAACTTTTTGTATATTTAGTAGAGATGGGGTTTCACTTTGTTAGCCAGGATGGTCTCAATCTCCTGACCTTGTGGTGATCCACCCGCCTCAGCCTCCCAAAGTGCTGGGATTACAGGCGTCAGTCACCGCGCCCGGCCCTTTTCTTTTTTTTTTGTTTTTTTCAGTTGGAATCTCACTCTGTCGCCCAGGCTGGAGTGCAATGACGCAATCGTGGCTCACTGCAAGCTCCACCTCCCCGGTACAAGTGATTCTCCCGCCTTACTCTCCTGAGTAGCTGGGATTACAGGATTGTGCAACCATGCCCGGATACTTTTTGTGTTTTTAGTAGAGACGGGGTTTCATCATGTTGGCCAGGCTGGTCTCGAACTGCTGATATCAAGTGATCCTCCTGCCTCGGCCTCCCAAAGTGCTGGGATTAGAGGCGTCAGCCACTGCACCTGGCCAAGTTAATTTTCATATACATGTAAGGTAAGGGTCCAACTTCACTCTACTCCATGTGGTTTATCCAGTTGTCTCAATGGTATTTGTTGAAGAGATTTTTTCTTCCCCCATTGAATGGTCTTGACACCCTTGTCAAAAGTTACTTGACCATATAACTTTGTGGTTTACTTCTACACTGTCAGCTCTGTTCTATTATTCTACATATCTATCCTTATGTCATTGTGCTTTGAAGTAAGATTTAAAATCAGGCAGCGGCTCATGCCTGTAATCCCAACAGTTTGGGAGGCTGAGGTGGGCAGATCATGTAAGACCAGGAGTTGGAGACCAGCCTGGCCAACATGGTGAAACTCCATCTCTACTAAAAATATAAAAATTAGCTGGACAGGCCAGGAGTGGTAGCTCATGCCTGTTATCCCATCACTTTGGGAGGGCGAGGTGGGTGGATCACCTGAGGTCAGGAGTTCGAGACCAGCCTGGCCAACATGGTGAAAGCTGTCGCTACAAAAAATACAAAAAATTAGCTGGGCGTGGTGGTGTGTGCCTGTAATCCCAGCTACTCTGGAAGCTGAGGCAGGAGAATCGCGTGGACTCAGGAGGGAGGCAGAGGCTGCAGTGAGCCGAGATCGCGCCATTGCACTCCAGCCTCGGCAACAAGAGTGAAACTCTGTCTCCAAAAAAAAAAAAAAAAATTAGTTGGACATGGTGACGCACACCTGTAATCCCAGCTACTTGGGTAAGGCTGAGATGGGAGGATCGTTTGAGCCCAGGAGGCGGAGATTGCAGTGAGCTGAGATCATGCCACCTGCAATCCATCCAGCCTGGGCAACAAAGTGATGACACTCTGCCTCAAAAATTAAAATAAACTAATAAATAACCTGATGTCTGCCAGGCACAGTGGCTCACGCCAGTAATTCCAGCACTTTGGGAGACCGAGGCAGGTGGATCGCCTGAGCTCAGGGGTTGGGGACCAGCCTGGGCAACATGGTGAAACCTCCTCTCTACCGAAAATACCAAAAATTAGCTGGGCATGGTGGCAGGCGCCTGAAGTTCCAGTTAGTGCAGACGCTGAAATTAGAGGATCACCTGAGCCTGGGAGGTGGAAGTTGCAGTGAACTGAGATCATGCCATGGCACTCTAGGCTGAGTGACAGAGACTGTGCTCAAGAAAAATAAATAGGCTGGGCATGGTGGCTCATGCCTGTAATACCAGCACTTTGGGAGGCCAAAACGGGTGGATCATGAGATCAGGAGTTCAAGACCTGCCTGGCCAAGATGGTGAAACCCCATCTCTACTAAAAATACAAAAAAAATTAGCTGGGCGTGGTGGTAGGTGCCTGTAATCCCAGCTATTCAGGAGGCCGAGGCAGAGAATTGCTTGAACCTTGGAGGAAGAGGTTCCAGTGAGCTGAGATCATGCCACTGCACTTTAGCCTTGGCGACAGAGCCAGACTCCATCTCAAAATAAAATAAAATAAATAGATGAATAAATACAAGCCTGGGTGCAGTGGCTCACACCTGTAATCCCAATACTTTGGGAAGCTGAGGTAGGTAGATCCCCTGAGGTCAGGAGTTTGAGACCAGCCTGGCCAACATCCAACATGGCGAAACCCTCTCTCTACTAAAAATACAAAAATTAGCCAGGTGTGGTGGCGCAAGCGTCTAATCCCGGCTACTCGGGAGGCTGAGGCAGAACAATCACTTGAACCGGGGAGGCAGAGGTTGCAGTGAGCCGAGATCCCGCCACTGCATTCTAGCCTGGGCGACAGAGTGAGACTCCATCTCAATAACAATAATAATAAAATAAAAACATGAATACATAAATAAGGAAGTGTGACTCCTCCGAGTTTGTTCCTCTTTTTCAAGATTGTTTTATTGTATTGGTTATTCTGCGTGCCCCCCCCCCCAACTTTTTTTTTTTTGAGAGAGTCTAACTTTGTTGCCCAAGCTGGAGTGCAGTGGCATGATCTTGGCTAACTGCAAGCTTCGCCTCCCGGGTTCACACCATTCTCCTTCATCAGCCTCCTGAGTAGCTGGGATTACAGGAGCCCGCCACCACACCCAGCTAATTTTTTGTATTTTTAGTAGAGACAGGGTTTCACCGTGTTAGTTAGGATGGTCTCAATCTCCTGGCCTCATGATCCACCCACCTGGGCCTCTCAAAGTGCTTGGATTACAGGCGTGAGCCACTGCTCCCGGCCTTTTTTTTTTTTTTGAGACAGTTTTTTGCTCTGTCAACAGTGTGGAGTGGGGTGGCGCGATCTCAGCTCACTGCAACCTCCACCTCCCAGGTTCAAGCGATTCCCCTGCCTCAGCCCCCCCAAGTAGCTGCGATTACAGGCAGGTGCCACCACACCCAGCTAATTTTTGTTATTTTCAGTAGAGATGGGGTTTCGCCATCTTGGCCAGGCTGGTCTCGAACTCCTGACCTCAGGTGATCCGCCCACCGCGGCCTCCCAAAGTGCTGGGAAGCAGACAGGAAATCTACAGATTAACTGAGGTTTTTTTTTTTTTTTTTTTTTTTGAGACGGAATCACGCTCTGTCACCAGGCTAGAGTGCAGTGGGACGATCTCAGCTCGCTGCAACCTCGGCTTCCCGGGTTCAAGCGATTCTCCTGCCTCAGCCTCCTGAGTAGCTGGGACTACAGGCGTGTGCCACTGTGCCCAGCGAATTTTTGTATTTTTAATAGAGACGGTGTTTCACCATGTTGGCCAGGATGGTCTTGATCTCTTGACCCTGTGATCCACCCGCCTCAGCCTCCCAAAGTCCTAGGACTACAGGTGTGAGCCACCGTGCCCAGCCTTGGACCTCTTTTGTTCCTTTTTTTTTTTTTTTTTTTTTTTTTGAGACAGAGTCTCGCTCTTTCGCCCAGGCTGTAGTGCAGCAGCCGGATCTCAGCTCACTGCAAGCTCTGCCTCCCGGGTGTACGCCATTCTCTTGCCTCAGCCTCCCGACTAGCTGGGACTAAAGGCGCCTGCCACCTTGCCCAGCTAGCTTTTTGTATTTTTTAGTACAGACGGGGTTTCACCGTGTTAGCCAGGATGGTCTTGATCTCCTGACCTCGTGATCCGCCCGTCTCGGCCTCCCAAAGTACTGGGATTACAGGCTTGAGCCACCGCGCCCGGCCTGTTACTAAGTATTTTTTGTTTGATGCTATTGTAAAATGAAGTTTTAACATTTATTTACTTTTTGTTTGTTTGAGATAGAATCTTGCTCTGTTACCAGGCTGGAGTGCAATGGCGCAATCTCGGCTCACTGCCACCTCCACCTCCTGGGTTCAAACGATACTCCTGCCTCAGCCTCCCAAGTAGCTGGGAATACAGGCGTGCACTACCACGCCCAGCTAATTTTTGTATTTTTAGTAGAGACAGGGTTTCACCATGTTGGCCAGATGGTCTCGATCTCTTCACCTCGTGATCCGCCCACCTCAGCCTCCCAAAGTGCTGGGATTACTGGGGTAAGCCACCGCGCCCAGACTAAAACTTTTTTTTTCTTTTTTTCAGACGGAGTCTTGCTCCGCAGCCCAGGATGGAGTGCAATGCCGGCCTAATCTTGGCTCAGGGCAACCCGTGCCTCCTGGGTCCTGGTTAAGCAATTCTTCTGCCTTAGCCTCCCGAGTAGCTGGGATTACAGGTACACACCACCATGCCCAGCTAATTTTTGTATTTTTAGTAGAGATGAGGTTTCACCATGTTGGCTGGGCTGGTCTTGAACTCTTGACCTCGTGATCCACCCACCTTGGCCTCCCAAAATGGTAGGATTACAGGTGTGAACCACCATAAAATTTTTTTTTGAGATGCAGCCTTGTTCTGTTGCCCAGGCTGGAGTGCAGTGGTGTGATCTTGGCTCACTGTAACCTCCGCCTCCTGGGTTCAAGCGATTCTCCTGCCTGGCGCACGCTCCCACACCCAGCTAATTTTTGTATTTTTTGTAGCCACAGGGTTTCACCTTGTTGGCCAGGCTGGTCTTGAACTCCTGATCCCAAGTGATCCGTCTGCCTCCGCTTCCCGAAGTGCTGGGATTACAGGTGTGAGCCACTGCGCCCAGCCTATTTAAAAAATGTTTAATTAAAAATATTTTTTGGGCCGGGCGCGGTGGCTCAAGCCTGTAATCCCAGCACTTTGGGAGGCCGAGACGGGCGGATCACGAGGTCAGGAGATTGAGACCATCCTGGCTGACACGGTGAAACCCCGTCTCTACTAAAAAAATACAAAAAAAACTAGCCGGGCGAGGTGGCGGGCGCCTGTAGTCCCAGCTACTCAGGAGGCTGAGGCAGGAGAATGGCGTGAACCCGGGAGGCAGAGCTTGCAGTGAGCCAAGATCTGGCCACTGCACTCCAGCCTGGGTGGCAGAGCGAGACTCCGTCTCAAAAAAAAAAAAAAAAAAAAAAAAAATTTTTTTGTACTCGGGAGTCTGCCTGATAATTTTTTTTCATTGTTGTTGAGACAAAGTCTAGCTCTTGTCGCCCAGGCTGGAGTGCAATGGCAGGATCTCGGCTCACTGCAACCTCTGCTTCCCGGGTACAAGTGATTCTCCTGCCTCAGCCTCCTGAGTAGCTGGGATTACAGGCGCCTGCCACCACGCCCGGCTAATTTTTGTATTTTCAGTAGAGACAGAGTTTTACCATGTTGGTCAGGCTGGTCTCGAACTCCTGACCGCAGGCAATCTGTTTGCCTCAGCCTCCCAAAATGCCAGGATTACACTGAGCCACTGCATCTGATCAAGAATGTTTTTAATTTCATTTTTGGGTTGTTCGTTGCCAGTGTACAGAAATATAAGTGAAAGGTTTTTGTGTGTTGATCATGGACCCTAATTTTGTGGAATATATTAGCTCTAATAAGTTTGTTCCTCTGTGTGTGTGTGTGTGTGTGTTCTTCAGGATTTCCTATCTATAAAATCACATCATCTGTGAATATAGTTTTACTTCTTTGATTACTGTCTTCCAGTACAATGCTGGCATTGTTGTAACACTTTTCTTTTATTTTTTTTTTTTTTTTTTTTGAGACAGGGTCTTGCTCTGTTGCCCAGACTGGAGAGCAGTGGCACAGCCATAGCTCACTGCAGTGTCAATCTCCTAGGCTGAAGCGATCCTCCCATCTCGGCCTCCTGAGTAGCTGGGACTACAGGCATGCACCATCGCGCCCTGCTAATTTTTCTATATTTTGTAGAGACAGGGTTTCTCCCTGTTGCCCAGGCTGGTCTCAAACTCCTGGGCTTAAGAGAAACTCTTCCCAAGGTGACAGGATTACAGGTGTGAGCCATGGCACCCAGCCTCTTTTTTTTTTTTTTTTTTTTTTTTGAGATGGAGTCCTGCTATGTCTCCCAGGCTGGAGTGCAGTGGCACGATCTCGGCTCACTGCAACCTCCACCTCCTGGGTTCAAGCGATTCTCCTGCCTCAGCCTCCCGAGTAGCTGGGATTGCAGGCACACACCACCATAGCGGGCTAATTTTTTGGTACTTTTAGTAAAGATGTGGTTTCGCCATGTTGGCCAGGCTGGTCTCAAACTCCTGACCTCAAGTAATCTACCTGTCTCGGCCTCCGGAAGCGCTGGAATTACAGGTGTGAGCCACCGCGCCAGGTCCCAGCCTCTTTTTAAAGCATATTTACATCCCCAGTAATCTTCCTCTCGACTGAATTCCATTATGTTGATGTGGAAGACCATTTATTCCTGCAAATACTATATTTCCAGCCAACTCATTCAAGCTGGATTATTTCAATAAAGAACAGAGTGGCTGGGCGCGGTGGCTCAAGCCTGTAATCCCAGCACTTTGGGAGGCCGAGACGGGCGGATCACGAGGTCAGGAGATCGAGACCATCCTGGCTAACCCAGTGAAACCCCGTCTCTACTAAAAAAATACAAAAAACTAGCCGGGCGAGGTGGCGGGCGCCTGTAGTCCCAGCTACTCAGGAGGCTGAGGCAGGAGAATGGCGTAAACCCGGGAGGCGGAGCTTGCAGTGAGCTGAGATCCGGCCACTGCACTCCAGCCTGGGCGATAGAGCGAGACTCCGTCAAAAAAAAAAAAAAAAAAGAACAGAGTGTACATAACATCTCCTTTTGGGGTCTAGGTCTATGAGTCACAGGTCAACGAGTTGGGTATTTGTGTCTGCAAGGCCTAGGCATTGTGAGTGCACAGATCACCATGTTTTCACTTAATAGCCCACCCACAGTTCAACGCTACCCACTCAAGATGACAACTGAACCTGCCCTATGGGAAATGCCTGGGGATTTCAGCTTCTCAGATGCCTACAAAGACTTGGGAACATTTCTCTAAATAGGTGTGAAGAGGCAGAGTTCAAAAATGCATGCAAGTTTCCCATATTTGCTGGCAGAAAATGATCTCTGAAATAACTGCTAAATACTTCTTGTCCTCTTTAGAGATTACCCACATGGGCCAGTGACTAACTTTGGAGAAATGAAATGTGGGAATGTGAGAATTTTCTACTACAATGGTCCCCAAAAGGAAAACTGTAGCCTCCTTAGAGAGACATAAGTTCCTAATTCCTCCTCACAGGACAATGAGAATGACAATACTGATTACCCCAAATGAATTAAGACCACAACAATTCTCCGCAGGGTTTGAAATACACTGTCAGCTGGGCACGGTGGCTTACGCCTGTAATCCCAGCACTTTAGCAGGCTGAGGCGGGCGGATTACCTGAGGCCGGGAGTTCGAGACCAGCCTGACTAACATGGAGAAACCCTGTCTCTACTAAAAACACAAAATTAGCCAGGCGTGGTGGTACACGCCTGTAATCCCAGTTATTCGGGAGGCTGAGGCAGGAGAATCACTTGAACCTGGGAGGCAGAGGTTGCGGTGAGCCAAGTTCGCGCCACTGTACTCCAGCCTGGGCAACAACAGTGAAACTCTCTCTCAAAGGAAAAAAATAAACAAACAAAATAAACTTTGTCAGCTGGATGGGCATAGTGACTCACGTCTTTAATTCCAGCACTTTGGGAGGCCAAGGTAGGAGGATCACATGAGCCCAGGGGTTTGAGACCAGTATGGGCAACATGGCGAAAACCTGTCTCTAAAAAAAATGCAGGTCGGGTGCGGTGGCTCATGCCTGTAATCCCGGTATCCTGGGAGGCCAAGGTGGGTGGATCACTTGAGGTCAGGAATTTGAGACCAGCCTGGTCAACATGGTGAAATCCCAATTCTACTAAAAATATAAAAATTAACTGGGCGTGGTAGTGCACACCTGTAATTACAGCTACTCAGTAATCCCAGCTACTCAGGCGACTGAGGCAGGAGAATCGCTTGAACCTGGGAGGCGGAGGTTGCAGTGAGCCGAGATCAAGCTATTGCACTTCAGCCTCAGCAACAAGAGCAAAACTCCGTCTCAAAAAACCAAAAACAAAACAAAAAAAGAACAACAACAACAAAAAACAATGGCAAGCAAGTCCGAGGCATGGTAGCTCACGCCTATAATCTTAGCACTTTGGGAGGCTTTGGTGAGGATCACTTGAGTCCAGGAGTTTGAGACCAGACTAGGCAACATAGGGAGACCTCATCTCTACTAAACAAACAAACAAAAAATTGCCAGGCATGGTGGCACACACCTATAATCCCAGCTACTTAAGAGGCTGAGGCAGGAGGATCGCTTGAGCCCAGCAGGTTGAGGCTGCGGTGAGCTGTGACCATGCCACTGCAGTCCAGCCTGGGCAACAGAGCAAGACCTTGCCTCAAAACAAAACAAATAAACAAGGCTGGGCGCGGTGGCTCACGCCTGTAATCCCAGCACTTTGGGAGGCCAAGGCAGGTGGATCACCTGAGGTCGGGAGTTCAAGACCAGCCTGACCAACATGGAGAAACCCCGTCTCTACTAAAAATACAAAATTAGCCAGGCATGGTGGCGCATGCCTGTAATCTCAGCTACTCGGGAGGCTGAGGCAGGAGAATCACTTGAACCCAGGAGGCGGAGGTTGCGGTGAGCCGAGATCGCGCCATTGCACTCCAGCCTGGGCAAAAAGAGCGAAATTCCATCTCAAAAAAAAACAAAAAACAAAAAAAAACTGGCAAGCATAATACTATATACATGTCTTTATTTTAATTTTTTGAGATAGGGTCTCACTCTATTGCCCAGGCTGGAATGCAGCGGTGTGATCTTGGCTCACTGTAGCCTGGACCTCTCAGGTTCAGGTGATCCTCCCACCTCAGCCTTCCAAGTAGCTGGGACTACAGGCATGCGCCACCATAGCTGGCTATTTTTTTGTATTTTTGCAGAGATGAGGTTTCACCATGTTGCCCATGATAGTCTCGACCTCCTGGGCTCTAGTGATCCCCCTCCTCAGCCTCCTAAAGAGTGAAGATTACAGGCATGAGCCACCATGTCTGGCCTACATGTGTTTATACATTTGTCAAAACCCATAGAATACACAACACAGAGTGAACCCTAATGTAAAGTACAGGCATTAGTTAATAATGTATTGATATTGGATGGATACTGGCTCATCAGCTGTAACAAATGTAGCACACTAATGTTAATGTTGATATTGGGGAAAATAGGGCGGAGGGTAGTACTAAGGGCATATATGGAAACTGTACTTTCCACTCAATTTTTTTTTTTTTTTTTTTTTTTGAGATGGAGTTTCACTCTTGTTGCCCAGGCTGGAGTGCAATGGCGTGATCTTGGCTCACTGCAACCTCCGCCTCCTAGGTTCAAGCGATTCTCCTGCCTCAGCCTTCTGAGTAGCTGGGAGTACAGGCGTGTGCCACCATGCCTGGCTAATTTTTTGTATTTTTAGTAGAGACGGGGTTTCACCATGTTGGGTAGGCTGGTCTCAAACTCCTGACTTCAGGTGATCCACTCACCTCAGCCTCCCAAAGTGCTGGGATTACAGGCATGAGCCACCGTGCCTGGCTTCAATTTTTTTTTTTTTTTTTTTGAGATGGAGTCTCGCTCTGTTGCCCAGGCTGGAGTACAATGGGGCAATCTCGGCTCACTGCAACCTCCTCCTCCTCCCGAGTTCAAGTGATTCTCCTGCCTCAGCCTCCCAAGTAGCTGGGATTACAGGTGCACGCTGCCACACCCAGCTAACTTTTTGTATTTTTAGTAGAGACAGCGTTTTGCCATGTTGCCCAGGGTGGTCTCAAATTCCTGACCTCAGGTGATCCACCTGGCTCAGCTTCCCAAAGTGCTGGGATGACAGGCGTGAGCCACTGCACCTGGTCTCAATTTTTACGTAAACCTAAAACTGCTAACAAAATAGTCTATCAATTTTTAAAAAATTATAGCAGAGTAGCTTCTATATCATTACAGAAACGATACGTGTAGGCTGGGCACAGTGGCTTATGGCTGCTATCTCAGCATTTTGGGAAGTTGAGGCGGGAGGATCTCTTGAGCCCAGGAGTTCAAGACCAGCCTGGGCAATATGGTGAAACCCCGTCACAACAAAAAATGCAAAAGTTAGCCCAGTGTGGTGGCATGCACCTACGTATGGTTCCAGTTACACAGGAGGCTGAGGCAGGAGGATTGCTTGAGTCCAGGAGGTCAAGGCTGCAGTGATCGTGCCATTGCACTCCAGCCTGGGTGACAGAGAGACACTATCTTAAACAAACAAATAAAAAAGATGCATGTAAAGAAATTTCTGCTTCTCTAGGCTTGAGAGTCTAGAACTAGGATCAGCAAACTATGGCCGACAAGATAAATCTCAGCCACTGTTTTTTTTTTTTTTTTTTTTTTTTTTTTGAGACGGAGTCTTGCTCTGTCGCCCGGGCTGGAGTGCAGTGGCCGGATCTCAGCTCACTGCAAGCTCCGCCTCCCAGGTTTATGCCATTCTCCTGCCTCAGCCTCCCGTGTAGCTGGGACTACAGGCGCCCGCCACCGTGCCCGGCCTCAGCCACTGTTTTTGAACAGCCTTCCAGTGAGGAATGGTTTTTATATTTTTTAAAAGGTTGACAAAAGTCAAAATAATGATATTTTGTGACTCATGAAATTTATATGAAATTCTTGGCCGGGCACGGTGGCTCAAGCCTGTAATCCCAGCACTTTGGGAGGCCGAGACGGGCGGATCACGAGGTCAGGAGATCGAGACCATCCTGGCTAACACGGTGAAACCCCGTCTCTACTAAAAAATACAAAAAACTAGTCAGGCGGGGAGGCGGAGCTTGCAATGAGCTGAGATCCGGCCACTGCACTCCAGTCTGGGTGACGGAGCGAGACTCCGTCTCAAAAAAAAAAGAAATTCTTATTTTAGTATCCATGACATCTTATTGCTCCTCATGCCGTATGTTTACATATTATCTATGGTTGTTTTTGTGCCACAATGGTAGAGTTACAAAAATTAACAGTGTAACTAGAGTTCGAGACCACACTGGGCAACTTAATGAGAACCTCATCTCTACTAAAAACAATGAAAAAAAAAAAAAAAAACAGCAGGGCACGGTGGATCGCGTCTGTAATTCCAGCACTTTGGGAGGCCGAGGCAGGCGGATCACGAGGTCAGGAGTTCAAGACCAGCCTGGCCAACATAGTGAAACCCTGTCTCTACTAAAAATATAAAAATTAGCTGGGTGTGGTTGGCGCACACCTATAGTCCCAACTACTCTGGAGCCTGAGGCAGGAGAATCATCTAAACCCAGGAGGCAGAGGTTGAAGTCAGCCAAAACCCATGCCACTGCACTCCAGCCTAGGTGAGAGTGAAACTCTATCTCAAAATGAAAACAAACAAACAAACAGAAAAAGCCCAGCATGGTAGCATGTGCCTACAGTCCCAGCAACTTGGGAGGCTGAGGCAAGAGGATGGCTTGAGCCAAGGAGGTTGAGGCTGCAGTAAGCCCTGATGGTACCACTGCAACTGCAGCCTGGGCGAGAGAATGAGACCCTGACTAAAAGGAAAAAAAAAAAAAAAGGCCAGGCACTGTGGGGCTCATATCTGTAATCCCAGCACTTTGGGAACCAGAGGTGGGCAGATCACCTGAGGTCAGGAGTTTAAGAGCAGCCTGGGCAACATGGCAAAACCCCGTTTCTAATAAAAATACAAAAATTAGCTGGGTGTGGTGGTACATGCCTGTAATCCCAGCTTCTTTGGAGACCAGGGCATGAAAAGTACTTGAACCTGGGAGGCGGAGGTTGCGGTGAGCTGAGATCACACCACTGCACTCCAGCCTGGGCAATGCAGCAAGACTCCGTCTCAAAAAAAAAAACAAATTGGCCATGTTATAGAGATTATATGTCCTCCTAAGCCTAAAATGTTGAGTTTTTGGCTCTTTCCAGAAAAAGTTTGTCAACCCCTGGGCTAGGGGAAAAAATGAAAGCAATCTTGACAGAGTCAGGATATCTAGGTTCTCAACTCTGTGTAAATGTGTGACCCTGGATGAGTCACTTACCTTCTCTAGGTCTAACTATAAATTCTAGAATGTACCTTTGTGGGCAAGTTCCTACTGGAAAGTAGGCATTGATTCAAGACACAAATCCTCCAGCCCCTTTTTTTTTTTTTGGAGACGGAATCTTGCTCTGTCTCCCAGGCTGCAGTGCAGTGGTGCAATCTCTGCTCACTGCAACCTCCACCTCCCGGGTTCAAGCGATTCTTCTGCTTCAGCTTCCCACGTAGCTGGGATTACAGGCATGCGCCACCATACCTGGCTAATTTTTGTATTTTTAGTAGAGATGGGGTTTCACCATGTTGGCAAGACTGGTCTCGAACTTCTGACCTCAGGCGATCCACTCACCTTGGCCTCCCAAAGTGCTGCAATTACAGGTGTGAGCCACAGAGCCCAGTCTCTCTCTCTTTTTTTTTTTTTTTTTTTTTTTTTGAGATGGGGTCTCACTCCATTGCCCAGACTGGAGTCCAGAGGGTCAATTGTGGCTCACTGCAACCTCTGCCTCCCAGGCTCTGATAATCCTCCCACCTCAGCTTCCTAAGTAGCTGGGATGACAGGTGTGCGCCACCATACCCAGCTAATTTCTTTTGTATTTTCCATAGAGGTGGCATTTCACCATGTTGGCCAGACTAGTTTTAAAGGATTCAAGTGATCCACCCTCCTCAGCCTCCCAAAGTGCTGGTTTTACAGGTGTGAGCCACCACACCCGACCTTTCTGATGTTTTCTTTTTTTTTTTTTTTGAGATGCAGTCTCGCTCTGTCACCCAGGCTGGAGTGCAGTGGCCAGATCTCAGCTCACTGCAAGCTCCGTCTCCTGGGTTTACACGATTCTCCTGCCTCAGCCTCCCGAGTAGCTGGGACTACAGACGCCCGCCACCTTGCCCAGCTAGTTTTTTGTATTTTTTAGTAGAGACGGGGTTTCACCGTGTTAGCCAGGATGGTCTCGATCTCCTGACCTTGTGATCCGCCCGTCTCGGCCTCCCAAAGTGCTGGGATTACCGGCGTGAGCCACCGCGCCCAGCCTATTTTTGTTTTTTCACATCTATTAGGCCATGAATTAGCAGGGAATAGGTTTGAGCAGCTCAGGTTCATTTCCATTGGTTGTCACAAAGCGTGCATCTCTGGGTGGTGCAGGCTAATGCTTCCAAAGAACCTGGGCACCTTTCTCTTTGGCTTCCTTCGTTTTCTGATCATTTTCCTTCAGGCCTTTCAGGAAGCTATCTCAGCTCTTAGAGTGATTAATGTGCTCAATACATACATAAATTCTCTTGGCAAGAATTTGGCCATTAACTTGTTCGTTTAGAAGAATCCCAACAGCATGCTGGGGAACACTGTAGACTCTTCCGGTTTTGCCATGATAACACTTGTGGGGCATTCCTTTGTGAACAGTACCCATTCCCTTGATGTCTACAACATGACTTTTCTTACAGATTTGCATGTATGTGGCCAAAGGAACAACTCCATGTTTTCTTTTTCCTTTGTTTTTTTAGTTTAGTTTTTGTTTTTTTTTTTGAGACAGAGTCTTGCTCTGTCTCCCAGGCTGGAGTGCAGTGGCTCAATCTCGGCTCACTTAACCTCCACCTCCCGGGTTCAAGCGATTCTTGTGCCTCAGCCTCCCGAGTAGCTGCGACAAGTGTGCACCACCACGCTTGGCTTTTTTTTTTTTTTTTTTTTTTTTTTGTGGGGACGGGGTTTCAGCATGTTGGCCAGGCTAGTCTCGAAATTCCTGACCTCAAATGATCCACCTGCCTCACCCTCCCAAAGTGCTGGGATTACAGGCATGAGCCACCATGTTATCTGAGATACACGTATCTATCTTAGATAAGATAACATACTGTATGTGATCTTGACCTCATCTCCAATAAGGCAGATCTCAAAGTATTCACATGAAATGACTTCCAGCCAGACACAGTGGCATGCACCTGTAGTCCCAGCTATTTGGTATGCTGAGGTGGACTGGGAGGATTGCTTGAGTCTAGGAGTTCTGAGCTATATGTATTAAATTTAAAAAGCTGGCTGGGTGCAGTAGTTCATGCCTGTAATGCTAACACTTTGGGAGGCCGAGGTGGGCAGATCATTAGAGGCCAGGATTTTGAGACCAGTCTGGCCAACATGGCGAAACCCTGTCTCTAGTAAAAATATAAAAATTAGATAGCCGTGGTGGCGCATGTCTGTAGTCCCAGATACTTGGGAGGCTGGGGCACAAGAATCGCTTGAAGCTGGAAGGCAGAGGTTGCAGTGAGCCGAGATTGCACCACTGCACTCCAGCCTGGGTGACAGAGCAAGACCCTGTCTAAAAAAAAGAAAACAGCAAAAAGCAACAGATATAGGATGATCCCTTTTGTTTAAATAACACAACTATTTATTTATTTATTTATTATTATTATACTTTAAGTTCTAGGGTACATGTGCATAACGTGCAGGTTTGTTACATATGTATACTTGTGCCATGTTGGCGTGCTGCACCCATCAACACAACTATTTCTATACATTGACATATATTGATGCATAGAATAAAAATCTAAGCTGGGCAGGCAGCTATAGTTTCAGCAACTCAGGAGGCTGAGGTAGGAGGATTGCTTGGGCCCAGGAGTTCAAGGCTGTAGTCAGATATGATTGTGTCTGTGAATAGCCACTGCATTCTAGCTTGGGCAACATAGCGAAACCTTATTGCTACAACAAACAAACAAACAAACAAAAATTAAAAAAAAAAAAAAAGCCAAGTGTGGTGGGGCATGGGTGTAGTCCTACGTACTCTGGAGGCTGAGGCAGGAGAATCGCTTGAGTAGAGGAGGACGAGGCTACAGTAACCTATGATCATGCCACTGCACTCCAGCATGGGTGACAGGGTGAGATCTTGTCTTTATAACTTAATAAATAAATAAATAGCCGGGCACCGTGGCTCAAGCCTGTAATCCCAGCACTTTGGGAGGCCGAGGTGGGCAGATCACTTGAGGCCAGGAGTTCGAGACCAGCCTGGCCAACACTGCGAAACCCCGTCTCTACTAAAAATACAAAACAATTAGTCGGGTGTGGTGGCACATGCCAGTAATTCCTGCTACTCAGGTGACTGAGGCACGAGAATCTCTTGAACCCGGGAGGTGGAGGTTGCAGTGAGCCGAGATCACGCCACTGCACTCCAGCCCAGGCGACAGAGTGAGACTGTTTCATAAATAAATAAATAACATGTGAACCATGAAGTAACAATACTATTTTTATTAAAGTGACTCAACCAGATAAACATTTTCTGAGTTTGAGCTATCTTTGAGGAGTTAGGCAAAGCACCACAGAAGACAAAAAGAATGAGACATTGTTGTCCCAAACGATTTTTGGAGACAGCTTTTGGAACTGCCTTTACAGCCTGAATATTTTCTCCAGGTTGGATTTAATTTGTAGCAATGGCCAAAAGCCATCTAGTTAGATCTAGTTATCAACCTGGATATATGGTTTTGTCTAAAGTTAAGTGTGACTCTACAGTAAAGTGACGGGTTTTATTATGTGATTTGCAAACCAGCAGTTCCAAATTACTTCCAAAAACATTTATTGTCAACAACAATGATAAATTTTTTTTTTTTTTTGAGACGGAGCCTCGCTCTGTCCCCCACGCTGGAGTGCAGTGGCTCGATCTTGGCTCTCTGCAACCTCCGCCTCCCGGGTTCTTGCCGTTCTCCTGCCTCAGCCTCCCGAGTAGCTGGGACTACAGGCGCCCGCCACCACGCCCAGCTAATTTTTTGTATTTTTAGTAGAGACGGGGTTTCACCGTGTTAGCCAGGATAGTCTCGATCTCCTGACCTTGTGATCTGCCTGCCTTGGCCTCCCAAAGTGCTGGGATTACAGGCGTGAGCCACCGTGCCCAGCCTGCTTTCCATTTTTAAAGATGGGAATATAAAATGCTAAGAGAGTGGGCTGGGTGCGGTGGCTCACACCTATAGTTCCGGCACTTTGGGAGGCTGAGAAGATGGATCGCTTGAACCCAGGAATTCAAGACCAGCCTGGGCAACATGGTGAGACCTCCTCTCTACAAAAATACCAAAAGTAGCTGGGCATGGTAGCGCACACCTGTGGACCCAGACACTAAAGAGGCTGAGGTAGGAGGATCACTTGAGACTGAGAGTTTGAGGTAACAGTGAGCTATGATCCAGCCACTGCACTCCAGCCTGGGTGACAGAGCAAGATCTTGTCTTAAAAAATAAATAAATAGGCCGGGTGCGGTGGCTCAAGCCTGTAATCCCAGCACTTTGGGAGGCCGAGACGGGCGGATCACGAGGTCAGGAGATCGAGACCATCCTGGCTAACACAGTGAAACCCCGTCTCTACTAAAAATACAAAAACTTAGCCGGGCGAGGTGGCGGGCCCCTGTAGTCCCAGCTACTCGGGAGGCTGAGGCAGGAGAATGGCGTGAACCCGGGAGGCGGAGCTTGCAGTGAGCTGAGATCCGGCCACTGCACTCCAGCCTGGGTGACAGAGCGAGACTCCGTCTCAAAAAAAAAAAAATAAATAAAATAAAATAAATAAATAAATAAATAAATAGGGCCAGGCACAGTGGCTCATGCCTGTAATCCTGGCACTTTGGGAGGCCGAGGCGGGTGGATCACGAGGTCAGGAGATCGAGACCATCCTGGCTAACACGGTGAAACCCCGTCTCTACTAAAAAATACAAAAAATTAGCCAGGCTTGGCGGCGGGTGCCTGTAGTCCCAGCTTCTTGGGAGGCTGAGGCAGGAGAATGGTGTGAACCCGGGAATCAGAGCTTGCAGTGAGCCGAGACTGTGCCACAGCACTCCAGCCTGTGCGACAGAGCAAGACTCCGTATCAAAAAAAAAAAAAAAAAAAAAAATATATATATATATATATATATATGTAAAAGTATAAAAGGAAGGAGAACTGGTTATGTTTCCAGGTTTGAAAATTTCACAGTATTATTTTAAGCTGCAAGAGACATATGCCTAACTTCCTCCTTTTAGGAATCTCAAAACTACCCCATGTTTACTAAGCTCTTCCGTGGCCAGGTGGGGTGCTTTGGAAGCCCCCGAAGAGGTCATGTGATGTTTTTTCCTCTCGGACTCACACATGTAGAGTAGGCACATACGTCCTGGAGCTGACTTGGGGTTGAGTCTTTTTCTTTTTTCGAAATAGAGTCTTGCTCTGTCACCCAGGCTAGAGTGCAGTGGCACAATTTCGGCTCACTGCAACCTCCGCCTCTCGGGTTGATGTGATTCTCCTGCCTTAGTCTCCCAAGTAGCTGGGATTACAGGCATGCGCCACCACACCGGGCATTTTTTTTTTTTTTTTTTTTTTTTTTTTTGAGACGGAGCCTTGCTCTGTCGCCGAGGCTGGAGTGCAGGGGCCTGATCTCGGCTCACTGCAAGCTCCGCCTCCCAGGTTTACGCCATTCTCCTGTCTCGGCCTCCCAAGAAGCTGGGACTACAGGCGCCCACCACCACGCCCGGCTAATTTTTTCTATTTTTAGTAGAGACGGGGTTTCACCGTGTTAGCCAGGATGGTCTGGATCTCCTGACCTCGTGATCTGCCTGCCTCGGCCTCCCAAAGTGCTGGGATTATAGGAGTGACCCATCACGCCCGGCCCACATGGGGCTAATTTTTGTATTTTTAGTAGAGGCGAGGTTTCACTGTGTTGGCTAGGATTATCTTGAACCCCTGGCCTCAAGCCAGCCGCCTGCCTCTGCCTCAAAAAGTGCTGGGATTACAGGCGTGAGCCACCGCGCCGGGTCTGACTTGGGGTTGAGTCTTAAGGATGGGTAGGAGCTGGGCGCAGTGGAGCTGGGCTCACGCCTGTAATACTAGCACTTTGGGAGGCCGAGGCAGGAGGATCACTTCAGTCCAGGAGACAGAGACCAGCCTGGCCAACATCGTGAGATCCCATCTCTACAAAAAATAGTTAACTGGGTGTGGTGGTGCACACCTGTAGTCCCAGCTACCTGGGAGGCTGAAGCAGGAGGATCGCCTGAGGCCAGCAGTGAGCTATGATTGCACCACTGCACTCTAGCCTAGGGGACAGAGCAAGACTATGTCTTTTTTTTTTTTTTTTTTTTTTTTTTTTTTTTTTTTTTTTTTTTAAGGTGCGTTGGAAGAAGGTCAGCAGGGGGATGTAAGAGGAGAAATTAAAAAAAAAAAAAAAAAAAAAAAAAAGGTGGGTTGGAGGAAGGTCAGCAGGGGGACATAAGAGGAGAAAGGTGCTACCTCCCTGGCCAGGGGCAGCCAAGGAGGATCCGCCTCGGCCTTGCTCGCAGCCTCCTCACCTCCTTTCCTCCACTTCACCCCAGCCCTAGCGCCCCCATTGCAGCTCTCTCGCCTCAGCCTCCTCACCTGGGGTCCTCCCTTAGGGCTCTCTCCTCGTCTCCTCCATCAGTCTTTTTAGGGTCCCTCCTCACTATCCTCCTTCCCTGTGAGGGTCTGTCTTCAGACCTTTCTTAGTATTTTGGATGTCTCTCTCAGCCTTCAGATCTTTCCCCGCAGGCCCAGCCTGCAGTCCGCGCGTTTCCCCCAGCCCGCTCCGTCGCTCTGTAGGGTCTCCTCCCTCAGTCCGCGGCGTCCCCCACTCACCTTGCAGCCACTGTCTCTCCAGAGCTCGTTCTCGCCGGGCGCGGGGGCAGGGCGCGCACATCGGGCGGCGGCGGTGCGGGGCCGAGCGCGCAGCGTGCGCGGTGACGTCAGTGCGCTGGCGGCGGCGGCGGCGGCGGCGGCTGGGCTGTTTGTTCTGCTCTCCCGCAGCCGAGGAGCCGAAGCAGTGGCGGCGGCAGCGGCGGCGGCGGCTGCCGGCGGTGCCCGCGGGCGAGCGCGGCCTGTGACCTCGGCGGAGCGGCGGGCGGGCCCCGGCGCCGCGCAGGCAGCTCGGGGAGGGGGCGGCGGCAGCGGGCGGACGGCCGGCGGGGGCGGCGTGCGGCCTAGCGTCTCAGGTGAGGACCGGTGCCCTTCGGAGTGGCGGACGGCGCGGGGCAGCCGGCGGGGGCTCGCGGCGCGGCCCGCGTAACCTGCATTGCGTAATGGGGCCGGTGCGCCGCCACCTACGCCATTCGCGCGGCGCGGGGGCGGGGAGGCCGGGGCTACGCGGGCTTGGGCCTGCGGGCCTCCCGCGCCGCTCGCGCCAGGCCGGGGCTGGCTGCGCCGTTGGTGTCGGGGCGGCGGGGTTGCTTGCGGCTGCCCTGCCGTTGGTGCCGTCGGATCCGGGCTCGGGCTGGCCGGCGGGGCGCGGGGGGGGGGGGGCGCGGGCGCCGCGGCGGGGCGGGCGGCCGGGGGCGGGCGGGGGGCGGGCCGAGGCGCCCGGCACTTCCTGCCGCCGCCATTTTGTCAAGTGAGGAGGAGGAGGAGGAGGAGGAAGCGGCCGCCGCGGGGTCCGCGGCGCGCCCGGCCCGGGTAAGTCCGGGCCTGGCGCGGGGACCGCGAGCTCCGCCGTCCCGGTCTGCGGTCCTCTGGGCGGGCTCGGCCCCGGCGCTCACGTGGGCCTGGCTCGGCGCGCTCTTCCTCTGGCACCCAGGTCCTTCTGCCTGGGTCGGGGCAGCGCGCCCCCGCCCCCATCTCCTCACCTTCCTGGCGATCCCCGGAGCCCTGCGGAGAAAGGGGCAAGTCCCCTCCGGAGGGAGGTGGCTGCCGCTGCACGCAGGTCTGAGGACAGGCCTCCGAGGGCGGTAGCGGTGCCTTGGGGGCGAGCTTGGCCCGCTTGACGCACCCACTCCCAGCCTGGCAGCCCCTTGCTGGGCGCTTTGTTTTCGCCGGCGCTTACAACGGCCTATTTTATTTGCAGTGTTGTGTGTGTGTGGTGGTGGTGGTGGTGGTGGTGGTGGTTGTGGTGGTTTGGGGTGGGGACGTGGGGGAGTTGTGATTCAGCGAAATAAAATGATCCCCCTCTTCCCAAACGGAAATAGCATGGCTTCACCCGGCTGAGATGCCCCCAAGGCTTGGCCTTCCTTGAAGATGGGAAACCCCACGCTGGTGTAGTGGACGGTGTAAATACTTTGGTTCAGGCCGGTGCATGAGTCATGTGCTTCTCCTGGGTGGCTGACCTCTCTTTTACTCGAGACTACGCTTTGGTTTTTAAGATTTTTATTTGCTTGTTTACTTGTTTACTTTTTGTGCAGTCTGGTGGGGTGTCTGGTCTTGGTCATTGGGCTCATTTCTCTGCGTATGTGTTGGATGCTAGTGACCCCTTGGAATGTATGCTTCACGAGAATTGGAATGTCTGCTTACCTTCGACAGGGCTCTACCAGTCTGTGGTCCCAAAAACCAAGTCGCAGTTTACCTCTAAAGCAGTGGCTCTTTGGGGCTGTAACAATGGTCGGGAGTTTTTTATGAATGGAGCTGTCAAGTTCCCTACAAATTCCTTGAAATTTGTAGTCGTTTGGAAGTTGTAAAGAAAGCGATACTCAAAAGGATTTATGAATGTGTTTTTAATTTCAAGAAAGATCTTGATGGCACAATCTGTTTTATGACCTTGCCTATATATATATATATATATATATATATATGTATTTTTTTTTTGAGATGAGTCTCGCTCTGTCGCCCAGGCTGTAGTGCAGTGGCGCGATTTCGGCTCACTGCAACTTCCCCTCCGGGGTTCAAGCGATTCTCCTGTCTCAGCCTCCCGAGTAGCTGGGACTACAGGGCCCGCCACCACGCCCAGCTAATTTTTGTTGGCCAGGCTGGTCTCAAACTCCTGACCTCAGGTATTCCGTCCTCCTCGGCTTCCCAAAGTGTTGGGATTACAGGCGTGAGCCACCGTTTCCGGCCGTCAGTAGTTTTATAAAACACTTATTTCGGTTTAATTTGGGTGGGGATTATCTTTTCACTTGTAGATAACCAACCGCTTCCCCCCAAAAACTTCAACCAGGGAAAGATAAACCACTCAGGGTCTCGATTGATCGGGGTCTCGATTGATCAAATGGAGAAGGCAAAGCCTAACCTGAAAAAAATGTATTGCTGCTCTGTTATCCACCATAGGAATAACTTTGATAGGAAACACAGTATCTTAAAGGCTCAGACTGGAGTAAGCTGGTCTCAGAATGGCTTTAGTTGGTCTTAACTGGAAGGAGTCGAGCCCACCTCAGTGTATCTTGCTAGCAGTCAGCCCAGTGGAATTGCTGAAGATAAGGAACTTTGTGCCTACAGATGAAAGATAAGAAGGTAGCTGCTGCGTTTTAAGGATTGTTTGGCTGTTCTGGGGTGCTATATGCGTAGCTTCACTAGTCTGGAGGACAGCGAGGGAACATTTTTAGCTAAGAATAACAAGAGAATCATTGGCCACTTAGTAAAATTTCCACTAAATTATTGAATTGTTTAAAGGAATTTAGACTTTGTTTCCAGAAGTTGCATTTTTGAGCCAGTTGTTGTGATCTTTGTACTAAATTGCATTTTTGCTTTAGGAGGTGGGGGTAACAATATTTTCTTGTTTCACAATTCAGGTTATTGAATCACTTGAGATTTACAGATTTGAGATGTTGCATTTTGTTTTGTTTTTAATTAATTTTTTTGAGACAGTCTAGCTGTCTGTCGCCAGGCTAGAGTGCAGTGGCGTGATCTCGGCTCACTGCAACCTCCACCTCCCGGGTTCAAGCAACTCTCCTGCCTCAGCCTCCCAAGTAACTGGGATTACAGGCACGCGCCGCCACACCCAGCTAATTTTTGTATTTTTAGTAGAGACGGGATTTCACCATGTTGGCCAGTATGGTCTCCATCTCCTCACCTCTCAATCCACCCGCCTCGGCCTCCCAAAGTACTGGGATTACAGGCCGGAGCCACCGCGCCCTGCCTGTTTTGTTTTTAAAGCAAAAAACCATTTGGCACCTCAGTGATTTGAAGACTCTGGGCTGTTAAATCTGATTCTGAAAACTTACCGTGTAGTCCGTCGTATTTTGTGAATGTAAAATGTTTTGGTTTCTGATTTTGAATAAACTGGTAGAGTAGACCATGTTTGTCTTTATGTCCCTGGCGAATCTGTAAAAAGGAAAGATAAGCTTGCCATTGGAGACGGCTCTAATGGTTCATAAATCTTTGTGATTTTTGGTGTCTAGAAAAGAGTGTATATTTGCAAGGTGAGAATTGTGAGGAATTCCTTGCTGGTGCTGACATTTAATACGTAAGAGATTAGTTTGGAAAGATAAAATTTCTTTGTTAACTTTAAAAAAAAAAAAAAAAAAAAAAAAGCAGAACGGGCTGGGCATGCTGGCTCACGCCTGCAATCCCAGCACTTTGCGAGGCCGAGGTGGGCGGATCACCTGAGGTTGAGAGTTCAAGACCAGCCTGATGAACATGGAGAAACCTCGTCTCTATTAAAAATACAAAATTAGCCGGGCGTGGTGGCGCATGCCTGTAATCCCAGCTACTTGGGAGGCTGAGGCAGGAGCATCGCTTGAACCCGGGAGGCGTAGGTTGCGGTGAGCCAAGATGACGCCATTGCACTCCAGCCTGGTCAACAAGAGCGGAACACCATCTCAAAACAAACAAAAGACAAAACCAGAATGTAAGTTGGATGAGGGCAGGGTTTTGTTTGCTTGACTTTGCCTATTTTATTATGTTGTATCTTGTGGCTAGAAGAGCTCCTTAAATAGTCTCAATGAATAAACTGGAGAAATAATTGAGCAAGAATCTTGCATGCTATAATGCCAAATGCAAATAATTCTGCTTTAAAAATGTTAGCGACCGGGCGCTGTGGCTCACGCCTGTAATCCCAGCACTTTGGGAGGCCGAGGCGGGCGGATCACAAGGTCAGGAGATCGAGACCATCCTGGCGAACATGATGAAACCCCGTCTCTACTAAAAATACAAAAAAATTAGCCGGGCGAGGTGGCGGGCACCTGTAGTCCCAGCTACTCAGGAGGCTGAGGCAGGAGAATGGCGTGAACCCGGGAGGCGGAGCTTGCAGTGAGCGGAGATTGCGCCACTGCACTCCAGCCTGGGCAACAGAACGAGACTCCATCTCAAAAAAAAAAAAAAAAAAAATGTTGTTAGCCGTGGACATAATTGTTCAGTAGTGACTTACAAGGAATGTGAGTTTTAACTCAGATAACGCCAAGGTCCCTCGGAGTTGCAGTAAACTTACTATTAGTCCGAGCAGCCTGGCGTGCAGTGTGTTTCCATGCACTACTGGACATTTCCCACTTAACAGTTTGAAGTGCGGTGAGTGGCTTTGCGCTGTGGTTCAACCCTGACCTGCAAAAAGTATTTTTAAGAGGCAGGAGTAGTGGGTAATAAACACACATGGGTAGCATTTCTTAATGTGAATCTCATGTTGTCAGTGAAAACCTGATCCTTTTTTTTTAAACATTGAACACATTTTTAAATATTTTGATTTTTGTGTGTGCATGATTGACCAATCCGTTTCTACAATTGGTCCCTGAGCCCTTACTATGTACAAGGAAAGACTGAAAGATGTTTGTATAATGACTTTAATATGCATAGTCTTTATTATTAGCGTGTTCATCCTCCACGTTTATTGAACATCAATTATGTATAATTTGAGCATAATAATATTGTAAAATCCTACCAAACATTTTTTTAAAAAATAATAGTTTTGAGATAAATGTTGTTATACATGATACAATCATGGGTTTTTTAATGTATTTACGGAGATTTGCAGCCATCACTGCAACGAATTTTAGGACATTTCCATTCCCCCAAAAGAAATCCATTACCTATCATTCTCCATCCTCCTGCCCACCCCCCACCACTTTTGTCCCTGGAAACCACTCATCTACTCTCTGCCTCTACAGATCTGCCTGTTCTGGATATTTCAGGAATCCTACAATATGTAACCTTTTGTGCCTGGCATCTTTCACTCACTGTACTGTTTTTTAAAGGTTCTTGCTGTGTAGCGTGAGTCAGTACTTCATTCCTTTTTATAACTGAATGATATTCCGTTATATGGCTATGCTACATTTTGTTTACCCGTTCATTAGTGGTTAACATTTGGGTTGTTTTCACTTTTTGACAATTGTGAATAGTGCTGTTAAAATATGTTTGTGTACAATTTTTTTTTTTTTTTTTTTTTTTTTTGAGACGGGGTCTTGCTGTGTCCCCTGGGCTGGAGTGCAGTGGCATGATCTCAGCTCACTGCAGCCTCCGCCTCTGGGTTTTGGGTTCAAGCAATTCCCCTGCCTCATTCTCCTGAGTAGTTGGGATTACAGGCACCTGCCACCACGCTCGGCTAATTTTTGTATTTTTATTAGAGACTGTGTTTCACCATGTTGGCCAGACTGGTCTTGAACTCTGGAGTTCAAGTGTGATCCACCCACCTGGCTTTCCAAAGTGCTGGGATTACGGGCGTGAGCCACCGTGCCTGGCCTTTTGTGTACAGATTTTAGTTTCTCTGCGACAGATATCTGGGAGTGGAATTGCTGGGTCATATATCTATGTTCAAGTTTTTGAGGATGCACAGCAGCTTTTTAATGGCATTGATTTTTCTAGTACTTAAGTAGAAGGGTTAAAAGCTTAATGGGATACTGAGTAACTGTTTAAATGAATGAGGAAATGCAACCGCAAGGGTATCTCATGTTGACATGTTGTAATACTGCCTTCATGGTTTGGTCACTGTTTGGTTTTTTTACATTGTGCTTGGTTACAGAACAGTTTGAAATGCTACTCCATAGAGAACATGCACCCCAAACTTGCACTTCCATTATTGTAAAGGGTGATGTTTTAAAGCAGTTTGTTTTCATTCTAAACAAGCTACCAACCTCAATTAAACCATGTCCACATGTCTTAGTGTAATTCATGGGATGTAGTCCACTCTGAAGAAGTAGAGGAAGAGAGTTCTGAGTCAGGGTGAGGGCAGAGCAGCCGTCTGTACTGGTGTTGTCCTTGTCCTGAAGAGGAACAACATTGGTTGGTCCACATCATTTGAAAACGAGATTGTAAGCCTTTTTTTTCTTTAAACAAAATAGCGTGTGGTCATTTTAAGGAATTTGGAAAATATAGGATGTTAAAATGATGGTTGAAAATGATCTCTTAATCCCATTTTCTTTCCTTCCACTTATTTGTCTGTATCTGAGTAACACAACTGGGTTGTAGTGAAGTTCTTTGTTTTTAATTTTTATTTATTTATTTAGAGACAGACTTTTGCTCTGTCATCCATGCTGGAGTCTTCACTCTATCACCCGTGCAGAGATTGGCTCACTGCAACCTCTGCCTCCCTGGTTCAAGCCATTCTCATGCCTCAGCCTCCCAAGTAGCTAGGACTGCAGGCTCCCCATTCCACCACACCTGGATAATTTCTTGTAGTTTTAGTAGAGATGGGGTTTTGCTGTGTTGGCCACACTGGTCTCGAACTCCTGGCCTCAAGTGATCTGCCTATCTGGGCCTCCCAAAGTGCTGGGATTAGGATAACAGGCATGAGCCACAGCGCCCAGCCTTTTTTTTTTTTTTTTTTTTTTTTAAAGATGGAGTGTTGCTTTGTTGCCCAGGCTGGAGTGCAGTGGGGTGATCTTGGCTCACTGCAAGCTCCGCCTCCCAGGTTCATGCCATTCTCCTGCCTCAGCCTCCCAAATAGCTGGACTACAGGCGCCCACCACCACGCCTGGCTTCTTTTCTGTATTTTTAGTAGAGGTGGGGTTACACCATGTTAGCCAGGATGGTCTGGATCTCCTGACCTCGTGATCCGCCCACCTCGGCCTCCCAAAGTGTTGAGATTACAGGCGTGAGCCGCGGCGCCCGGCTTTTTTTTTTTTTTTTTTTTAAATACTACATTGTGAACATTTCCAAAATGTTCCATTTTAACTGGGTGCTTAGCTATCATATGAATAGCATAATTTAATTCTGCTATTTTTGGACATTTGGATATGATTTCCAAGTTTTCTTTTTTTTTTTTTTTTTTTTTTTTGAGACGAGGTCTTGCTCTGTTGCCCAGGCTGGGGTGCAGTGGCGCGATCTCAGCTTACTGCAGCCTCCACCTCCCGCGTTCAAGTAATTCTCCTACCTCAGCCTCCCTAGTAGCTAGGATTATAGACATGCACCTGCACGCCCAGCTGATTTTGTATTTTTAGTAGAGACAGGGTTTCTCCGTGTTGGTTAGGCTGGTCCGGAACTCCCGACCTCAGGTGATCCACCCGCCTCAGCCTCCCAAAGTGCTGGGATTGCCGCCGCGTCTGTTTTTTTTCTCTGTTTTATCTTTGAATTGGGGAGTGTATATTTTTGAAAACTTGATTTAACTTATTTTCTGGAAAGGTTGCATGTATTTCCGTTTCTCCAATCAGAGATTGACAGTGTCTTGTTTATAGGGGTGAGATTTTAAACATTGTTTTTTCCCATAAATTATGATGTATGAAAACAAAATGTGTCTTTTTTAATGTGGTGAGAAGAAGTGTCTCTAAACTCTTGCTCTTTGACTTTTCTTTTCTTTTTTTTTTTTTTTTTTTTTTTTTTTGAGACGGAGTCTCCCTCTGTCGCCCAGGCTGGAGTGCAGTGGCGCGATCTCAGCTCACTGCAAGCTCTGCCTCCCGGGTTCCCGCCATTCTCCTGCCTCAGCCTCCTGAGTAGCTGGGACCACAGGCGCCGCCACCTCGCCCGGCTAATTTTTTGTGTTTTTAGTAGAGACGGGGTTTCGCCGTGTTAGCCAGGATGGTCTCGATCTCCTGACCTTGTGATCCGCCCGTCTCGGCCTCCCAAAGTGCTGGGATTACAGGCGTGAGCCACCGCGCCCGGCCAGCTCTTTGACTTTTCTACCCTCTCCTGCCCAGAGTTGGACTTTGTTTCCTGAAATCAAGTCTCCTGACCCAGCAGTATGAGCCCAGTCCAGTCTTACTGGAATGCTCTAGGGAGGGTGACCTTGGAGGCTTGATTAGCCTCTTGGCTTCCAGTCCTATCTCATTTTTGCTGCCTTGCTCCAAAAACTGATAACACCAGTACGGCACATTCAGGCCTTGGTTAGACACTTGGCCCTGTTACCTGCTGTGTGACATTCAGTCTGTCACTCAGCCTTCCCAGAGCTTCACTGGCCCATCTTTCAGATGAGAGTAAAGTGAGACAGTGCCTCAGAGGGCACACAGCACAGGTCTTGGCAGCAGTGCTGTGCCCTCTCAAGGTTAGCTACTGCTGTCCTTGCCCAAGGTGAAGAATAGAAGTGGGAAGAGGAAGCCAGGGGTCAGAGTAGAGCTGCTGACAGCCAGGAGGTGCACCAGCTGATCCAGGGCATGGTACTGGGTGATACTACGGCCTACCAGGTGCCTTCTAGAGGTGCCACCTCTTCCAAGTGAGCTCTGAGTGGAGACCAGTGGAAGAGGTGCTTGAAAGCGGGATTGTGTTTGTTTTTATCTTTTAATGAGATTAAGAACAGTGATAATGGGATTAGTGGAGGTGCAGCAGCTTTGGGGGCATCCACCCTGGGATGTTTGCTGCAGAGTTTGGGGAAATGATCCAGCAGGGGAAGCTGGCTCAGTGTATCCTCAAGCCTAAAACGTAACTTACCTATCTTATGAAAACCTGGTTATCTGAACACAAAGACATGGTCAGAGAGCCAGAAGGCACTGGGGGGCCAAAGTTTTTCCAGAACACAGGAACATTTTTATCTTTCTGGCCTCCATTGGCCCTGATTCTAATTATATTGGCATGTGGGCTTGGTGAAAGAATTCTGGTCCCCAGGAAGATGTGAGGTCTCCCTGAAAAGTTTGGTAGAGTAATCCTGGCAGCTGGATGTGTGGAGGTCCTGACTGGGAGCCTGGCTACTGCTCATTGACTTTGGGCCTTTTGGCCAGAAGAAGTAGTTAATTCCAGTTACTTACTAGGAGTCATTGGGATCCAGTTCCACAAAAGTTGTTGCCTTTTGTTTGTGTAAAATGCAATTGAAAGATTTCTTTAGAAGTTGGTCACATAATCTAAGCATTAACTTCAAATTAAGAGAATGTGAATAAATTTGACATTTGTTCTATTTTTCATTTATCCTAGGTGTAGACTGTTGTGTGATTCCTTCCCGCCCTCCCTCCTCCGCCTCCCCACCCCCGCTGCCCCAGGCATGTGTTAGCCTGTTCTGCCCAGCTGGAAGTTTCTGGGACCTTGGGCTGTGGCAGACAGCGTTGATTGGGTTTGGGTGGAGCTGTGTACCAGAGCGGGAAAGGAGAGAGAACACCATGGAGTTCGCTGTCGGGTGCAGTCCCAGCCCCGCCCCCTTCTGGCCTTGACCTCAGGGGAGTTAACATCATCTCTGTGTAAGCCACAGTTTTCTGTAAAATGGGATCAGTGTGCCTGCACAATGACAAAAGTGGGACCATGTGGGTTCTGACCTGGGCCTCATGTCTAATTGTATAAAGATGCCTGGGACTCTCGAGAAAGATGGAGGCTAAGGAGTGCTGGTTTTGCTCTCTGCCTGAAAAAGTGTGAGAAATGCTGTCCAGGCCCTTCCTACTTAGTGTGTGTGGTCACCTTCCTTTCCTTGTCTTGGTCCCCACTCAAGGCTGAAACTCTTTATTTGTTCCTAGCTGCTCTTATGTCAAGAGACACTGGTACACTGTCAACCAGCACCAGGGGAGTGGTGTTGGGCTTGGTATTACACAATTTTCAGAAACGTGAATTAGTAATTCTCATGTCCTTGTGTGTTGCTAATGTCACCAGTTGTTCTTTCTCAGGCAGTAACATATACACGTCTATGGGTGGATTAGCCTTTGAGGTTTTGTTTTGTGTAAAGAAAAGGGAAGAGGGTGAGAAAAATTTGGGGACTTCATACTTGAAAATTTTACGTACTGTTCGAGGAAACATACATTTTGTGGGAGCAGATCATTATCATGAGAGTTGAAACAAAAAAACTACATGGAGGTGGAACCTGCCAGCCCAGTGGTGGGTGCCAGTCTGGGCCATACTGGGCTGCTGGGGCAGTCAGCAGGGAACATCTGTCTGTGTCCTTGGACCCGTTGCCTATCCACTCTAGCCTCAGTTTTTCGTATATAAAGTAGGGCAGATAGGTTTGGGTTCCAGAGAAAATTGACCAGAATCTGGATTTTAAGAGAAAGCGGTTCTTTTTTTTTTTTTTTTTTTTTTTAAGAGATGGGGTCTTGCTGTGTTGCTCAGGCTGGACTTGAACTTCTGGGTTGAAGTGATCCTCCTGCCTTAGCCTCCCAATTAATTGGAAGAAAATAATTCTTTGTGTGTATGTTTGTTTGTTTGTTTTTGAGACCACTCCATTGCCCAGGCTGGAGTGCAGTGGTGCGATTTCAGCTCACTGCGAGCTCTGCCTCCGTGGTCCACGCCATTCTCCTGCCTCAGCCTCCCAAGTAGCGGAGACTACAGGCACCCACCACCACGCCTGGCTAATTTTTGTTGTTGTTGTTGTTGTTGTTGTTTTGTTTTGTTTTTGAGATGGAGTCTCACTCTGTTGCCCAGGCTGGAGTACAGTGGCGCGATCTCCGCTCACTGCAAGCTCCGCCTCCCGGATTCACGCCATTCTCCTGCCTCAGCCTCCAAAGTAGCTGGGACTACAGGCACCTGCCACCACGCCCAGCTAATTTTTTTATTTTTAGTAGAGATGGGGTTTCACCGTGTCAGCCAAGATGGTCTCCACCCACCTCAGCCTCCCAAAGTGCCGGGATTACAGGCGTGAGCCCCCCTCCCTGGCCTTTGTTTTGTATTTTTTAGTAGAGACGGGGTTTCGCTGTGTAAGCCAGGATAGTCTCAATCTCCTGACCTTGTGATCTGCCCGCCTTGGCCTCCCAAAGTGCTGGGATTACAGGCGTGAGCCACCGCGCCCAGCCTTCGTTGTGTGTTTTTAAACCTATGGGTCATGAAACAAATCTAGTGGGTTGCAGTTGGTGTATAGGGGAGAAAAGGGAAATGTCAGAGGGTGTCCCAATTTTCAAAGATATTTCATAAAACCTTTGCTTTGATCTTAGGTGTTGTGTACATGATAAAATGTGTTTCTTTCGGGGGGGGTCATGTCAGAGGAGTGTGAATTACATTGATTTCCATGCTACTTGATGGCAATTGTGAGTACCTTGATTTTTGTGTGTGTGTGTGTGTGTGTGTGCGCGCGTGCCATTTTGCAATCAGTTTCTTCATTTGCCCAATGATGACTGTTCTGGATACGCTTTCTAGTAGCAGGTGAAATGCGTGGATCTGTAGTTTCTTTTCTTCCCTGTACCCACTGTATTTTAGGAACTTTATAGGGGATGATGTGAGGGAAGTTGAAGAAGCATGGAGTGGTGAAGGTCTAGTAGTTTGCCACAGGTGAAACAAGAAGTATGTAGAGTGTCATTTGTGTGCATGTGTGGTAAGCTACTTGTCAATTATTCTCAGATGTTGTTCTCCTAACTTTATTCAGTTGACTGTTAGGAAATGGTTGTATTAGTTAGGTCTCTCTCTGGTATAAATAACAAAGTTAGCTGAAGCAAAAGGGGATTTGTTGCCTGATGCAACAGGAGGCTTAGAAGCAGTTGAATCTAGGGGCTTCACAATGACTTCAGAACTTGTTCTCTATCACTAATGTTCTGACCTCAAGGTCAAGAGTGAGTCTTCCCCAGTAGTGCTCTCTGATGGCAGTGGATTCTAGGTTGGGTCATTGCCCATCTCTGACCATGTGCAGAATGGGAATGCTTAACTGGCTTGCCTCAAGCATGGCGCCTGTAGCTGGTCTCTGCCCTCCACTCCGTTAACCCAAGTAGTTGCTCCAGCAGCATCTTGCTTGTTGATATGAGGCATGCTAGATGGGATGCTATGGGACAGAGTCTATCTTTTCTGCCTCCCTCCCCTCCCCTCCCCTCCCCTCCCCTCTCCTCCCCTCTCCCTTCCTCCACCTCCTGGGTCAAGCAATTCTCCTGTCTCAGCCTCCCGAGTAGCTGGGATTACAAGCATGTGCCACCATGCCCGGCTAGTTTTTGTATTTTTAGTAGAGGCAGGGTTTCACCCCGTTGGCCAGGCTGGTCTCAAACTCCTGACCTCAGGTGATCCATCCGCCTTGGCCTCCCAAAGTGTTGAGATTACAGGCATGAGCCACCATGCCTGGTCCACAGTCCTATACTGAAAGTAAAATGTACTCCCGAACTTGAAGCAAGAAATTTTGGTTGGCATACTAGTTTGTAAACCAGAATTAGTGGAAAATAGTTCAGAACTGAGTTACTCACAAAGGGTAGACTGAAGATAGTTAAGGATGTATGTATCCCAAATATTTTCATAGAAGATGAAATACACTGTTTATCTTACCTGTGTCAGGCATAGAAGGAGCTCTGGGAGAAGTCATGCCAAGTCTCAGGAGTCACTTGGGTAGGCTGAAGGATGCAGTTTGGCGGGAAAACAGCCCTGAAGGGAGCACAGGAGTGAGACCAGCTTAGACAGTTGAGGAAGTGTTCAGGAAAATCTTGGATAAGAGACCAGGTAGATATAAAGTTTCAATAAATGCTTACAAGATTGAAATTGTATTTGCATATTAGGTCTCTCTCCCATATAAATAACAAGTTATATAAATAACAACTTGTTATTTATATGGTAACTTATATAATTTATATGGTATATTTTTATGAGTAACTTGTTACTTCAGGAGACTGGAGTCATCTATCTTCCATGCCTGCAAAAGCTACAGTTGTAATTTTGCTATTTACTAAGCTGTTTCCACACTCAGGTTCTTGTAGTCTGCTGCTTGGCATTCCTTAAGCACTACAAAAAGCCTTCTCAGATTTCCATAATCAAAAACAAGTGTTAAGTTCTACTGTAATAATTGTTTTCCTACAGTTCTTACTGTTGGAAATATTCGGTCCTTTAGGAGGCTCAAAATAATTGAGTCTAGTGGCTGAGAATGGGACTGGCCCTGCTTCTCTCTAGATCATCACTCCTTAAGAGGAGGCTGGAGGTCTCCTTGAGTATGCTACAAATGCTTTGGATCCTCTCTCCACAAAAATGCACATAGGCATAAACATTGAACTCTAAAGACCAGGTACCAGAATTAATTTCCTGATTTTACTCTGAGGAAGAAAAATTTATTACAATGTTGGTTAAAAGGCTATTGATGGCTTTTTTGGGTTTTTTTGTTTGTTTTGGAGATAGTCTCACTTTGTTGCCCAGGCTGGAGTGGAGTGGCATGATCACGGCTAACTAGTCTCAGCCTCCCCATACTCAGGTAATCCTCCCACCTCAGCCTCCTGAGTAGCTGGAGCTACAGGCGTGGGCCACCACACCCAGCTAATTTTGGTATTTTTTTGTAGAGACAGGGTTTTGCCATGTTGCTCAGGCAGGCTGGTCTGGAATCCTGGGCTTAAGCAGTTCATCTGCCTCGGCCTCTCAAAGTGCTGGGATTACAGGCATGAGCCACCTCACCCTGCCTCTTGATGGTTTTGAATACTTTTCATTTTTATTTTTTAAGACAGGGTCTTGCTCTGTTGCCCAGGCTGGAGTGCAGTGGCTTGATCTTGGCTCACTGCAGCTTTGACCTCCCAGGCTTAAGTGATCCTCCCACCTCAGCCTCCTGAGTAGCTGTGACTACAGATGTGTGTCACCATGCCTAGCTTAGTTTTACTTTTTGAGACAAGGTGTCACTCTGTCATCCACGCTGTAGTGCAGTTGCTCACTGCAGCATCAGCCTTCCAGGTAGCTGGGACTACAGGTGTGAGCCACCATGCCCAGCTAATTTTTTGTATTTTTGTGGAGACGGGGTTTCGCCATGTTGCCCAGGCTCCAACTCCTGGGCTCAAGTGATCTGCCCACTTTGGCCTCCCAGAGTGCTGAGATTACGGGTGTGAGGCACCGCTCCCAGCCTTTTTTTTTTTTTTTTTTTTTGTAGAGACAAGGTCACCCTATGTTGCCCAGGCTGGTCTTGAATTCCTGGACTTGAGCGAGCCTCCTGCCTTCTTTGCTTCCCAGAGTGCTGGGATTACACGGGTGAGCCACTGTGCCAGGCTGGTTTTCACATTGTCTTTCTTTTGTAGACATTTACAACTTGGAAACAGGGTGGATCACCCATTTTAGTTTGTCCTTGTAAAAATCCTCCAGAGGTTTCACAGAGTTGTCAGGTAACATGTCAACAGTGGTGTGAACCTTCCCAGGGCTCCTGTGCCCCCAACTTTGTCAGCTTGTGCTCTTTCCTGGGGATAAGGAATTTGAGAATGTACCAGAATTGGGTCTGTTGCAGAGGCCACAGATGAGGGTCTTGGTACTAGGGCTCTTCACTGAAGCTGCTGCTGTTTATAAACTGTCTCCATGATTTGCTGCTGTTATGGAGCCTTTGCTGCAGAAGGTAACTGAATGGTTTCTAGCCAGCCTGATTATTTATGTGGTGGTGTTGGATGTGGGTAGGCTTACGAGATTTATGCTGTAGTCCCTTATGTGGCTTAATGTGTGCCCTCTGCTGTGGGACATTTGCTTATGTATGCACTTGAACCTGCAGATTGAGGCAGAAAGCCTGTGGGAAAGTACCATTCTTCACCATGACATGCTTATGTTTACGGATATCGGCATGCTACAGCAAGCAGTGTACACAGTGCCTCTCTCTTTTTCCTCACATCCCTGCCTGGTGGAAGGAATAGGAAATACAATACCATAAACTTGAATAATTCATACTTCTGTAATTGGGGCAGAGTTGAGTCAGAGGATGGAAAAGAACTCTTATTACTTCTAAGAATAGCACCTATTACAGACTCTTTCACCCCTCCCTAAATAATTTCTATAGTTTGAAGATTAAACTTGTATGTGCCAATGGATGTTTTCTCTCATTCATTTACCATTGGTCTTGGCTTTTATTAATCCCATTTCTCTGCTCAGTTGGATTGCAGTCTTACTGTACAGGCCTGATTTTTGTAACTTAAGCAATTTCCTCTTTCTATTCTGTAATTAAGAGAAATAAGATCATGTATGTGAAAGAGTTCTGTGAAAGGTGGTGCTATCTCTGTGTAGGTTGTTTTCATTTGTAATCTTCATTAAAAATTACTTGGCTCTGAAGCACTTTTCAGTTATAAAAAGCTGCCAAGTATTAGAGTTGTGTGTATATGAGACTTTTCATTTGTTTTCCTTTTGACAGTAGGAAACCATTGAGCTGACAGATTAGCTGCCTGGAAATAATACCAATTCATGTTCGTCTATTTCAAAATAATAGCTCACCTATCTGTAATCCCAGGAATGCAGTTTTAAATTTCCAGTGTTGGAGCAGTCTCTCTATTGGGCCCTTTTGAGTTTCATAGCATGCTGCCTGCAGCTTGCCTATCTTCAGTCTTTGGGCCTGTCTGCTCTGGTAACTGATGTCCTTTGCACTCGTGAGAGCTGGTTACCCTTTCTGGCCTGTGTCTCTTTCCCCTGACCTTCTGAACACCACCACCACCCCCTGCCGCCCCCCACTCCCATTGTTCACCTTACAGCAGTCCTTATCTTTGTTGACTCTGAAAAGTTCAGGGTTTGTAGCAAATAGCTGTCTATGAATAGGCTTCCCTGTAAAGTATAAAACTACATTTTCTGACTGAATGCTTGACATCTTCCTTAATTTTTTTCTGTTACTTACTGCATGCCTATTCTGAAGTGGTGGAGCCAAACATCCATCAGTCCAGTTTCTGTGTCAACCATGGTGATGTAGGGAGCTGCAGACCTGGTCACTTCACTGCCACATTGCTCTCCCCAGACCCTGAGCTTGAGGTCACTGGTGCTGATTGTTCTGTCTTAGCGAGTATTTCTAAGACTGTATGCATTCCTTAAGTCCTCAGAAAACAACCATATACACTGGGCACTAGTATCATCCCGTTTTGCAAATGAGGAAGCTGATGCTTGGAGAGCTGTCGCTTGGGCAGGGTTGCAGGGTCACAGAGCTGGTAAGTAGTTGGGAGCACTTGTCTCCAGAGCCTGCTAGCTCCTGACTGCTGTGGCACAAGCTGTGGGAATCCACCATATTCAGCTTTGTTCTCAATGAACTCAGATGGTTTGGATGATGTGCAATGAGCACAGGGTACAGCTCAGAAGTGCTCTCCAAGACGTCCAGGCAAGGCAGCGTGAGAGGGAAGAGACCTTCCAACTGGGAGCATAGGAAGGGGGCTAGCGTTCAGTCTGGTTCTTCAGTGAGGACAGCAGAGGTTTAGACAGAGACCTGAACGGGTCTGAAAGCAACTACTTGTCCCTTGGAGATGCTCAGCAGGGTGAGGGGATGGTCAGAAGATGGATGCAGAACGCTGACTGAACAGGTCTCCTTTTCACCCAGACATCTGGTCAGTAAAAACAGTGCTCCCCTCCTGAGGAGTTTCTCATGAAGACATTCACAAGAGTGGAATTTAACTTCATCTTGAAAAAGTTTCCGCTAGAGAACCAAGTTGCCTTGATTTAGTTTCACTTCCATTTTTTCTTTTTCCTCTCTTTTTGTTTCGAGATGGAGTTTGGTTCTTATTGCCCAGGCTGGAATGGAATGGTGTCGTCTCAGCTCACTGCAACCTCCGTCTCCCAGGTTCAAGTGATTCTCCTGCCTCAGCCTCCTGAGTTGCTGGGATTAAAGGCATGCGCCACCATGCCTGGCTGATTTTTCTCTATTTTTTTATTAGAGACAGGGTTTTACTATGTTAGCCAGGCTGGTCTCTTAACTCCTGACCTCTGGGGATCCACCTGCCTCGGCCTCCCAAAGTGCTGGGATTACAGGTGTAAGCCACCACGCCCGGCCTTCACTTCCATTTTTTCTTTTGCTACTCAGCGCAAGTCTGTGAGTACGGAAGTGGGAGGATTGGGGAGAAGTCAGTAAAATGGAGGGTGTCTTTAGTCCAGGTGCCCCAGGCTCATTAAAATGGTGGTGTGAACTGGATGATCTTTCAGGATTATGGTGAGCTGCTCAGTCTTGAGATGCTTTTTTTTTGAGACAGAGTCACCCAGGCTAGAGTGCAGTGGTGTGATTTCAGCTGACTGCAGCCTCCACCTCCCGGGTTCAAGTGATTCTCATGCCTCAGCCTCCCAAGTAGCTGGGACTACAGGCGCCTGCTACCACGCCCAACTGGGTTTTTTTTTGTGGGGGGGGGGGGTATTTTTAGTAGAGATGAGGCTTCACCATGTTTTCAGGCTGGTCTTTAACTTCTGATCTCAACTGATTCACATGCCTGGTCCTCCCAACATGCTGGGATTACAGGCGTGAGTCACCATGCCTGGCCCTTGAAGTGCTGCTTACTGTAGGGTAGAATTGAGTTTTAGCTCATGGGTGCTTCCCCACCCCCCCATCCCCTTAAGGATTCTGTTTCCAAGGGAATTTCCTGCCTGCCTCAGACACACCAAATGGGACTCAGTCAACATCCATGTCCAATGTATGTGCTGGATGTACTCGGTAATCAGACACTATTCTGCGTTCTGCATGTGCATTTGATGGTGAACGGAGGAGTTTCCCATGTGTGTGCTGTATATACTGCAGACATGACAGTGAGTGAGGCGGGGGTTTCAGAGATCCTAATGTCTCCAGTGGTGGAGATTGTTGCACAAAGATCCTAATACCCCTGTGCTAGAAAGGTGGTGATTGATTTAACAGGTGTGCCCTGAAGGATTTTACTTTTACATCTTATCTTTGACTTTGTAAAATGACATATGATCTCATTCAGTAGGAAATTGGCTCTGAATACCTGTGAGGGGGAAAAAAAAACCCAGTCCAGAGAAAATGGTAGAAGTGATTAAACTCCACGCACAGTGCTACTAGTAAGCCAGTTGAAAAATACACAATCAAAATAGAATAGATGACTGCAACATGATTATGCTACCCTGAAACTGCATTGCGTATAGGATAAGACCTACACTCCTGTTGTGTGGCACCCTGAGCTCCTGGGTTCTGTGACTCACTGTTGCCTCATTCAGTTCATTTGATTCTTCTTCCAGACATCCCCCATACCCCATTCCCTCCATCTTCCGAGGTCTGGTTTGGACCTTATTTATTTTACAGTGTACTACTACCCAATTTCCAAAGCAGTGCCGTCCAGGAGGACTTTCTGCAGTGTTGGGAATGTTCTGCAGCTGGGTTATCCAGCCTGGTAGCCACTGTCCCCTGTGGTAAGTTGGGCATTTGATGGGGGCTTGGAACACTCAGTAGTGCTGTTATCAACCTGTTTTGACAGGTTTTAGAGAAAATGGGGTCTCTTTAGCTCCTTGACCATGTGGAGCTTGTGGGATATCCTCATGGATGCTGTCATTGAAGCAGTTGGATGTGCAAACCTGGAATGCAAGGGTGGCTCTAGACCAGATTTGGGGGTGTTGGGTATCGCCAGGAGGATGGGTGTGAGGTCTCCTCCCAATAGGATGTTGGAAATGGAGTCCCAGCAGGGTCCCAGACTTGAGAAAGCCAGGCCCATGTGTAGTAAGAACACAGATGAGTGAATTTGCTTTAATCTCGGGAATGGTGAAGGGCATTTCTTTCCAAAACAATGTATCCTAGAGTGAACTCCAGTGACCTAGGTAAGTATCATGTTTTCTAGTTTTGCCCTCTGTTCTTGGAGCCTAGAAAATTCCCCACTTCTCTTTGGAATTTGCTTTATCTGACATCTTTCATTTCATTCATTCTATGCCTCCACACCCCCATGTCCCCCATGTTGTGAGCAGGGTTTTAGGAGAAGGACTGGCACATTTTGGCACATTATGTTTGTGTGTGGAAAATGGGAAGTGCTGAGCTGTGGTACTAGAAGGTGCCAGTGGTGGGTCCACCTGGAGTGAGTAAACCAGTGGTTGAGATGACTTGAAAATATCCCCTATCGATGTTTCAGGCAGGATGGCCCCTGAGTTCCTGAGGCAGAGGTTCTTAAATTTGGCATGTGTACTCCTCCCTCTCACTCATCATGGGGTTTTTCTGGTAAGCACTTGATGTTTCTGGTTATTGAGCAGTTACTTGTGTTGAGTGCTGGGGACTGGAGGTCCCTAGTCTAGGTGCTGGAGGTCAGCGGTAAGCAAGGTGGATGACACCCATCCTCCTGCCTGCTGAGTTCATGTGCTAGGAGACTGTGGGGCAAATGATGCAGCCTGCTTGGCTTTTAGTCTATGATTACAGATTATTAAATATAAATATTAATATATTAAATAGTTATTACTAATTCATGACATTCACACTTTTTTTTTTTTTTTGAGATAGAGTCTTGCTCTGTCACCCAGGCTGGAGTGCAGTGGCGTGATCTCGGTTCACTGCAAGCTCCGCCTCCCAGGTTCACGCCATTCTCCCACCTCAGCCTCCCGAGTAGCTGGGAGTACAGGCGCCCGCCACCACACCCAGCTAATTTTTTGTATTTTTAGTAGAGATGGCGTTTCACCGTGTTAGCTAGGGTGGTCTCCATCTCCTGACCTCGTGATCTGCCCGCCTTGGCCTCCCAAAGTGCTGGGATTACAGTCGTGAGCTACTGTGTCTGACTTTTTTTTTTTGGGAGGTGGAGTCTCGCTCTGTTGCCCAGGCTGGAATGCAGTGGTGCGATCTTGGCTCACTGCAAGCTCCGCCTCCCGGGTTCACGCCATTCTCCTGCGTTAGCCTCCCGAGTGCTGGGACTACAGGTGCCTGCCACCATGCCCAGCTAATTTTTTGTATTTTGAGTAGAGAAGTCGGGCTTTTACCGTGTTAGTCGGGATGGTCTCGAGCTCCTGACCTCGTGATCTGCCTGCCTCGGCCTCCCAGAGTGCTGGGATTACAGGCGTGAGCCACCGTGCCCAGCCACCATTCACAATTTTTTTTTGGAGACACGGTCTCTGTCATCCAGGCTGGAGTGCATAGTGGCACAGTCTTGGCTCACTGCAGCCTGCATCCTCCGGGCTCAAGCTATCCTCTCACCTCAGTCTCCTGAGTAGCTACGCCCTACATTTTTGTTTTGTTTTGTGAGTCTCACTCTGTCACCCAGGCTGGAGTGCAATGGTGTGATCTCGGCTCACTGCAACTTGCGCCTCCCGGGTTCTAAGCGATTCTCTTGCCTCAGCTTCCGGAGTAGCTAGAATTGCAGGCATGCGCCCCCACACCCGGCTGATTTTGTATTTTTTGGAGAGACGGGGGTTTCCTCATGTTGGCCAGGCTGGTCTAGAACTCCTGACCTCAGGTGGTCCACCTGCCTTAGCCTCCCAAATTTCTGGGATTACAGGTGTGAGCCACTGTGCACAGCCTTTTGTTTGTTTGTTTTGGTTTTGTTGTTTCTGACGGATTTTCACTTTCGTTGCCCAGGCTGGAGCGCAATGGCATGATCTCGGCTCACTGCAACCTCCGCCTCCCGGGTTCAAGAGATTCTCCTGCCTCAGCCTTCTGAGTAGCTGGCATTATAGGCGCGCACCACCACGCCCAGCTAATTTTTTGTATTTTTAGTAGAGACGGGTTTTCACCATGGCCAGGCTGGTCTTGAACTCCTGACATCAGGTGATCCGCCTGCCTCGGCCTCCCAGAGTGCTGGGATTACAGGTATGAGCCACCGCCCCTGGCCCCTTTTTTGTATTTTTAGTAGAGATGGGGTCTCACCATGTTGTCTAGGCTGGTCTCGAACTCCTGAGTTGAAGCAATGTGCCTGTCTTGGCCTCTCAAACTGCAGGGATTACAAATGGGAGCAACCAGCTACCGCGCCTGGCCAACGTTTGTTTTTATTAGTAGTGGGTGTTTATTAACACTTGCTTTGTGTAGCATTTCATTTGACCCAGCCCTGTGAGGGCATTCTCCCACGTTAGTATTGAGGAATATGGGCGGAACCCATTTGCCTCTGCATGCAAATACCTGTGTGTTCAAAACATAAAATGCAACATCCTAACCATTTTACAGTGTAAACTATATGCATATTGTTGTGCAGATCACTAGAAAGTTTTCATCTTGCAAAGCTGACACTGTATCCTTCAAATCACTTCCCTTTCCTTCCTCCCCCCAGCCTGTGACAGCCAGTCTTCTGCTTTCTGTTTCTATGAGTTTGACTACCATAGTCACTTCATATAAGCAGAATCAGACAGTATTTGTTTTTTGTTTTGTTTTGTTTTGAGATTGAATTTCGTTCTTGTTGCCCAGCCTGGAGTGCAATGGCGTGATCTTGGCTTACTGCAATATCTGCCTCCCGGGTTCAAGTGATTCTCCTGCCTCAGCCTCTCAGGTAGCTGGGATTACAGCACCCACCACCATGCCTGGCTAATTTTTTTTTTTTAATGTATTTTTAGTAGAGATGGAGTTTTACCACGTTGGCCAGGCTGGTCTTGAACTCCTGATCTCAGGTGATCCACCCACCTCTGCTTCCCAAAAGTACTAGGATTACAGGCATGAGCCACCGCGCCTGGCCAAATCAGACAGTATTTAGAATTTGTCTTTCGTGATTTGCTTATTTCACTAAGCATAATGTTCTCCAGCAACAAATGCTGTGTTGTAGCATGTCAGAATTCCACTCTTTTGTTGATGGACAGTTGGGTTGCTTCCACCTCTTGGCTGTTGTGAAGAATGCAGCAGTGAACATGAGTGTGCAAATATCCACCTGCCTACTTTTTTTTTTTTTGACAGGGAGTTTCACTCTGTTGCCCAGGCTGGAGTGCAGTGGCACGATCTCGACTCCCTGCAACCTCCACCTCCTGTGCTCAAGCTATTCTTGTGCCTCAGCCTCTCAAGTAGCTGGGACTACAGGCCCCTTGCCACCATGCCTGGCTAATTTTTGTGTTTTTAATACAAACAGGGTTTCACCATGTTAGCCAGGCTGGTCTCAAACTCCTGGCCTCAAGGGATCCATCTGCCTGGGCCTCCATAGTGCTGGGATTACAGGCATGAGCCCCTGCTCCCGGCTGTCTTGCTTACTTGTTGAACACATACTAGAACTAAGAACGTGGATGTGGAAGCCTGCTGGGGGGTTTTTAATTCCCCGTATCCTGCCTCCACACGGAAACTGATTTTGGGGATGGATATTGGGCATCTGTGAAGAACAGACACAAAGGTATGAGAGATGGGAGATGGTTCAAACAGTGGCGCAGCCAGGTGTCTTTCAGGACAGCCTAAAGGGCTATTTAAGGTGGGGCGCAGTGGCTCATGCCTGTAATCCTAGCACTTTGGGAGGCCGAGGCAGGTGGATCACCTGAGGTCAGGAGTTCGAGACCATCCTGGCCAGTATGGTGAAACCCTGTCTCTAAGAAAAAATATAAAAAACGGCCTAGTGGGGTGGCTCACGCCTTTAATCCCAGCACTTTGAGAGGCTGAGTTGGGTGGATCACGAGGTCAGGAGATCGAGACCATCCTGGCTAACATGGTGAAACCCCGTCTCGACTCAGAAGAAATTAGCCAAGCATGGTGGCGGGCACCTGTAGTCCCAGCTGCTGAGGTGGCTGAGGCAGGAGAATGGCCTGAACCCAGGAGGCGGAGGTTGCAGTGAGCCGAGATGGTGCCAGTGCACTCCAGCCTCGGCAACAGAGTGAGACTCTATCTCAAAAAAAAAAAAACAAAATCCAGAAATCAGCCGGACATGGAGGCATGCGCCTGTAGTTCCAGCTCCCCAGGAGGCGGAGGTTGCAGTGAGCTGAGATCACGCCATTGCAGTTCAACCTGGGCAACAGAGTGAGACGCTCTTTCCAAAAAAAAAAAAGAAAAGAAGAGATGGTTTAAAACTGGATTGGATCTCACCCTTTCATCAGTTCCCAGGGACTCATCCTATCAGTGGGCTTCTCACTCCAACCCATTTTGTACAATAATTTCCACAGCAAGTAGTTTCTGTCTTTATGTCACCTTGAAAAGGCTCACAGAAGCAACATTTCTTAACATTTCTCTGTCCATTGCTTCAGAATGTAACCAGAAAAGCTTAGGTTTTGGAATGTTATGTGTGTGAGGGTGCTTACCAACTCTTAAGGAGACAGAGAAGTGAGAGGAGCCCCTGGTGAAGCCAGATTGGCAAGCTCTGCCTCTCTCCGCACTCAGTGTTCTGTGACTTTTGCCTGGATGACTTGATTGCTTTGTCCTTCACTCTGGCACAGTGATTCTTGGGTATGGTCCCTTAGTCCTTGGAAGGGCAGCATGGAGCCTCAGAATTGATTGCCACACTACACAGTTTGCTCCTCCAGAAGGAAGCATGTTTGATTCCCCTCCCCTACCCCCAATTTCAGAAAATCTGGTTGTATCCTTAGAAATGACACTATCCGTTCATCAGTTCATGGATATTTTGGTTTCTAGTTTTTGGCTCTTATGAATAATACCTCTGTGAGTGCCCACACACACTTTTTATGTAGAAATGTTTTCCTTTCTCTTGGCATATGCGTAGGGGAGGAATTTCTGGGACATTCATTACCTATGTTTAACCTTTTGAGGAACTGCCAGACTGTTTTACAAAGTGGCTGCCCCATTTTACATTGCTGGACATATGCTGGACATCGTTTCTCCGCATCCTTGCCAACAATTGTTGTTTGTCTTTCACATGATAGCACAGATCCCTTTTAAACCTACCAGAGATTTAAAGTTTTTTGGTTTTTTTTTGAGATGGAGTCTTGCTCTGTCACCCAGGCTGGAATGCAGTGGCACAATCTCTGCTCACTGCAGGCTCCGCCTCCCAGGTTCGTGCCGTTCTCCTGCCTCAGCCTCCCGAGTAGCTGGGATTACAGGTGCTCACCACCACGCCTGGCTAATTTTTTGTATTTTTAGTAGAGATGGAGTTTACTGTGTTAGCCAGGATGGTCTCGATCTCCTGACCTCTTGATCCACCCACCTCGGCCTCCCACAGTGCTGGAATTACAGGTGTGAGCCACTGTGCTCGGCCCTAAAGTTTTTTATTTTATTTTATTATTATTTTTGAGGTGGAGTCTCACTCTGTCTCCCAGGCTGGAGTGCAGTGGTGCAGTCTTGGCTCACTGCAACCTTCACCTGCCAGGTTGAAGCAATTCTCTTGCCTCAGGCTCCCAAGTAGCTGGGACAACGGGTGTGCACCACCACACCCGGCTAATTTTTTGTATTTTTATTAGAGACGGGATTTCACCATGCTGGGCAAGGCTGGTCTCAAACTCCTGACCTTGTGATCCGTCTGCCTCGGCCTCCCAAAGTGCTGGGATTACAGGCGTGAGCCACCGCACCTGGCTCAGAGGTTTAAAGTTTAAGGAGTTTCAGCTAATGCTTTTTGCCCCCTTTTAAAAATTTTCTATCATCATTTTCTTTTTTCTTATAAATTTTTATTTTCTTCCTCCAGTGTCACAGCTTATACTTCTTCTGTTTTTTTGTGTGTGTGTGTTTTTTTTTTTTTGAGATGGAATCTCGCTCTGTTGCCCAGTCTGGAGTGCAGTGGCGTGATCTCGGCTCACTGCAAGCTCTGCCTTCCGGGTTCACACCATTCTCCTGCCTCAGCCTTCCCAGTAGCTAGGACTACAGGCGCCCGCCACCACACCTGGCTACTTTTTGTATTTTTAGTAGAGACGGACGAGGTTTCACCGTGTTAGCCAGGATGGTCTCAATCCCCTAACCTTGTGATCCACCCGCCTCAGCCTCCCAGATTTTTTTTTTTTTTTTTTTTTTTTTTTTTTGAGGTAGAATCTCGCTCTGTCGTCCAGGTCGGAGTGCAGTGGCACAATCTTGGCTCACTGCAACCTCCGCCTCCTGGGTTCAAGCAATTCTTCTGCCTCATCCTCCTGAGTAGCTGGGACTACAGGCGCACGCCATCGTGCCCAGCTAATTTCTGTGTTTTTAGTAGAGACAGGGTTTCACCACATTGGCCAGTCTGGTCTCGAACTCCTGACATTGTGATCTGCCCACCTTGGCCTCCCAAAGTGCTGGGATTACAGGCGTGAGCTACTGCATCCAGCCACACCCAGCTAATTTTTGTAGGGACGGGGATGCACTGTGTTTCCCAGGCTGGTCTCAAAGGGCTCAAGCAGTCCGCCCACCTCGGCCTCCCAAAGTGTTGACAGTATAGACGTGAGCCACTATGTCGGGCCTAACCTCAGTGGCACAATCTCGGCTCATTGTAACCTCCGCCTCCCGGGTTCATACCATTCTCTTGCCTCAGCCTCCCAAGTAGCTGGGACTACAGGCGCCCACCACCACGCCAAGCTAATTTTTTGTATTTTTAGTAGAGACGGGGTTTCACCATGTTAGCCAGGATGGTCTTGATCTCCTGACCTCGTGATCCGCCCGTCTCGGCCTCTCAAAGTACTGGGACTACAGGCATGAGCCACCACATCCAGCTTTTTTTTTTTTTTTTTTTTTTTTTTTTTTTTTTTTTTTTGAGATGGAGTTTAGCTCTGTTGCCAGGCTGGAGTGCAGTGGCATGATCTCGGCTCACTGCAGCCCCTGCCTCCTGGATTCAAGCAATTCTCCTGCCTCAGCCTCCCGAGTAGCTGGGATTACAGGCATGCGCCACCACTCCCGGCAATTTTTGTATTTTTAGTCAAGGTGGGGTCTCACCATGTTGACCAAGATGGTCTCCTGATCTTGTGATCTGTCCACTTCAGCCTCCCAAAGTGTTGGGATTATAGGCGTGAGCCACTGCGCCCAGCCAACCTGCCCTTTTAAGAGACAAGGTCTCCACTGTGTTGCCCAGGCTGGAGTACAGTGGCAATTCACATGCATGACCCCACTACTGATAGGCGTGGGAGTTTTGACCTGCCCACTTTCTTTTTTTTTCTTCACCGCCCAACCCTCGCCCTTTTTTTTTTTTTTTTTTTTTTTTTTTGAGACAGAGTCTCACTCACTCTCTTGCCCAGGCTGGAGTGCAGTGGCACAGTCTTGGCTCACTGCAACCTCTCTGTCTCCCGGGTTCAAGCAGTTCTCGTGCCTCAGCCCCCTGAGTAGCTGGGATTACAGATACCTGCCACTATGCCCAGTTAATGCTTATATTTTAAGAGAGATGGGGTTTTGCCTTGTTGGCTAGGCTCGTCTCGAACTCCCGGCCTCAAGCGATCTGCCCGCCAGGGCTTCCCAAAATGCTGGGATTACAGGTGTGTGCCACCGCATCTGGCTGACCTGGGCTGGTTCACCCCTTCTTAGGCAATCTGGTAGTCCCCACTCCCGCGAGGTCACCACACTGATGCCAGACTTAATGCAGCCACCTGATTGGCACCATGCAATGTAGCCCAGAACTCCTGGGCTCAGGCGATCCTCCCTCCTCAGCCTCTCAAGTAGTTGGGACTACAGGTGCTCACTTCCGCGCCCAGACTCGTTTCCGTTTTTGGCATTGTCTTGTCCTGGAAAGGACATGAGATAGACTCAGTGTTGCATTTTGTGCTTAAAGATCTCTGTACCTCTGGTGTGTTTTATATGGACAATTAGAACTTGCTGAAAATGGAATATACTACCTAAGCAGGCGCACAGATTAGTACCATTGTGACTAGTGGTACTGTAGCTCAAAATGGACATTCACCCACTGGAATTTGGAGACATTGGCAGTGATCTGGAACAGGTTGCTTAATCTTTGAGCCTGTTTCCCTGTCAGTGAGATTGGGTAGCAGAAGCACTCCATCCACCTGTCAGGGTTAGCTCTGCTTGTTACTGGTGAGGGTCAAGCACAGCAGAGGGAATTGCTCCTACTCACCCTGCAGTGCTCTTACTTCACTGAACATGCTGTAGGTGATGGGCGGTGCAGTGGTTTGGTTAGCCCTTCAATTTTGAGTGATTCTGATTTGTGATTTGTGTCACTCAGCTTGAGGAGACTTGGCCTGATCAGTTCAGTTGCCTCTGCTTCCTGTGTGTGTTCCTTTCCCTACTTCATTTCCTTGCCCATCCTGAATTTTGAGTTTACTAGTTTTGTCTTTGTTGCATGTATAGGTATACCTCGTTTTATTGTGCTTTGCAGATAATTGCAGTTTTTTTAATTTACAAATTGAGGATTTGTGGTAACCCTGCATTGAACAAGTCTTTATCAGTGCCATTTTTCCAACAGCATGTGCTCACTTCATGTCTGTGTCACATTTTGGTAATGTGACCAGTGTGTCAGACTATTATATCTGTTATGATTTGTGATCAATGATTTTGGGTGTCATTATCATAGCTTTGGGGAACCACAAACCATATCCATATAAGAAGGTGAACTTAATCTGTAAATGTTTGTGTTCTGATTGCCCCAGCTACCGGCTATTTCCTATCTCTTTTCCTCTCCTCAGAACTCTCTATTCCTTGAGACACAGCTGTCTTGAAGTTAGGCCAATTAATATCCCTATAATAGCCTTTAAAGTGTTCACATGAAAGGAAGAGTCTCACGTCTCTTACACCAAGTCAGAAGCTAAAAATGGCCAGGTATGGGGTTCATGCCTGTAATCCTAGCATATTGGCAGGCTTATTTGGGAGGATCGCTTGAGGACAGGAGTTTGAGACCAGTCTGGGCAACATAGTGAGGCCCCGTCTTTACAAAAAAGTGGAAAAAGTAGCCCCGTATGGTGGCACACGCCTGTGGTCCCAGCTACTTGGGAGGCTAAGATGGGAGGATTGCTTGAGCCTAGGAGGGTGAGGCTGCAGTGAGCTGTGATCATGCCACTTGCACTCCAGCCTGGATGACAGAGCAATACCCTTTCTTTAACAGTGATAAAAGGCCAATAACATATTTTGAAAGCTGAAATAGGCCAAAAGCTAGGCTGCTTAAGCCAGATAGCCAGATTGTGAATGCAAAGGAGTTCTTGAAGGAAATTAAAAGTGCAACTCCAGTGAATGCCCAAGTGATAAGAAAGTGAAACAGCCTTATTGCTGATATGGAGAAAGTTGTAGTGGTCTGGATAGATCAAGCCAGCTGCAATATTCCCTTAAGCCAAAGTCTAATCTAGTAAGGCCATAATAACTCTATTCAATTATTTGGAGGCTGAGAGAGGTCAGAAAGCTGCAGAAGAAAAGTTTGAAACCAGCAGAGGTTAGTTCATGAGGTTTAAGGAACGAAGCCATCTCCAAAACATAAAAGTGCAAGGTGAAGCAGCAAGTGCTGATGGAAAAACTGTAGCACCTTATCCAGATCTAGCTAAGATAATTGATAAAGGTGGCTACAGTAAACATTTTAGTGTAGACAAAATAGTCTATTGGAAGAAAATGCCATCTAGGCTTTTATAGCTAGAGAAAAATCAATACTTGGTTTCAAAGGACAGGCTGCCTCTCGTTAGGGGCTACTGCAGCTGATGACTTTAAGTTGAAGCTACTACTCGTTCGCCATTCTGAATATCCAAGGACCTTAAAAATTATGCTGAATCTAAATTATGCTAAATCTACTCTGCCTGTGCTCTGTAAAGGGAAAAACAAAGTCTGGGTGACAGCACATCTGTTTACAGCATCATTTAAAATACAGAATATAAAATACAGAATATTTTAAGCCCACTGTTGAGAGCTACTGCTTAGTAGAAGATATTTTTCAAAATATTGTAGCTCATTGATAATGCACCTTGTCACCCAAGACCTCTGACGGAGATGTACAAGGAGATGAATGTTTTCATGCATGCTAAAACATCCATTCTGCAGCCCGTGAATCAGTTTCACCTTTCAAGTCTTATTAAGAAGTAACATTTCAGGCTGGGTGCTGTGGCTCATGCTTATAATCCCAGCACTTTGGGTGGCCAGGGCACGTGGATCACCTGAGGTCAGGAGGTGAGACCAGCCTGACCAAGATGGAGAAACCCTGTCCCTACTAAAAATACAAAATTAGCCGGGCGTGGTGGCTCCTGCCCGTAATCCCAGCAACCCAGGAGGCTGAGGCGGGAGAGTCGGTTGAACCCAGGAGGGGAGGTTGCGGTGAACCAAGATGGGGCTATTGCACTCCAGCCTGGGCAACAAGAGCGAAACTCTGTCTCAAAAAAAAAAAGGTCTTAATTTTAATGTAGGTGAATTTATGAATCTTTGTTTTACGGTTGGTGAGAAGAACACTATCCTGAAGTGAAATATATTCTGTATTTTCTTCTGAAAGTTGTACGATTTTGCCTTTCCAATTTATGCCCTTGATCCATCAGGAAATGATTTTGGGGAGGTATAAGGTGAGGAGTCAGGTGTGACCTTAGATGAATTACTGATTTTTTTCTAGCATCAGCTTCCTTGGCTGCAAAACTGAGACACTAATCCCTGCCATGTGCAAGGTTTTTGTGAGGTCGGAATACAGCATACAGACACGTTGAGCCCCATGTCTCAGTAAGCATTCAGTAATTGCTTGTTGGTTTAAGTCCAACCTTGTTCCCTAAGCATGTGGACACTCAGGGAAAGTTGGCACTTAACTGAGAAAGTTGCTGCTCGTACATTGCCTGCCAAATTACTACAGGCATCATGGCCAGGCTGGGTTTGGCTGCTCAGCACATCCCCTGGCAGGGCACTGGCAGCCTGGAAAATGTATAGCGGGCAGGTGCTCAGTCAGTCCTAGAGCTGTTTTCATGTGATATGTGATGCATTTATTATAGAAACGAAACCATAAGAATGTGTTTTAACTGTTTCATTCCCCCCGCCCCCCCACCCCCGCACAGTCACAAAGCTGATTCCAGGTACAGTTTAGTTAGGCCAGCACTTGTAACCATGGTGGGGAGCCTCGAGGCACTGAGTGAGCTCAGCCTCCTTGGGCAGAAAAGCTTGTTTAGTTATTGCCAGGCACACAATGTGTGTTCCTGTGGGCAAACAAACAGACAGCTGGAGATCGGGGGGACCTGGTGGTCGTCAGCATTTGTGTAACCACCGTATGCCTTCTGTGAATGACTTGGGACAGAATAGAGTGGGTCGGGATTATGAGGTAAGTGTAAAAAAGTCAGCGATCAGAGGGACTTTGGGTTTACCTCTGGAGAGGAGGTAGTGATGACGGATGAGTGGATATTTCTTTGTACCCTGAGCTCTTTCATCCTACCTTGGTGGTCATATGTGAGAGCAAGTGCTTTGGGTCTCAGAGGGCATCACTCCAAGCATTCTGCCTGGAGTCTGTTGTGGTGAATGTTCTTGCTGGCATCTTGATCAGGGACTTTGTAATAATTAGCTGTCAAATGTTTGCTGGTCCTTCTCAACCCTGTAATGTTGATACTTCAAAAACTGGAAACATCCTGACAGAAACAGTTGGGAAGTGGTTTTGTGAGCTCTGGTTATCGCATCACAGTTAAGGGTGGCGGGTAGGTTCTGTATACAGTGCCCCATCAAAAACAGAACATAGAGTGTATAAGGGGAATGTTGTTTGTAAGGAACTCTGTGGGCTAATTGTGCAAATAGGTGCTAGAATGCTGGGCAGCCTTTTTCCTTCGTGGCTTTGTTGTGTTTCATTGTATTGTTGTGTTGTATTTTATTGTAATGACAGTTACTCATTTTAATAAGATGATCTCAATAGATGGGCTGAATTGCCCTGTTTAAGGCTACTTTTCCCCTCTGAATCTGAAAGTGTTTACTGTCAGAGCTACAAGGAAGTTTTGAATCTGGCACTGTGTCGCCTAGGCGTCTTCTCCCCCTCCCCATCCATGCATAGACAAATAGTTTTACTAGTTTGACATTTAATCAAAATTTAAACATGGGGCCAAGGAAGGTCCTCCAGGAAGTATTAGTATGAAAAATATTTTAAACAGTAGCTTTGTACTAGCCACACAATTTAGATTTCTCAAGATTAACTGTCTGTACATTAAACACCCTTGAAGGCCGGGCGCGGTGGCACAAGTCTGTAATCCCAGCACTTTGGGAGGCTGAGATGGGCGGATCACGAGGTCAGGAGATCGAGACCATCCTGGCTAACACTGTGAAACCCCGTCTCTACTAAAAAATACAAAAAACTAGCCAGGCGTGGTGGCGGGCGCCTGTAGTCCCAGCTACTCGGGAGGCTGAGGCAGGAGAATCGCGTGAACCCGGGAGGCAGAGCTTGCAGTGAGCTGAGATCTGGCCACTGCACTCCAGCCCAGGCAAGAGAGCGAAACTCCGTCTCAAAAAAAAAAAAAAAAACAAACCCTTGAATAGCTGTGTATTAACTTTCCCCTACTCTGAGCTGGGAACAGCTTCTTTTCTCCAGTAGATGTGAATGCAGGGGTAGTGTACCCCACGTGGACTCTGTATTACTCCTTTAAGATTGTTGGTCTTGCTGCTTTGTTCTCTTAAGTGTAAAGCACAAGTCACAGAACCCATAGTTTACCTTAACTAGAGCCCTCCTTTCAGAAAAGCACTTTTTAATCCTGTTTTTTTTTTCTTCTGAGGCGGAGTCTTGCTCGGTTGTCCAGGCTGGAGTGCAGTGGCACGATCCCAGCTCAGTGCAACCTCCGCCTCCTGGGCTCAAGCAATTCTCCTGCCTCAGCCCCCTAAGTAGCTGGGATTACAGGTGTGTGCCACGATGCCTGGCTAATTTTCCATTTTTAGTAGAGACAGGGTTTTGCCATGTTGGCCAGTCTGGTCTCGATCTCTTGACCTGGTGAGCCACCGTGCCTGGGTGAGCTGCTCAGTTTTACAGACAGGAAACAGAAGACTGACAGCGTCTGTTACTTGGAGTCCCCCAGGTTCGCATGGAAGCTTGGAGTTCAGACCGGGCTATCCTTGCCTGGTGCACTTGCAGGTCTGTCTGCCTTCCCTGCAAAGCAACATCTCCCAGTCCTGGGGGTCTCTGTACCAGGTCTGAAGGGGGTCAGGGGTGGGGTGGGGTGCTGCATGTGGTTTGTTTATTCTCTTAAGTTTGTATGCAATAAAATTCCTTTTTTTTTTTTTTTTTTTTGGAGATCAAGTCCCACTCTGTCTCCCAGACTAGAGGACAGTGGCTCAATTTCGGCTCACTGCAACCTCTGCCTGCTGGGTTCAAGCGATTCTCAAGTAGCTGGAATTACAGGCCTGCGCCACCATGCCCGGCTAATTTTTTTTTTTTTTTTTTTGAGACGGAGTCTCGCTCTGTCACCCAGGCTGGAGTGCAGTGGCCGGATCTCAGCTCACTGCAAGCTCCGCCTCCCGGGTTCACGCCATTCTCCTGCCTCAGCCTCCCGAGTAGCTGGGACTACAGGCGCCTGCCACCTCGTCCGGCTAAGTTTTTGTATTTTTAGTAGAGACGGGGTTTCACTGTGTTAGCCAGGATGGTCTCGATCTCCTGACCTTGTGATCCGCCCGTCTCGGCCTCCCAAAGTGCTGGGATTACAGGCTTGAGCCACCTCGCCCGGCCAAATTTTTTATTTTTAGTGGGGATGGCGTTTTACCATATTGGCCAGGCTGTTCTCAAACTCCTGACCTCAAATGATCCTGCCTCAGCCTCCTGATGTGCTGGAACCATAGGCGTGAGACTCAGAAACTTTTTTTTTTTTTTTTTTTTTTTTTGAGACGGAGTGTCTCTTCTGTCGCCCAGGCTGGAGTGCAGTGGCACGGTCTTGGCTCATTGCAACCTCTGCCTCCCGGGTTCATGCCATTCTCCTGCCTCAGCCTCCCGAGTAGCTGGGACTACAGGCGCGCGCCACTATGCCCAGCCAATTTTTTTGTATTTTTAGTAGAGACGGGGTTTCACCGTGTTAGCCAGGTTGTTCTGGATCTCCTCACCTCATGATCCGCCCGCCTCGACCTTCCAAAGTGCTGGGATTACAGTCTTGAGCCACTGCGCCTGGCCTTTTTTGAGACGTAGTCTCGCTCTGTTGCCCAGGCTGGAGTGCAGTGTGACATGATCTTGGCTCACTGCGACCTCTGCCTCTCGGGTTCAAGCGATTCTCCTGCCTCAGCCTCCTGAGTAGCTGGGATTACAGGTGCTCACCACCATACCTGGCCAATTTTTGTATTTTTAGAAGAGACAGGGTTTCACCATGTTGGTCAGGCTGGTCTTGAACTCCTCATGTTGTGATCTGCCCACCTCAGCCTCCCAAAATGCTGGGATTATAGGCATGAGCCACTGCATCCAGCCGCTCTCAGCAACAATTAATGTTTTCTGTCTCTATGATTTTGCTTTTCCTAGAATGTCATATTAAATGGAATCATACAATGCAGGGGAGGTGGAGTTTGAGTCAGGCTTCTTTCTGTTAACATAGTTCATTAGAGTCATCTGACTACTTAGTGGGAGTGTTTCAGTTGTTCCTTTTCATTGTTGAGTAGTGTTTCATTATATGGATAGACCCCAGCTTTTTCTGCATTTCTCAGTTGAAGGACATAGGGTGGTTTCTAGTTTTTGGTGATTCTTAATGAGGCTGCTAAAGCTATTCACATGCAGTTCTTTGTGTGAACATGTTTTTCTTTCTTTTGGTTAAAGACCTGCAAGTGAGATGGCTAGGTCATTAAAATAAATATATTTTTAGCTTTATAGGAAACTGTCAGATGTTTCTGGAGGGCTGCATCATTTTTTGGCCTCATCAACAGTGGATGAGAGTTTTAGTCGCTGCACATCTTCACTAGCACTTGATATTGTCAGGGTTTTAGGGGTGGGAAGCAGTGGATTCACATAGTCTTGTAGTGGTATCAGTGTGGCTGTAATTTGTATTTCCTCATGACTAGTGACAGGGAACATCTTCCCAGGTGCGTTTTCTTTCTTCTTTTTGGTATGTATGTATCTTTTTATTTTGTCTTACGGGTGATTAAATCACCGCCCTACCCCACACATGGTTCTGTTTGATTGTTTTTGTTTTTATTAAGATGGAGTCTCCCACTATTAACCAGGCTGGAGTGCAGTGGCGCGATCTCGGCTCACTGCAACCTCTGCCTCCCAGGTTCGAACAATTCTCCCACCTCAGCCTCCGAGTAGCTGGGATTACAGGCACCTACCACCACACCTGGCTTTTTGTATTTTTTTAGTGGAGACGGGGTTCCGCCATGTTGGCCAGGCTGGTCTTGAACTCCTGACCTCAAATGGTTGGCCTCCTAAAGTGCTGGGATTACAGGCGTGAGCCACCACACCTGGCCCACACATGAGTTTTTATTTGTTTTTATTTATTTGTTGGGTCAGGGTCTTGCCCTGTTGCCCAGACAGCAGTTGGCAGTGGCTGTCATGTCTCACTGCAGCCTCTGCCTCCCAGGTTCAAGCGGTCCTCCCTCCTCAGCCCCCAGAGTAGCTGGAACTACAGGCACACACCACCACACTCAGCTAATTTTAAAGTTTTTTAGTAGAGGTGGGGTTTCACTATGGTGTCCAGCTGGTCTCCAGCTCCTGGGCTCAAGTGATCCTCTCACCTCAGCCTCCCAAGTGCTGGGATTGCAGGCGTGAATTACTGTGCCTGGCCAGGTGCAAACTCCAAGGGATTCTCTTTGTAGATGGAGAGGCAGCTTTTCATACGCTCTCTGTAGAACAGCAATTCTGTAGAGAGGCAATTAAGTCATGTGTTTTGCTCATGAACCTTAACAGGCCTGGGTGGGTGAGGTGCAGAAGCAGGTGGCCACTTGCCGTAAGGACACATAGCACTGGAATGTTGGGCTCCGCTCCCCTGAGTGAAGCCAGCTGGTTAATGCAGCCTTGCCCTAGGGAAAAGGAAACAGAACATCATACCAAGGAGTCCACTTACTCTGGGCCACTGAAGGAACCATGGAAACATGTCCCTATAAATGTGTCCCGGTTCTCTGTGTCTCTCTGCATGTGTCCATATTGAGAGTTCTGCTTGAAGCTGAGGATCACAAAATAAACCAAAAATTGTGCCGACCAACTTCTTAGCTGGGCTTGGCCATGGTGGGGATGTCCCAGGCCCTACATGTTTGCCTCCTCTTCTTCATTCATCCCCCACCCACCACCACCACCAAGGGACTCTTGAGTTGATTGCTTTGCTGTGGGCATAGCATAGCAGTCTATGTGCGGAATGTGTGGAAGTGTGTCAGGCTTTGATGGGTAAAAAACTTTGATGGGTATGTGAGTGCATATATCATGAGAAAAGAATTGCGTGACTTTCTGTGAATGTTACAGAACTCTCCAGCAACCATTAGTCTTGGGGAATTCTTTTTAAAATGTCAAGGGTCATTCTGTCCATTCTCTGTGTGATGGTCACTTCTCATGGAGTGATGGAGCCTTCTCCCTTAAGACAGACACACTGATCAGGAATAGACAGGAGTGACAGTGCCTCTCTTCTGTCCCAGATGGAAGACACTGCCTATTTCTACAAAGTGGGGGATACCTAGCCACCCCAATGGGCAGTCATGATAGCTGAGCATATTTGCTCCTCATGTGTCCACTTCTGCAAGTGTTTGTGGTGCCACCATGACTGGGGAAGGGCTCTGTGCCAGCAGAAGAGGGTTGTTGCTACACCTGAGGTATGACCTGTAAAGGTGACACGATGTGCCAGCAGTTACCCAAATGTCAGAATCCTAGGAAATTATCCTGGACTGCTTGGGGATCTCTCAGTGTGAGACCTGTTTTCTTTCTTTGGGTCTTAGGTGGAGTCGGATTGATTATTTGAAGGCTTGGGCATTCTTTCTCTTAAGCTGATTTTCTGATTGTGGGAAGTAGATTATTATAATTTTGGCTTAGTTCAAAGCGTTAGGGAAGCTGTATAGAATTTCTTTCATCTCTTTTTCAGGGTGGGGTGAGGAGAGAAGGGATGTGACCACAGGCTTTTTTTTTTTTTTTTTTTGAGGTGGAGTCTCGCCCCATCGCCCAGGCTGGGGTGCATTGGTGTAGCCTCTGCTCACTGCAACTGCTGTCCCCCAGGTTCAGGTGATTCTTCTGCTTCAGCTTCCTGAGTAGCTGGGACTATAGGCGCCCACCACCATGTCCAGCTAATTTTTGTAGAGACAGGGTCTCACCATATTGGGCAGGCTGGTCTTGATCTCCTGACCTCGTGATCTGCCCGCCTCAGCCTCCCAAAGTGCTGGGATTACAGGCATGAGCCACCGCGCCTGGCCAGCCGCAAGCTTTTATATTAAGAATGCAAGGAAAACATTTTGCGTTTTTCTTGAAAGCCGTTGAGTTAACCACAGGTCCTGTACAGACTTAGCTAAGATTCAGGCAAAAACAAGCCAAATATTCCAGCAGTGTTTACGTTAAGTGTTTTTGTTTGTGGACATCCACCCATGTTTGTGCCTTTTGCAGAGCCCACCTTAATAAACTGTTGCTTATAATGAAGTCCAAATTTTGCTGTGAGTCACTGGGCCTGCAGAGGCAGGCACGGAGGGATCTTTTCTCAGGAGTATTGGGTGCTGCTGTAACCCGTGTGAGGCAGGCCATCATCTTGTGCCTCATAGTGGCTCTCCCAACTGCAGATTCCACTGGTTTTAATAGAATCTCCTGTAATGCTTCCTTTTCTTTCATCTTGCAGAAAGAGATGGCAGAAATGCTTGAGGTTGTAGATGGGCACACATGTAGGCAGCACCTCTTTCCCCTTGCTGCACCTGGTCCCTTGGGTTTCCTGGGCTTGGTCCTTATATGCTGCCGTTACCCTTTCACCTCCAGTTTTCCAACTGGTTTCTCCCTCTTACATCATCTGCTGTGATGAAGGCTGGCTTCATACAGAGGAAATGAGGACTCCTGGTTAGAGCCCACAGCTATATTCCATTTGCCAGCAGGTGGGGCATCTCCCACTAAAGCTGATCTGTGAGCAAAGGCACCTCGAAAAGCAGATGAGATGTCAGCTTGCTCTGAAAGAGGCCCATTAGCTCTGTAAATACAGAGTGTATCTTAGTTCTTTGCATTTGTCCAGTAAACAGTACAAAGGAATGTGTGGAAGTGCGTCAGGCTTTGATGGGTAAAAGACTTGAAAAGCAACCGCAGTACCCTAAGGCGATTTTAAAACTCTTGTGAAGCCAGGGTTGGGGGGAGGGCGGTGGCAGTGGCTTAGTGCTTCTCTGTATTGTGCGTATGTTGTTTCCTCAGGAAGGTAGGGAGTAGCAGTATAGACCATCTGATGTTTACTTAGCAACAGCTCTCAAGTAGATTCAGGACTGCAGAAGGAGCAGCTTGGAAGGCTCTGGAGTCTGTGCAGCCTGGTCAGTGGGAGGGCACAACTGGAGACCATGCCAGGCCTGACTGCTCTGCTATGTTGTGTCTTTTGTTAAGAACGAGGCTGAGGGCTAATGTAACTGAGGGCTGCTGCTGTATCACATCCTGTGACTTTGTGTGTCAGAAGGGAAGGAACTTTTAAACATCATCTCTCTGTTAGAAGCCATGCTGGCTGCTTTTATGTTTCTTCTGTTTACTCCTCACAAAGATGCAAAGTAGATGTTACAAAATCCACCTAGAAGGTGGACCTGGGGCTGAGGTGCCTGCCCAGGGTCACAGGAGCAGGATCTGAACAAAGATCTTCTTGGCTTTTAAGTATGTTTGTTTCATGTGGTGGCTGTTGGTGGAGGGGCATCTTCCGTCAGAGCCTACTCTGCATGAGAGGGGAGCAGAAAGGGTTATATGCCTAGAGAACCAGGGAGAAACAGTTGTTCATCAGATTAGAGAAGTCTCTGTCAACACAACTCCTTTGTTAAGGGGATTTTCAGAGGATTTAGAATAAGTTGATTTGTCTCCCTTTATGCCCCTGGATTTTCCGACTTAAAGCTCTGCCATTGGACGGAGTGGTGCTTCAGAACCTTGGTGTGGCTGGACGGTCAGGAGAGTGCACTTTGGGATGCTACCTCACATCTGAGATCCTTCTGGCTCCCTGCCCACTTTAGCAGCCATGGTTTACTCTCTGCGCCACTGCTGTCTAAAGACACGTTGGCTGGTCTGCAGACATCATGCTGTAGTCTCTGCCCCAGGCTTTGGGCTTTGTGTGGCTGACCATCGTGGCTAATCTCTGGCTTTCTTCAAACACACACTGAGGGCTGTCAACCTGCGAAGCACTCACTAGATGCTGTCCATGCTGATATGCAGTTGGAAGAAGGGGAACAAACACAGTCACAGCATTACAGTGTGGTAGATGCTGTGGTTACATGTAATTGTGCATTGCTGGTATATAATATAAGGAAGCAGTTGGCCTGGCGCGGTGGCTCAAGCCTGTAATCCCAGCACTTTGGGAGGCTGAGACGGGCGGATCACGAGGTCAGGAGATCGAGACCATCCTGGCTAACACGGTGAAACCCCGTCTCTACTAAAGAATACAAAAATCTAGTCGGGTGAGGTGGCGGGCGCCTGTAGTCCCAGCTACTCGGGAGGCTGAGGCAGGAGAATGGCGTAAACCCAGGAGGCGGAGCTTGCAGTGAGCTGAGATCGACCACTGCACTCCAGCCTGGGCGACAGAGCGAGACTCCGTCTCAAAAAAAAAAAAAAAGGAAGCAATTGATGTTTTTGTATCCTGCAGCCTTTTTTCTTATCCAGGAGTGTTCGGGATTCTTTTTTTTTTTTCTTTGAGATGGAGTCTTGCTCTGTCGACAGGCTGGAGGGCAGTGGCACGATCTCGGGCCCCCTGCAGCCTCTCTCTCCCGGGTTCAAGCGATTCTCCTGCCTCAGCCTCCTTAGTAGCTGGGACTACAGGCGTGCGCCACCACGCCCAGCTAATTTTTGTATTTTTAGTAAAGACGGGGTTTCACTGTGTTGGCCAGGATGGTCTTGATCTCCTGGCCTTGTGATGTGCCTGGCCAGAGTTGTTTACCTAAACAATCATATCTGTGAACAAAGACAATTTTTTTTGGAGACTTAGTTTGCCCTTGTTGCCCATGCTGGAGTGCAATGGCACGATCTCAGTTCACTGCAACCTCCAGTTCTCAGGTTCAAGCGATTCTCCTGCCTCAGCCTTCCAAATAGCTGGGATTACAGGCATGTGCCACCATGCCTAGCTAATTTTTGTGTTTTTAGTAGAGACAGAGTTTCACCGTGTTTGCCAGGCTGGTTTTGAACTCCTGACCTCAGTTGATCCACCTGCCTTGGCCTTCCAAAATACTGGGATTACAGGCGTGAACCACCGTGCGCAACATCCACAAAGACAGTTCTATTTCTTCCTTCCCAATCTGTGCCCCTCTCATTTCCTTTTCTTGTCTTATTACATTAGTTTGGACTTGAAGTACGATTGAAAAGGAGTGGTAGGAAAGAATATGCTTGCCTTGTTCCAGATGTAGGGGGAAAGCATCTAGTTTCTCAGCATTAAGTAGACCCTGTGATTGTGATAAGACAAATTCTGGCCACAGGAACAGTTGAGAAGGCCACCGGAGGCAGGCTTGAAATTGGCAAAAGTGGAGGACACAAGCAAAGCCTTTTGAAGGAAAGGTTTTAGTCAGACGGTGCCTTGGAGGACAAGGTATTCCCGGCAATGAAAGCCTAGTGTATTGATAGAAGAAATCGAGGGTCAGGAGGGCACATGAGCTAGCAACAGCAAGTGCATTCGTGAGAGAGATGGCGGGACCTGTCTTTAGTCCCTGGGCTCTTGTCAGATGTCCAGTGCCCCGAGGTGCTAGGCATACAGTCTGCATAGACACCAGACATAACACCATGGCACCCCCAGGCTGCAGTGGGACATGGCACAGCCTTCTCTAGCAAGCTGGTTTTCTGGGATGGGCAGAGGTTCAACTTCAACAATATGGTTTGTTCTCTGGGCTCTTGTCCCCCTTTGGAACCTCTTATTTAATAGCAGGCTAGGAAATTGTAAACAGCACAAAGCAGTAGTATGGTGTTGAGTGTTTAGACAGGGAAACCATTCATAGCTGAACCATAGTTTTTATCTTCGTTTGGGAGCTGGTCATGTTCTTTGGTCTCTGAATGGCCTTCTGGGCGTGGGGCCTGGGACAGCCTACACACCTTTCAGTATCCTTGACTGCCTGCTACTTCACCGCACAGGACTCCAGATACCCCTCACTGGCTCTTTGTATCCCAGGCACCTTGGATGTCAGCCAGGCCCTAGGGACTCAGGCTCTGAGGAGATCAGTGATTCTGTTCATTTTGAATTAGCCATGGCACCCAGCCATCATTTACAACATTCTTCCCTGGGAACCTGGCAGAGAAGTCCCAGGAATTGGCTCGATGAACATTTGGAGTACGTTCCTCTCCTGAACTGTTGGCTGCCTGTGGTATATTGAGATTTCTGCAAAAACAGTGGGAAAGGGGAACAAAATTAGCCCTGGATTTCTGGGCCAGTTCTTTTAGTGTCATCCTCCCACACCTAACCTTCCAGGTGGCAAGATAACCAAGTTTCGCTTGCGTTCAGTGCTTGCTGCAAAAATCACTTACATCAACATTCCTCTTCTCATCCCCTTTTGGAGTGGAGAGAAAGCAAATGGGTCCAGGAAATCTTCACATGAGGTGTTACCACCTAGCTGGCAGAAAGCGCCGTGAGGGCTGGGTGCCTGTCCTCCAGATGTGTCCAGAGCAGCCACAGTCTCTCTCCTCTGCCGTGAACTGCATGTCCAGACCTTTATCAGTTACAGCTGCAGAAATGTAAGGGAACAAGAACATTTTGCCTTGGCATTTGTGTTTTACTCAACACAGAAATGTTAAGTTTTAGAGTATGAGCAAATTGTTACATTTGCGAAAAACTCAGACTCAAGGTATGTCCTAGCATGGTACTCCATTTCTTAATTGTTCCCGGTTGTGCTATCCAGGAGCCCGCAGCCCTCAGTCTACTCATTAGCATACAAAAAGACACTTAGCAATTTTGGGGATTCTAAGGACTTGTATGCCAGGAAACAGTGAAGACCAAATATGTATTTCACAATATCACATGCTACAACTTGGATGAATCTTAAGACATTATGCTAAGAGAAAGAAGCCAGACACAAAAGGGCAGATATTGTGATTCAGCTTACATGAGATACTAAAAATAGTCAAATACATAGACAAAAAGTAGTGGTTACCACGAGCAGAATTAAGGAGTTACCGTTTAGTGGGTAGAGTTTCTGTTTGGAATGATGAAAAAGTGCCAGAGGAGGATAGTGATGATGATTGCAGAACAGTGTAAATGTACTTAATGCCACTGAATTGTACACCTAAAAATGGTTAAATTGGCAGATTTTACATTCTGTGTATTTTACAATAAACATTTAAAACATAGGTGTGCTTTACCCCTTCCGGGTTGCTAGCTTGGGGACTCCTTACTATCAGTCATATCCACCAGAGACTGTCACAAGTGGTGCCTGCACGGGTTGGCTAAAGCCCTTACACTCTGCCATGGCAGTTAAGTTTTTGGCTGATTTTTCTTTTGGCAAGAGGACATAGCTGTCTGCTTTCCTGCTATCGAGTTACCAGCTGTTGCTTCCTGTCTTGTGCCTTTAATTGCTACTCTCCTTTTAATGGACTGCTTATGAGCTGGTGTCCTGGAAACTGAGATAAGCCTGCCTGTTCAGTGGTGTGGGCTTTGTGGTGGCCTTACCCGATGCCACCCTCCTGGGTCTATCTGGTGTCACCGTCCTGGGACTTCTGATTTGGGCTCAGGTAGCCAGGAGCCATTAAAACAACCACTCTAGTGTCTTTAATAAGTGAAACTGTATGGTTTCAGGCTTGTTTTTTAGCTTCAGTTTTTACATTGGCACCTGAGGTTCAGCTAATCTTTTTTTGAGTTAAAGATGAGCTTATTCCTCTTTTTTTTTCTCCAGCCTGGATATCACTCCTCTTTTGAGTGGTGCTGCCATTGGCCTCCTTGAACTTTTGGCATTGACAGTAGTCAGCTGTTGTGGGGACGCCCAGGTGTGCACTTGGTGTGATCTGGCAGGAAGCACCGTTTCAGGGGCACTTAACTCCACGAGGAGTTAGTAGGACATTAACTAACAGCAGTGAGCAGAGTTACCCTCCTTGCATTGCTGCAATCCTTTCACATCCGAAATTGTGAAACCCAAAACTAGACTTTTAGTTTGGGGATGTTTCAGGCTTTTCAAAGAAACATCTACAGGTGTGTTCTCTTTTGCTCACGATGTCCTATTAGGCAGGCAGTTTTCCCCATGGTCCATTGTGTGGTCCAAATTAGTGCCAAGGGCTTCTGAGTCCAGCATTTCCAGCAGCAGAGACAGACCCTTTGGGGTGTAGATAAGTCATCTGAGTCTGCAGCCATAACTGAGTGTCATGAAGACACCTCCAGATGGCTGTGAAATGAAGCTCTTTTGCCTTTGGCCTATGAGAGCTGTGTAACTTCCGAGAAGTCCAGGATACAGAGAAGACCAGGGTGGGATCATTAAGTATGGTGGCATGTTGTGATAACTAAGGGGTCTCCTTTTGGCTTGGTTTCCCAATTAAAGGTGGAACATACTTGTAAAATGAAAAATGTGGCTTTGATTAGCTGAGTGGCTGTCATTCAGCACTGCTTTCAGTTTATTTAGGGGATCATTTTGTCACTACCTAGCAAAATAACTGGAAGGAATTGCCATCCTTCTGGCTGTAACAGTGTAAACCTAGGAGTTGCTGACATCATAACGTGCCTGAAGGGTAGAGTCAAGGATGACTGAACCTTCGTTTGACTCAGGAAAATACACATAAGCTTATTATAATCAATGTCTAGGCAAAGTAGTACGGCGTGCAAACCACTGAAGTCGTATGGGATTGCTTGATAAGCTGCTCTTTTATATATGTACATTAATTCTCAAAGTCATATTCACTCCTTTTTCATTATCTTTAAAGATGATAGTATAAAGATGCTATCACCAAATGAAAGCTGTGGTTTTAAGTAAGCCACAAGCCCCTGTGTTCAAAATAGTTATGTATCAGGGGAACCAGCCTTAGAGCAATTTGCACATAAATGATATGTTCCAGTGGAGAAAGTGTATTGTTTAGGTGGACTGTTACCCTGGGTTTTTTTTTTTTTTTTTTTTTTTGAGACAGAGTCTCGCTCTGTCGCCCAGGCTGGAGGGCAGTGGCGCGATCTCCACTCACTGCAAGCTCTGCCTCCCGGGTTCGCGCCATTCTCCTGCCTCAGCCTCCCGATTAGCCGGGACTACAGGCACCCGCCACCACACCCGGCTAATTTTTGTATTTTTAGTAGAGACGGGGTTTCACCATGTTAGCCAGGGTGGTCTCGATCTCCCAACCTCGTGATCCGGCTGTCTTGGCCTCCCAAAGTGCTGAAATTACTGATGTGAGCCACCGCGCCCGGCCTGTTACCCTGTTTAATGCATAATATGGAGGCAATGAGAAGAGATTAGGAACCACAGAGCCTCACTTGTGAAAGTCATTAGGAGTAGGAATTTTAAAAGTGCCATCCCATCTGCTGCCTACACTTCTTTTTTCTGTAGGGTTTACCATCTCCTAATTTTAGTTGTTATTTTCATTCTTGATTGTCTATCTGTCCCTGTGAACCCACGAGGGCAGTTGTCTTTGTGTTGAATCTCCTGAGCCCACAGTCTCCCAAGATATGTAGTAGGATGAGTCAGAACTCCCAGTATTTTCACCTAAACCAGGAACACTTCAAATGATGGAGATACTGAGTCATCCCCAGGCACCTGCTGCTTGGCTAGCCTCAACCAGGAACTGATTTGCAGTCTGTTCTTTACCTTAACACCATCTCCTTATAGGCCCACTCCAGGAGCCGGGCATAGCAATTCAGGAGCAGGCCCAGTAGACATATTTTAGGAACAGGATGGGGGTGGTGGTGTGCTGGGTGATAAGCAGTGGTCAGGTTACAGTTACCATAACCCGTTGACTTAGGAGTTTTGCAGGGTCTGAAGTGCCATGATATCCACTTCTTTCCATCTGGGACCAGTAAAAAAAAAATACCATCTGCCTCTTTAATGTAATAGACTTTTTTTCTTTTTTCATTTATGAAGAACGCTTATTAAACCTTTCAAATGTTTCCTTGGGTTGAAATCAAATTTAGGATAGCCTGTGTATCATCCCCTAGAGATAGCAAACCCAACTCATGAGGGAGCCTGTGTTTATGGGGGAAGATGGGGCTACACTTAGGTTTTCATACATATGGGTATGAGAATGGAACACAATGGAAACATGTAAACTGCAGGCTTAGAGTGAGAAACGGGTGTATGTGTTGTGAGCTCTACCATCTGAGGCGGAGTCCCAGCCTGGCCAGATTAGCTGTTTGCCTAGAGCATCTTTCTGTGGGTGGTTGTTCTGTATGTTGAAATGAATGAAATTGCTTCCCTAGGGCTGGAACACGTCTGTTTGGGTGGTATTCTGGGTGTATACTTGCACCCATTTATTATTAAAGGAGTGATTTGAGTTTGTACTGGATTTGATGACAGTTTTCCTTTTTCAGCATCCATGATGCATTTCTTCACCTGAAAGTATAATGCATTTTGATGCTATTTCTATAGCAACCAGTGAACGCCAAGGGAACAAATTCTATTTCTGTGTTCTAACGTGGTAACAGGATTAGTGGAGGCACATCGAAAATTCCATTATAAGTCAGTGCTGCGTTTTGAAGAGAATTGAAATGGTCTGGTACTTTTTAACATTGACTTTGAATACACTTCTAATAATCCACATCAGTCAGCTTACTCTTGGTGTTAAATGTCATTCGAGCAGGAGGGGGCCTCGATGGGAGCTTCTTTTTAATCCCCAATGAATCCGCAGTAAAGCCCTTAGGAATGTCATTTTCTGGGTTTCAGAAGTACACACACCTCTGTCATTAGGGGTTTGTGTGACCCCCTGCCCCACCCTTAAGCCTAAGGCAGTTTTACGGTTTTTAATGTGTCTGTCTGCCTTGAAACCAAACCTCTCCAAGAACTAAAACAAAAATGCGAATTACTCCTTGCCCTTCAGGCTGCTTCGTTGGAAAGCCTTCCCTTACCTGAGCCCCTTTCTGAGAGGCCTGTAGCACCCTGTGAAGTGGCCCCGTTTTCCTTCCTGTCTGTACAGGCAGGGACCTGGCTGTGGGTGGTGCTCCATGGGCAGAACCCAGAGGCTGGGCACTCCATTGTCCTTAAAAGCACACTTCTCCCATTGCTTGTGAGCCACACCTTTCCTAGCTTCCATTCTCCTGGTTTCATCAGATCTATTAGGATGGTGCAGAAGTAATTGCGGTTTTGGTCTTAACAACAACAAAAAACAGCAGTTACTTTTGCACGAACCGCTACCTTGAGGGTGGTTTTGAGTGGGGAAGTAATACCTATTTTCTGATTTATTTTATTATTATTATTTTTTTTAAGACGAAGTTTCGCCCTTGTTTCCCAGGCTGGAGTGCGATGGCGTGATCTTGGCTTACCGCAACCTCCGCCTCCAGGGTTCAAGCGATCCTCCTGCCTCAGCCTCCCTAGTAGCTGGGATTACAGGCATGTGCACGCCCGGCCAATTTTGTATTTTTAGTAGAGACAGGATTTCTCCATGTGGTCAGGCTGGTCCCGAACTCCTGACCTCAGGTGATCGACCCGCCTTGGCCTCCCAAAGTGCTGGGATTACAGGCGTGAGCCACCACACCTGGCTATTTTCTGATTTTAAGTAGCTAAGGAGTCTAGCTTTCTACTGGAATCAGTTGGAAAGGTCATGGGAGAAACATCTCAAGCCTGCCTAGGTTGTCTCTTTGGGGCCTGGCCTCTGGCTCGGGGCACTGGTTGTCAGAACCCAGAAAACAAACTATGGGATCTGGGTCAGGGAGTGGGGTTGCTGAACAAAGGTATTTTGAGGTAGGAGACGTGAAGCATTTCTAATGTGGTTCTGCAGTTTGCTTTCCCTGGGTTGTTATGGACCAAGAAACTGTAGCTGACTTTGTTTAGCACTCATGTTCAGGGCGGAGGAGGGGGCTTGCCTGTTACAGCCACCTTGACACAGTGGAGGCCTAGTGGCTGTGAAAGGCTGAGGAGTCGGTGCCTGCTCCTCTGAACTTTCCCTCCCCTCAGCAGATGGTACTGTTGCGTGTTCTCTCTGGTGCCAGTGAAAGAGCTCATTCATGCCATTCACAGAGTAGTGTGCTTAGAACTCAGCCCTCCTCCATCTGCTGGGGCAGGCACCCGCCACTGGGCTTAGTGGCCACCTCAGGCGTTGACTTCCTCCCTGTAGCAGCCCTGTGTGTCTGCTGGGCAGCGCACCGGCCTGTGTAGCACCAGCTGCTCAGCTGTTTTGGTAAAAACAAGGGAAGACTGTGAAGCTGTTCTGTGCTCTGCACACCAGCGGGAGAAGCCAGCTGAGGGTGTGGTTGGGCTTAGGGCAGCGTCTGTAGTTCGGGCAAATTCTGCTTGTGCCTCGTAAACAGCTTCTGGGAAGGAGCTGATTTTTGGTGGGTGATTGTCCAAGTTTATAACTATATCTTGTGTTTCACTCCTCTCTTTCTATTTATTTTTATTATTTTTTGAGACTTGGTCTTGCTCTGTCACCCAGTCTGGAGGGCAGATCATAGCTCACTGCAGCCTGAAACTCCTGGCTTCAAGCGATCCTTCCCAGCGCCCCATAAATCCTTTTAAAGTAATTTGCAGATGTGATATTACCTCTGTGTACTTCAGCAAACATCTCTTAAGGGCATTCTCTTTGAAAGCGGGGACTGGAACATATATTTGTATGCCCATGTTCATAGCAGCCCTGTACACAGTAGCCAAAAGGTGTTATAGAAGCAACCTGTGTCCATTGATGGATGGATAGATAGGCAAAATGTGAAGTATTAATCAGCCTTAAAAAGGAATGAAATTCAGGCAGGGTGTGGTGGTTCATATCTGTAATCCCAGCAGCTTGGGAGGCCGAGGTGGGCGGATCACCTAAGTCGGGAGTTCGAGATCAGCCTGACCAACTTGGTGAAACCTTGTCCCTACTAAAAATACAGAAATTAGCCAGACGTGCTGGCATGTGTCTGTAGTCCCAGCTACTCACGAGACTGAGGCATGAGAATAGCCGAACCCGAGAGGTGGAGGTTGCAGTGAGCCTAGATGGTACCACTGCACTCCAGCCTGGGCGACAAAGGGAGACTGTCTCAAAAAAAAAAAAAAAAAAAGAAATTCAGAGGTGCTACAATATGGATGAACCTAGAAGACATTATGCCCAGTGAAATATGACAACCACAGAAGGACAAATACTTTGTGATTTCAGTCATGCTAGGTACGTTATGGGAGTCACTTTCATAGAGACAAAGTAGAATGGTGGTTGCCGGAGGAAGGGATTGGGAGTTAGTGTTTAATGGATATGTGGAGTACAGAGTTTGTTTTGCAAGGTGAAAGAATTCTGAAACGCCCAGTTGTGGTGGCTCATCTGTAGTCCCGGCACTTTGGAAGGCTGAGACAGGAAGATTGCTTGAGCCCAGGAGTTTGAGACCAGCCTGAGCAACGTAGCAAGACCCCATTTTTAAAAAAAATAAATACATAAATTTAAAAGTTCTGTAGCTGGATAATGGTTGCATAGTAGCATAAATGTACTGAATGTCACCAAACTATGCAGTAAAAAATGGTTAAAATGGTAAATTTTATGTTACATATATTTTACCGTAATAAAAATAAGATGATTAAAGTTTTTACTGTGTCTTTAAAAAAAGAATAAAGGCATTGTCCTCTAAAACCACATAAACATTTTTTTGCATACAGGAACCTCAACAATGATTGTATCCCGTGTTGAGATTTCCCATATGTTTCCCCCATTCACACAGGTTCACGCATCACAGGTGATGTGTTAATACTAATGCTATGTTAATGTTTTCTTTTAAACAGATATATTTTAGTTGAGCAGGTTGATTTAAAGCTCAGGTGGATCTGTGGGTGATAAAAGTGGTAGGTGTGGAAACTGGGGTCTAACCAGCCTGAATGTGTAGTATTCGCCATCCCTGTGGCCCCAGAGCGGAGTTCCTAAAATGCCTGCCCTTGGCCTCCTAGCCAGTGAAACCTTTTAGATTTTCACAGTGAGGTCAGCACTAACCCCATGTGGCTCTTGAGCATCAAAAAATGTGGCTAGTGCTACCAAGAAAATGAATTTTTACTTTAATCAAATCCTAATTAATTTTCAAAGCTGATGCTCAGTTTAGTTATTGAAAAACATCCAGATATGTTGGGGACACCTTGGGTATATGAATCTACTTTTTCAGCTGCAAGTTTCATGGATTCTAAATACAGATCATATATTTTGGGTGAAAATTTAGCACCTGAATTGTGCTATGACTGTGGGGCATGTACGCTTAGATTTCCCAGGTTTAGTAAGGAAAAAAAGGTCACACGTTTACATGTTGAAATGGTATTTTGGATATTTTGGGTAAGCATACCTGCTTTCTCTGTTATGGCTCCTAGGAAATTTAAAATGGCATGAGTAGCCACATTAGTTTTCTGTTGGACATGCGCAGATGTGCAGGTATGGAGTTTCACTTCCTCCATGCAGTGGCCACCTTCCTCTCCCATGCCCTCCACCTGATGTCCCTGTTACCCTGTCTCTGCTGCTGAAGTCTCTTTCTCATCTTCTGTGCTATTAGGCCTTCAGCCTGTGAGTACCACAGTGCCTGATTATGGTCTTGCTGCAGCGCTGTGTTGGCTCCTCCGTGTTAGGCTAGCGCAGGGGGGGTGCTCTGCTGCTTTTCTTACCTGCACGGGGTGGAGGCGACTGGACTGATGTGTGTTACTGGATACCGGAAGATACCTTTATCCCCGTCTGTCTGGCTTTTGGCCTTGGGTCCATAGGACAGAGGCATGGGAAGAATTGGTGGGAGGGCATTGGGACTTAGGAGAGGGTAATGGGGCACCTCCTTGATGTGGCTCCCTCCCTGGATGAGACAAGCCTAGCATGGCATCTGGGAGAACCTGGGAATGACTTAGGGAGCTAGGGAAGGCCCGTGGGCCTCATCCTGCCAGCATGTTGCTCTCTGGCTCTCCCCACACACGCCTCCTGAAGCAGTTATTAAATTCAGAGTGGGTACCATCCTAACTGAGCCAGGTGTCTCTCCTGCTGTGCTTCGTGCCCCCACCCACCCCGGCATTTAAGTCCTTTTAAAGTATTTTTCCCCTTAGTTCCTGATTGATAACTCTGTTCATGGTATTTCAGGGAGTTCGAAAAACAAATGTAAAAAATAGTAATAAAAATTAGCCAAAGATGTGTTATCTTGCCATCTCTTTTCTACTCAGGGATGTGCACTTTTTATATTTTTTCATTCTGTATTTGGACCCTAGTCAAAAGCTTTGTGTGTAATGCACCTCATTTCTACATCCTTAGATTTTTTTTTCCTTTTTTTTTGTTTTTTGACGAGGTCTCACTCTGTCACCCAAATTGGAGAGCAGTGGCATGATTCTGGCTCCCAGCATCCTCTGCCTCCCAGGCTTAAGTGATGCTCCCTCCTCAGCCTCCAGAGTAGCTGGGACCACAGGCGTGCACCACCACGCCTGGCTAATCTTTTGTATTTTTGGTAGAGACATGGTTTTGCCGTGTTGCTCAGGCTGGACGTGAATTCCTGAACTTAATCAGATTTTTAGTAGAAAGGTGATGAGGCGTTCCTAGGGAGTGCCACAGGTTCCATACGAGTGTGATAGTCGCTGCCCTGGGTTTTGGTTTCTGTTGGTCTGAAAGTTCCTTACCAGTTAAGTGGCTGTTACTCCTCAGTGGACTCAAAGGACAAGCTGGCCACATCTGCAGGGGAGTAAACTTAGATTGTATGGTGGACTCTTGAGTCTGCAAGATGCCAGCTTGGCTGCATCTGAGGCTACCTTGGGGCACAGCACCTAGGGCTGCTCTGTGAGTGGCTGCTTCCTGCAAGGGCTGGAGACAGGAGGAAGGGTGCGCGCAGTGAGGAGATGAGGCACGCTGTGTGTCTTTTCTCTCCAGTACCTCCATGCACCTGTCAGTGTGATAGTTGGGCTACTTGACTTCTGTGGGTTATTTACTTTGTGGAAGTTAGGTGGAATTAAGGGCAAACTAATGTGGTGCTCACAAAGTGATAGATGCCTACCAAGTTTTTTGCTTCCTTAGCTGTTGTCATCTGAAATGGTGTGGGTTTCATTTCATTCTGCACCTTTACATTTTGAAAGTTACTGAGATGAGTGAGTGACAGCTATTTACTTCCAAGCATCCCTCTTCGGCAGATTCTGTTCAATTGTCTGGACAGAAGTAGACACTGAATGTGTATGGAGGGCCTCCTAGCAGTGCGTGGAATGAGTTATCTGGGTGACTTGCTTTTACCTGAGGGAAGAGAAGCCTGAAAGTGAATTTAACGTTGCCTGGAAGGTGGGAACCCCTTGACTATTTCCCTAGGATGGCATTGACCATCGAAGTCTTCTGTAAAGGTGTAGGAATGGCCTTCTGTGTACCTTTGGGGGTGTGTATCAGATATAAATCCAGCACTTGAGACACTGTCAGCTCTCACTGACTGGTCACAGTCTTCAGTTCCTGCTTTGTCAACCAGGGACTTTGGAAGCTCTGACATTAATTTACCGTCACATTCTGTGTTCCCTTTTCTTCAAGAAAAGTGATGCCGTTCCTCCTCCTAATCCCCATAGATTGGATTCTGTACCTGATGAGTGGTGAGGGCAAGATGAGAAGAAAAGTCATCTTGTCTAAAGCCATTTCTTGAGAGAGTCTGGATACTGACTGGTGTAACGTCTTTTCCAGATAAAATCACGATGAAGTGCCCAGGGTAATATCGTTGAAGAAAAGATCATCCCATTAACGTCAGCTCCTCACCGAGGTACCCAGGGTCCGGTATCTCTGGATCCTGAGTCAGTGTGTGCTGTTGCCTTTCATGCATATGTCTGTTCCTGGCTTCATCTCCTTGTGGCCGTCAGAGGTCTAGTTTGGCTTTCCCACCCAGCAAGGGCTCTTGGTAGTCATGGCTAAAATGTTGCTGGGGGTGTTAGGTCATGGTGTCTCTAGAAGCACTTGGGCCAGCCCTGTTCCTTTTTGTATCCGCAGTGAGTGTAGGCAGGTTCCAGGGACACCTTAAGTCAGCCACTGCTCTGCTGCTTTGAGAAGAAACTTAGAGGCATGATATACTCTTGCTTACTCACCCCGACTGCTTCCCAGTGGGTGAAATTAGAGCAGTTGATTGGAATGTCACCTTTCCCACTTGTGGATCTGTTTCAGGAGTTCAGTGTTATTTCCACTTGCACGTAACAGGACTGTGTGTTAAGCTGGTGTGTTTGGAACATTACGGCCACAGGCAATGTGGTCATGAACCATGCAGATTGTCGTTTGCGTTTCACTCATCTCCCTCTTGGCTTCCCAAATTCCCAAAGGGCATGATCTTGACCACTCACATGGAAGTTGGCATAACATGTTTCCCTGGTGTTTGGTATATAGGAAGTTTTTATAGTTTTAAATTTAAATGAGGATTATGAGCTTAGTTTTTATACTTTTGTTTGCAATGGGAAAATTGCAAAAGACCGGTGTGATGTCATCCGGAGAAATTTTCTGATCGACACCAGGGGACGCCCAAGATTGTATTATCAGCTGAGTTTGACTAAACCTGTTTTTCACTCTTTAACTTTTTTCTCATTTTAATTATTTGTGCCCTCTAAGAAGTGAATTTCCTCTCCCACGCTTGCTGCCTTTGTAGTCTTTCATTCTCCATTGTGTCCCCTGTGTTATCTTCCTCCTAGGAAACACTCCTCTTAAGCAGAGCGAAGTGCCCAGCTCACTGCCAGCCCCCACGTTGTGATCTGCATTGCTCTCTGGCCATCTTGGAGTCTCTCTCAAAGCAGGCTTTTAATCCATAAATTCAAAGACAGAGTCTTATTCTGTTGCCTAGGTTGGAGTGCAGTGGCATGATCATAGCTTTCTGCTGCAGCCTTGCTGAGCTCAAGCAGTGCTTCCGCCTCAGCCTCCTAAGAGCTTGGGACTCTGTGTGTGAGCACATCCAGCTGTGTTTCATATTATGGTGCAGATGAATCTCAGTGCCACATACCCCACACCAGCTCTGTTGAAAAAGATGAATAGCTGAAAAGGTGTAAAGTGAAAACAGGTAAAGAAGATGGGATAATGGCTTTAAAAGAGGGAACAAGGAGAAAATGCCACTCTTAGCTGTGAAGGGCACAGCTGAGTCAGTGAGAATGCATAGCCTGAATTAATGACATTTCTGTCATAATCTTTCAGCCTGTAATTTGGCCAGGTGTAGTGCCTGAAGGGCCAGCTCACCAAGTAGAAGTGGACAGACACCAAGAGGCCAGTAGGGGCTTGTGAAAGGGGATAGATTGCATAGAGGCTGAGTAGTTTTTACATGTGTGCCGAGTGGTTGATTGGTTTTCAGTGTAAGTAGGTGTTGTCATCCACACACCTGCCACCACCTCTGGCTTCATTCTGTGGGTCTTTGTGCCACCCACCTGGCATTGTTACCTAATTTCATCTGTAATTTTGCATCCTGCATTTCTAATGTAACATCATATATCCTCACCTTCACAAAGTCTAGAAATCTATGGAATGGGCTGCAAACTGTGGCCTGCAGGCCAGTTTTATTGGCACACTGTGAGGCTCATTTGTTTCAGTATTATTTGTGGCTACTTTCATGTTATGATGATGGCAGAATGGAATATTTTAACCGTCTGTTTGTCCTGCACATCTGGCCCTTTATTGGAAAAGTTAGCCTAGCCTGCCCCTGCTAGAATACATTTTATTAACCCAACAGTTTTTGGTTGGTTGGTTTTGAAGATGGAGTCTTGCTCTGTTGCCCAGGCTGGAGTGCAGTGGCGCGATCTGGGCTCACTGCAACCTCTGCCTCCTGGGTTCAGGCAATTCTCCTGCCTCAGCCTCCTGAGTAGCTGGGACTACAGGTGCATGCCTCCATGCCCGGCTAATATTAGTAGAGATGGGGTTTCACCGTGTTGCCCAGTCTGGTCTCGAACTCCTGAGCTCAGGCAATCCACCCGCATCGGCCTCCCAAAGTGCTGGGATTATAGACGTGGGCCCCTGCGCCCGGCCAGCGCAACAGTTTTGATCTTGTCTGTGTCAAAGTTTTGTTTTGTTTTTGCTACATGCTTCTCACAGGAACATTTTACATTCATGAATCTATCCGCCCAGATTTACCCATCAGCAACATGATGTAACCCACATGTAACAATGGAACCTTTCACTGTACCTGAGCCACTTGTCCCTTCAGCTGCTGGCACCTTTTGCAGGGAAAAGATGCTGCAGCATTTTCAGTGCTACTAGTTTAATTAACCTGCTGATGAGGTTCAAAAGCAGAGAGACTGGAATTCTGGTTGATGAGATTGTGGCCTGCCCGGTTTCCTGGTCCTCCTGGCTGCAAGATCCTTGTGTGCGGGTGTCCCCTCCAGTGGAGAACAGAGAGCGTGAGTGTGGCTCACACTCTCCCCTAGCAGGAAGGCCAGTATATCTCTGCCTTGGCTTGTCTGATTCAAGGCAAGCTGCAGGGTCTGAGGTACTGCAGAATCAAGAGGTAATGGGGCCCCATCACTCGACTGGTCCAAGGGGTGGGGGGTGGGGTGTATACATGCTACATGAAGGAGGATTAAGGCTTCTAAGAGCTGCCTCGGCTCATGGCCACTGGCCCGGCTCCAGGTGGCGCAGTCTGGCTGATGACACGAGCGCAGTTCTCACCAGCTGCCTGAGCCAGTCAGATGGAAAAGTAATCCTGTTTGTGCTTCCCCACTGACACAGATTGCACAATTAAACAGGCCGCTGTCATGAATTTGAAGTAGCCGCCACTGTAGCACCTAGGAGGGGAATAGACCTTCTGATACTGATGTTGTGTAACCAGCATTTTAGCAAAGATGTTTCTAGGACAAGATAAGATGTAAATTGCTGTAAATTGAATCATATTGAGAAATTACCAGGTTTTTACCAGTCAGGGTCCCTCGTCCCCTTGTTTTTGTCCCCGGGCAGAATCTAGCATTCCCCGAAAATAATTGTTTATACAAGAGCCTTGGAGCGGTGGAGAGGTGACCTCCTCTACCTAAAGGGTATGTGTGACTGTGAACTTGTGATTTCATGAGGGGCTGTAGTCAGTTGGCGTAGGCTAGCACTCTGTATGGAATAAAACAAATTTAAGCCATGTCCCCTCAGGCATCTTACTGCTTGGGAAGCATAAATAACAACTTGGTGTCCCTTCCCTTTGCCCCCACACCTCATGGCTTCAGTAGGGTGGTACGTTTTACATTTCACCTATGCCACGGGGTATGTCTCATTGTAAGCAGATGGCCACGTGCTGCAGGGAGAGGTCTTGGCTCTGATTTGTTTAGGAGGATGAAGTTCTTTGGAAATACTACTGCTAGAAGTCTGACTTAAGACCCAGCTTATGGGCCACATGGCACTCAGCTGCTTCTGCAGAGAAGGCAGGCCACGGATGGGTACAGCAAAGTGTGGTGCTGCTGTCCAAGCCAAAGACCCGTGTGGGGTAACTGGGCCTCTGCCCCTTGTGGGTGTTGCCGGTGTGCTTGGTGAGTGGAGGCAGCTGCGGAGCAGAGGACTTTGAAGCACATGCTGCTCCAACTGACGTCCAGCCAACCGGGCCATCATACACTCTGCCTCTGTCACCATGGGGATGATGATGAAGGTGATAAAGTCGCAGCCTGCTTTTTAGGGTTGCTGTGTGAATAACTAAGCCAATACAGATGAAGTGCTGGATAAGAGTATCAGCTCAGGAAGTGGCAGGTACCTCCTGTGGAGCTCTTCCAGGCCCCTAGTGCAGGTCGGTGTGATGATGGTTTGCATAAAGCTCTGCTAAGTGTGGTTTTACGGGAGAATCAGAAAGCCTTCTGTTAACCAGCCATCGTCTTGGCGACTGCTACTGCCTTCCCTGGCGTCTTTCTGCCTGTGTGCTCCATCACTTTAGGAGAGGGGTGAGTCTGAACAGACCAGACAGAATGAAGGCAGGATTATTGGGTTTCAGGGGGCCTGCTGGGAGGCCAGGACTTCAGGTAGAACTATAAATACAAAGTATAGCTGGTCCCAACCCATTGGTTTTCTCAGTGACTTGTGATGGACAGCACTGGAACTGAATCTCCAGCAATCAGCAGATTCTGGGCAGTTGTTTATGGTCTTTCTCTTTTCCTCTCTGGCTTGCCTTTAGAGTCCCAGAACTAAGCCTGCCCTACATGTCTGTATCTATCTCTATCTTGCTTTGCTTTCTAATCTCCTTTCGTGGTCTGGGAACAGGTTGCTTGGGGCCAGGCGCTTTGTGATGAGTGGGCTCAAAACAAAGTCCGTCTGGAGACCCTGAAAGCCCCTTCAAAGGATAGGAGCTAATTGGGGCAGGCGATGAAGAGAACTATGGCTTGATGGAGGATGCCAGTGAAGAGGGCTTGCTGCCATCCACTTTGCAAGTAGGAACTACATCATTGCAGAAAGTGTTCAAACTTTCTGAACTGGTTTTGGATTTTTTGTTTTCTACATCTTTTTTTATTTTTCTACTTCTTTTTTGATTTTTTTTTTGATTTGTCTGAACTATTTTGATTTGTCTGAACTATTGACTAGATTGTAAATAAGGTAGTCCAAGGAAACAATTTGTTTCCTGCTCAGAGTTATAAAACATTACAGTTGTGTTCATTACAGTTAAGTACTGTCTATCCCTAAAATTTCCCCAAAATTCACTTAAATATTATGATTGCAGAGAACATCTTTGAAAACAGGCATACTTAGCCGGATGTGGTGGCTCACGCCTGTAATCCCAGCACTTTGGGGAGGCCGAGGCACGCGGATCACCTGAGGTCGGGAGTTTGAGACCAGCCCGACCAACATGAAGAAACCCCATCTCTACTAAAAATACAAAATTAGCCAGGCGTGGAGGCGCATGCCTGTAATACCAGCTACTCAGGAGGCTGAGGCCTGAGAATTGCTAGAACCCGGGAGGCAGAGGTTACAGTGAGTTGAGATCACGCCACTGCACTCTAGCCTGGGCAACAAGGGCAAAACTCTGTCTTTTTTTTAAAAAAAAAAAAAAAAAAAAAAAAAGGCATGCTGAATCAGAGGTCTGTGAATTTAGAGGGAAATTTTACGTTTTTATTCTCATTAACCCAGAGGTTCCCAGATTTTCTTGGTTCACAACATCCTTAAACGTCTCAGTTTTTTTCTGTGATGCTCTCAGGCCAAAGGAAATAGCCAACAATGTTATTAGGTAGTTAAGCACAAGCAGCAGAATAAGTACCAGTGTCTCAACAACTGTGTAGCTGTCTGAAAAAAAAAATAATAATATATATTTTATCCTTACATAACCATACTTTGCCTTTTTTTTCCTTGGCAGAGTCTTGGTCTGTTGCCCAGGCTGGAGTGCAGTGGCACAATCTCAGCTCACTGCAACTTCTGCCTCCTGGGTTCAAGTGATTCTCCTGTCTCAGCCTCTGGAGTAGCTGGGATTACAGGTGCGTGCCACCATACCTGATTTTTTTGTATTTTTAGTAGAGATGGGGTTTCACCAGCTAGGCAGGCTGGTCTCAAACTCGTGACCTCAGGTGATCCGCCCACCTCATGCTCCCAGAGTGCTGGAATTACAGGTGTGACCCACCATGCCCGGCCCATAGTTACTTTCTAATAGGGTGTGTCTGCCTGTTGGGTGCTGCACAAGTTTTCAAACCTTAGAACCAGATTGGATGTCACTACCTGCTTTCCTGTTCATGTTGATTTTTATATGACCTTTGCTTTTTTTTTTTTTTTTCTTTTGGAGATGGAGTCTTGCTCTGTCGCCCAGGCTGGAGTATAGTGGCGCCATCTCTGCTCACTGCAACTTCCACCTCCTGAATTTAAGTAATTCTCCTGCCTCAGCCTCCTGAGTAGCTTGGACCACAGGTGCACACCACCAAGACTGGGTACTTTTTTTTTTCCTGGGAGAGATAGGGTTGCACTGTGTTGTCCAGGCTGGTCTCAAATTCCTGACTTCAGGTGATCCACCTCCCGTGGCCTCCCAAAGTGCTGGGATTACAGGCGTGAGCCACTGTGCCTGGGCGATCTTTGGTTTTTATTACAGCAACTTACTGATCAAGTGTTGCAGGCTGTGACATTGTTGAAAGGAATAGAGTGCAATCTGGTGTTTGAAATGATCAACTACCTTGTGCTAACAGTTCCTGCAATGCCATCTGAGTTTACCATGACATCCCCAGGGCACCTGGGCACTCAGTTTGGGAACTACAGCATTGTCTAACCTTGCTTCATCCTTTTCTTCTACACTGGGAACGTGATACAGGATTTCTGTTGGAAGTAGATACAAAAGTAGGACATCCAGTTTGATTATGTAGCCTTCGGCCGGGCGCGGTGGCTCAAGCCTGTAATCTGGGAGGCCGAGACGGGCGGATCACGAGGTCAGGAGATCGAGACCATCCTGGTTAATACGGTGAAACCCCGTCTCTAATAAAATATATAAAAAACTAGCCGGGCGAGGGCGTGGGCGGCTGTAGTCCCAGCTACTCGGGAGGCTGAGGCAGGAGAATGGTGTAAACCCGGGAGTCAGAGCTTGCAGTGAGCTGAGATCCGGCCACTGCACTCCAGCCTGGGCGACAGAGCGAGACTCCATCTCAAAAAAAAAAAAAAAAAAAAAGATTATGTAGCCTTCTTTGGATTGGAAACAATATGCGAAATTTTTTTCTTTTCCGTTGACCTTCAGCTAACTCTTAACATAGTCAATGGTGGCTCCTGCTTTTTGGCCACAGGTCAGTATGACAGTGGAGAGGGAGCAGCATTTTTAAAATATTTTCAATGGAAAACTTTGAAGATGTTCTCTCCTGTTAACTATGCCAGGTGTGCCTTCTCTTGCTGATGCCTGCCTCACCCCCACCACAGAAGAGCACACACTCTTCCTCCCCCTCTGGTCTCATTCTCTGTCCCTTCTTCAGAGATGCCGCCTGTCCCGTGGGTCAGTGCAAATTCCTCTCTTCATCCATGGCCAGAGCAAATTCCTGGCCTCGTCCATGGCCAGAGCAGCCCTACCCTTCTCCTCCACGGTATTCACCCCACGTATTGCCTAATCACTTGGGAGAATGCCATGTCAACCACTGAGTGCTAGGGCAGGGCATGTTAGGACCTGTTGCCTGAATGAGTGACTGTGTCTGGTGGTCTCCACTTACCCATGTGAGAGCATGAACTGTTTTCCTTTTCCAGAGCTTTGAGATTGAGCTGGAAGCCCTAGGATGACAATCTGGGTGTGGTCACTGAGGGGGTACACCTCCTGTGTGCTGGGAAGACAAAAGTGAAATAAAGATGAGCCTGCCTTCAGTTCCCAGGGGTTCCCACTATGGGCTGACCGTGGAACTCACTAGGTGGAGATTAGGGAAGCACCAGATGCTGTGGGCCAGAGAGGGAGAGAGAGAGCACGCACCTGTGAGCCTCTGTCTGCGTCCCTCCGTCTGTCTGGCAGTAGGGCTAGCAGATCAAAGGCTGAAGGTGACAGGGGTGGCTGACTTGTTGTTGGAGCCTAGATGCTAGGGGTCTGGGGCAGTGGGGGGTGGGGGGAAGCCGCTGTGGGAAGAATTCGCCCAAGGAGGCTTACCTCATCAAATCTGGGCCTTAGAAAAGTCGTCTGGCTCTCACATAGGAGTTCTCATTCTACCTCTCTTTCTTGCCCTATAACAGACTAGAAGTGGTTGGTTTTCCTCATGTTTCTTGTCATTGCCGTAAGAGTGGGCTCTTGAAGTTTCCCAAGCGTCTTATTTTCCTGTGGTCATGGGAAAGCTGTGGGCATAGCAGTGGGTCAGTATGGTCCCTTGAAGTGCAGGTACTGCACAGGCCCAGAGTGGTTGCAGGAGTCTCAGGCATCTTATGGTGATCCCCCTTATGGGGCCATGGGTGTCACTTTCTTTTCTTTCTTTTTCTTTTTTTGAGACGGAGTTTCACTCTTGTTGCCCAGGCCTGGAGTACAGTGGCACAATCTTGGCTCACCGCAGTTTCCGCCTCCCAGGTTCAAGCAATTGTCCGGCCTCGGCCTCTGGAGTAGTTGGGATTACAGGTGCCCGCCACCATGCCCAGCTAATTTTTTGTATTTTTAGTAGAGATGGGGGTTTCATCATGTTGGCCAGGCTTGTCTCCAACTTCTGACCTCAGGTGATCCACCCTTCTCGGCCTCCCGAAGTGCTGGGATTAAGGTGTGAGCCACCACGCCCGGCCAGATGTCACTTTCATTTGTTATCTTCAGAACCTCCTTAAAGAAACTTTGGGGTACTGGTAGCTCCCAGGTTTGTCTCGTGTCGAACATGTCATAGCTTTACATTCGAACAGACAACCTCCAGCAGTTTCTTTCCTCAGGGACCTGGGCGTGTGTTAAGGATGGCGGCCACTGTGTCACGACCGTCTGTGTTTGACACTTCTGGTGTGTGTGTGTGCAGCACACTAGTGAGGATTTCCTTAGTTCAGAGGCAAACTTAAACTACCCAGGAATCAGATGCCAGGTTTTGGGCCACTCTATCTGCTTAGACCTGGTCTTCCCACTCCTGGGTCACGTACTTCTCTCTGCCTTGGTGTCCCTATCTGTAAAGTGGGGATGAGGCCAGAAGCAGTGTTACATTTTTGAGGATTTAACTGTTACTGTGCATCACTTGTGAGCTGGCTAGGGAAGGGTGTTTTGGCTTTTGCAATGACTTAAAACACCAAATGAGGCAAGGTTCAAGAGTCAGGTTTTCTGTAGAAAACCGTTTTTTCTTGTGAGCAGAAAATTCAGCTTCTGGCCGGGCGTGGTGGTTCACGCCTGCAACCCCAGCAATTTGGGAGGCCGAGGTGGGCGGATCACCTGAGGTCAGGAGTTTGAGACCAGCCTGGCCAACATGGTGAAACCCATCTCTACTAAAAGTACAAATATTAGCCAGCCATGGTGGTACATGCCTGTAATCCCAGCTACTGGGGAGGCTGAGGTGGGAGAATCATTTGACCCCGGAAGGCAGAGGTTGCAGTGAGCCAAGATTGTATCACTGCACTGCCTGGGCAACAGACCCTGTTTCAAAAAAAAAAAAAAGAAAATTCAGCTTTCTTGGGTCAAGGGCCTGTCTAAGCCTGGTGAGAAGGTGAAGAAGAGTGGTCACTGGCCCAGAGCACACATGAGTTTTCATCCCTTGGCTTTGCTGTAAGTCTTTTTGGAAAGAGACAAGCATGGCCCAGCCCAGAAGTTCTAGAAGTCCTTGGCCTCATCTTGCCTCAGGGGCATTGCTTCAAGATTTCCAGAACGTCATTACTTAATGGAAAATTTATGGGGGCTGCTTTCTTTTGGGACAGCTTGGCTCTGCCCTCTGGCGGCCTGTGTCCTTGTGGCTGGGCTGCTCCCGTCCCTGCCTGCCATCACTCACCTGGCATGTGCTTGGTGTGCAGCATCAGCTGTGTGTTTCTGGAGCTGCTTTCTAGGAGAAATCTAATTGTAGAAACCAAACTGCATGGCATTCCTTGGCCTCACTCTGTGTACCCTCCATCCCGGGATCCAGGCTTCCCCAGTGCCTTTAGGCCTCCCCTCCCCTTGGCCCATCACACTTGTCCCCTTCAGTCACTTTGGACTTGCTGGTCCTGCTGCATGGAAGCCCTCTCTAGCTGACTCCACATGTGAGTGGGGTTTAAACCCCACTGACGTGTTTCCTTGTCTGTGATGCTGTCCTTCTACCAATACTTGTGTCCAGTCACTTGGTGTGTCCTGTAATCTTTCTGTGCCTGGACCAAGACTGGTACACTGGACCCAAGGTTCCCAGCAAGCTGGTATGTGGCTGGTGTCATTTGTCCCTGTGTCTTCTCCTATCTCACTGGCCTCCTATCTCCACAGCCTAGTCCACGGAATTGCTTTGTAGCAAATTCTCCGTTTGGCACTTTTAAAACAGGATTATTTGCCAGAACTGCATTTACAAAAAAAGCTTGTGTAATCGTGGTTTAAATAAATTACACAAAGTAATTCACTGGCAGCTCGGGTGCCTAGTGTGTGCTAGGCATAAAGCTGCTTCTGCACCCACTAAAAGTTCATTCCAGAATGATATCTCCACTGAGTTCTTAAGTTTATTACTAGAGATGCTTGTTAGATGCAGTCAGCCCCGAGCTTTCAAAGTTTTTCTTACTACTGGAAGTGAGTTTAAAAAGCCGACCAGGCCGGGCGCGGTGGCTCAAGCCTGTAATCCCAGCACTTTGGGAGGCCGAGACGGGCGGATCACGAGGTCAGGAGATCGAGACCATCCTGGCTAACACGGTGAAACCCCGTCTCTACTAAAAAAATACAAAAAACTAGCCGGGCGAGGTGGCGGGCACCTGTAGTCCCAGCTACTCAGGAGGCTGAGGCAGGAGAATGGCGCAAACCCGGGAGGCGGAGCTTGCAGTGAGCTGAGATCCGGCCACTGCACTCCAGCCTGGGCGACAGAGCGAGACTCCATCTCAAAAAAAAAAAAAAAAAAAAAAAAAAAAAAAAAAAAAAAAAAAAAGCCGACCATATATATATACTTTTTGCCAGTAGAAAAGTGTCGCAAAAAGGATGCAAATGGCCAGTATACATCTGAGCAAGTGCCTTTTCTCGTGAATCATCAGTGTGGAAACTCAGTCACTGCAAGGGGTGGGTTGTGTTTCCAGAGGGCAATTTGGCAGTAAAAACATGCATACTGTTGACCTGCAGCTATCTTGGGGTTTGTCCCACTGGAAAAACTGGACAGGTGTTCAGAACCACCCTTGTGAGGATGCTTGTGGCAGGGTTTGCAAAGTTGGGGTGGCCCTCAGCAGGAGTTGCTCAGGTGAGGGGAGGTACCAGAGCAGGTGTTCAGACAGGCACTGACAGCAGGGACCTGTGTTGCCACTGGGGGCGTGCCTTATAGTTAAGAAAAATGGTAGGTCTCGGCTGGGCACGGTGGCTCACACCTGTAATCTCAACACTTTGGGAGCCCGAGGTGGGTGGATCACGAGGTCAGGAGTTCAAGACCAGCCTGGGCCAAGATTGTGAAACCCCGTCTCTACTAAAAATACAAAAATTAGCCAGGCACGGTGGTGACCACTTATAATCCCAGCTACTCGGGAGGCTGAGGCAGGAGAATTGTTTGAACCAGGGAGGCGGAGGTTTCAGTGAGCCAAGATCCCACCACTGCACTCTAGCCTGAGCAACAAGAGCAAGACTCTGTCTCAAAAAAAAAAAAAAAGAAGAAGAAAATGATAGGTCTAGTATGGATTCATTTTTGTTTTATCAGCAGTAAACATGCAGATTTTTTCCTCAGCAAACCTGTATTATTTAGGTTACCAAGAAAATATTCTTAGTAAGTTTATGGCTTTGCCCTGAGCACTTGGCAGTGGACTGGGTGAACCATCCATAGGTGGGCAGACCTGGCCTTCCTGCTTCTCCTTGCCTGGCCCACCAAATGGAATTACTGACTTAGCTCGATGCTTCATGTGTGACAAGTGCAAACAATTTTAATGTAAATGTCATATGTGGGAGCCTGCAAATCATCCTCTTCCACACACAGGCAGCATCTCCTACAAGCTCACAGATGGGAAAAGGGATGTGCAGGTTTGTGAGACGTGGCTTCATTGTATCTCCTTCCCCATGATCTTCATAGTTCCCAGAGCCCCTGCTGGTTCCTAGTGGGCTCTCACCACCTCACTCTGCCTCCTCTGTTGGTATGTGGTCTCCTCCCTGCTGGAGGGTAAGTCTTTGGGGAGAGGAGATATTGGAACCCTTTCAGTCAAAGCATGGGGTGGCCCCTCTGGCCAACCTGGCCAGCTGCTGCCAGGGGAGCTCAGTCCTTGGAGACCACAGCCAGAAGGACTTGTCATTCTGAGCAGTGCCCATCTGCTAACTGATCTCTCACGAGGACTCTTCTTTTCCTTTGTAGAGTGCCTGGTGAAGAATGTGATGGGATCACTAGCATGTCTGCGGAGAGCGGCCCTGGGACGAGATTGAGAAATCTGCCAGTAATGGGGGATGGACTAGAAACTTCCCAAATGTCTACAACGCAGGCCCAGGCCCAACCTCAGCCAGCCAACGCAGCCAGCACCAACCCCCCGCCCCCGGAGACCTCCAACCCTAACAAGCCCAAGAGGCAGACCAACCAACTGCAATACCTGCTCAGAGTGGTGCTCAAGACACTATGGAAACACCAGTTTGCGTGGCCTTTCCAGCAGCCTGTGGATGCCGTCAAGCTGAACCTCCCTGTGAGTAGTGTGGGCAGGGCCCAGGGCTGCCGTCGTCAAGGTCTCCTCCTGCATGTCTCCTGGTCAGGACAGATCCTGGGGGAGGGTAGGAGATGCATTTGGAGTCGTGGTGAGAGCTTCACGGCCCTTGAGTGAGTGGTTTCAGCAGTTCTAATCAGTTGAAATCGGGGAGAAAGAACAAGTTAATTGGCTTCACAATAACTGGTTTCTTAGATATTGGAATCCTGGGGAAAATTGTGTAGAGGTTGAAGCAGTGGGAGAAAGGAAGGCCTACATATCTACTTGCAGTTCCATGGTGAGTTGAAGTCAGAGCACTTGGCCATCCTGGCCCCTTCCTTTCTCAGGTGTGTACGTAGTTGATCAAGGATAAGTAGACGTAGTTGATCAGACTATGCTAGAGGGGGATTGGCTTGCCGCAATAGCAGTCACCTAGCATCATCGTCACTGTCACCCAGAGCACACAGTGGGGAAAAATAGTGGATTACCTCCCAGGGAGCGCAAGTACATGGAGGTGACCCCAGCTGGAGAAAGGTGGCTGTGGCTGCAGCTGCACAGGCGGTGTTGCCCTCCCTCCCTCTGACTGCAGCACACTTGCTTTTGTGCCTTTTGTGAGCCCACCCCTCTTCTCTTTCCCTAGAGAGTTTTCCATTTGCCCATATCCCTAGCAAACTGTTCTGCAAGCACAACTTGTATCTCCAACTGAACCTCAGGGAGCAGATGGAAGAAATGCTTTAGTTTTTCTTCTTTTCTTTAAAGCACCAAGGACTAATTGTCTTTAAATTGTCCTTTACTGTTTGCTAAGTCCCGTACACCCCCTGGCAAGTGTATTAGGTGGTTGCAGCCACTGACCCAGGCTGGTGTGTGCACACTAGAGCTACTCGTGTATAGGAGCGGCCTTAGCCTCTGCCAGGCATCCGGACTCCCAAGTTTAAAGCCATTGTGTCTGTAAGAACTGTCTGGTGCTATTGGTTCACTGAATACGTGTCGTGCACTCGGGGGAAGATAATCAGAAGAGAGCAGTATGTGTCTGGGTCTTGAGCTGGCTCAGGAAAGGTATGGAGGCAAAAGAGGGGCCCCACTCTCTATTGACCAAGATAAGGAGTGGAGGCAGTCAGCTGTGTTGGCCTGCGGGAAGGAGACTGTTGAGGGAGCTCACTGCACCAGTCTCTAGCTGAGCTGGGCAGAGTCCATAATAGAGAGTGACATTCTCAGAGCAGATGCACAGAACCAGGAGAGAAGGAGCTGGGGGCTAGAGTGGAACCCAGAGCGCTGTGAGGCCCTTAGGGGTTGGGGGGAAGGCAGAAGGCTTACAGAAGAGAGCATTTCCCCAGATTCCAACATCAGAAGCTACAGGGAGGTCAAAGAGATGAGGATTCCGACCTGACCATCCTATTGACCTTTAGGAGGGCATTGGTGACCTTAGGAAGACGTGATACAGAAGTAGAAACCAGATTTGCGACGGTGTGAATGCAAAGGTGAGGATGTGAAGCCACCATTTCAAGAAGCTTGGCTTTGAAGGGAGACGCATCAGTGCCAGAATAGCAGGGGGGTCAGCTTGTTACAAGAAGACACAGTGGGAACTGAAACAGGGAGGGCTGAGAAGGTGAAGACAGGAGAAGGAAGGGCTGGGGGACTTGAGATTGCCAGGAAGCAACAGCATCCCAGGTGAGGCTGAGGGAACAGTGCTGACCAGCGGGACAGACAGGTATGGGTGGTTGGTTAGGCCATGGGGTTTGGGAGTTCAAGGTCAGTCTCTGAAGTGCAGGCCGGAGAGTGGCCAGGACATTCTTGCTCTGGGCAGAGTGTGAAGCTACCTGTCCCTATGACTGTTGACGTTGGCCTCATTAGCTCAGACATAAAAGGAAGGGACTGATCCATGGTGGCCCTGATCTGATGTCTTCAGAGATGGAAGAGTGAGGAGCAGAGGAGGGAGCTTGCTGGATGAGAGTGGTCTCAGGGCGTTTGGTGGGGGCTGAGCCAAAGGGGATGCTTGATCAGGAGCATCGTCATGCTAAAGCTGTTTTCCGGGGACTTCCTTCTTCAGGAGATGTTAAGGCCACCCCAAAAAGTATTCCTTGTCTGTTTTCTGATGCCTTCTAGGTCTTCACCCGCATTTTGATCTCCTGTCATGCCCCTAAACCTTACTATCCAGGCTGGCAGTTCCTCTTCACCACCGTTCCCTCTGTCTTCACCCCAATTCCTCTTTACTGTTCTGTTTGCCCTTGAGCCATGTGACACACTGTGGCCAATTCAGTGGCCTTTGGCCATAGAATAAAATCTAAATGTCCACTGTGATAGATCTATTCAGACTTGGTTCTCTTGGTGAAGGAGGTCAGAGCATAGACAGTGGTGTCGATAGTCTGCTTCCAGTCTCCTCTCTTGACCACTTGCCTAAGGTACCCAGGCATACACTTGTAGCCCCCACCCCCAGGGCAGTTCCATGACCTGTGCCAAACCCTTACATGTAAGCAGGTCGCCCTTGCCTCTCTGGTGGATGTCAGAACATCTCAAAACTCCACACTCATCCCCTGTGCTGGCCTTTCCAACACTGTCCACTACCATTCCCGAGCAGGGCCTCAGTGCTTGCTGTTAGCATACTTGCTCTCTCCTCCCTGCAACAGCCTCTCCATCTGCAGCCTGTGCCTCTACCTTGGGACTCCACTTGGATTTGGTTCTGATACGCCACTCAAACTTAATTACGGGAGCACCTCTCCCCAGTCAGGGTGATGGCTCAGAAAGTTTGGCTCTCAGTGGGTCAGGCCAACAGCCTGAGCTGGTCTAGTCATCAGGGGCTTGCTGTCTGGGTGCAGCCCCCTGCCTGGCCCTCTGTGATTCTTACACTTGGAAACTCAGGTACTGCTTGATCTGTCCCCACATTCCTTCTGTGGTTGTTTTTAAAAATGAACTTAGTTTTAGAAAATAGGTTTAGATTTAGAGAAAAAGTTGTGAGAATGATGCAGTTTGATTTCAGGGACTTTAAGACATTTACATCTGTTATCTGGCTCCTTCTGTTTGGCACCTAAAGAGAGTAAGATCGGAAGGTTTGAGGGTTGGGATGGCCAATTTTTTTTTTTTTTTTAAACTAAGGATCGTAAAGGCTGTCCAGATTTGTCATTTGGCAGTTAACGTGGTCGTTCAACTGTATCTGGATACTAAAGAATCCTTAGTGGTAGACTGTGTGCAAGTGAAAGAAACATAAGTCCAGTGAACTTGACTAAGGGTGGAAGCTTATGCTCCGCAGCTCTTCATGGTGACAAGGAGGCAGGAGTGCCAGGGCCAAGGGTTAAGAGTGGGCTCCAGCATTGGCGCCAGGGAAATTTGCATTTTATGGACATGTAAAATTTCAAATGGTGGGGACAAGTAGGACCTGCCATGGATTCTCTTACTAGGTGAGGATTGCTTTTTAAAAGGCTCCCTGGTTTCCCCCTTATTTATTAAAAGTGAAAATATTTTAGCATCTATAAAAAGAAAAAATGTGCATTTCAATAAAGGCAACCTGTTCCAAGATAGAGCAGTTGGAAACGTGTATGTTTCCCTCTGAATTACTCTCCAGCATTCAGGAACCCTTCCCTGCTCCACTCCACTTTATTTTGGTGTTCCCCCTTGAGATCACTTGCTGATACCAGTAGGAGCTGTGGTTCCCGTGGATTTACCTGTGGAGCAGCCAAGGGTGAGGTCCCCAGGCCAGCCTGGCCAGCCCAGCATTTGTGCTGCCTGGCTGCCTAGGTGACACTGGACTTCTGCTCTCTGCTTTCCAGGATTACTATAAGATCATTAAAACGCCTATGGATATGGGAACAATAAAGAAGCGCTTGGAAAACAACTATTACTGGAATGCTCAGGAATGTATCCAGGACTTCAACACTATGTTTACAAATTGTTACATCTACAACAAGGTGAGATATGGGGGTGGGTGTCCAGCTGCCCTGGGGAGAGTGGAGGAGAGGCGACGGCAGTGGGCATGTCAGGAGCCCGTGGGCAGGGGTGTTGGGTGTGGCTGGGCTTCGAGTCTGGCAAGAGGAGACCCTTGGAGGTAGAGGTAATGAGACCTGTGGTTGTGCCTGTGGCTGGGTATGGGCTTTTTTGCTGGGAGGAGGGTGCTGGCCATGTTGAACTTGCAAGCTGTCCTTGTTAGCCTGAAGCATGTGCTTCTGGTGCCCTTGGGATTTTGGTTCCTGAGCATGTCTAGTAGAGAAGGCGTGAGGAGAATAGTGGCGACTCATGACAAAGTCCATTTGGGTGATGTAAATTGTTAGGAAAGAGCCTGCTAAAATGTAGTTGTGCAGAGGTGTGCCCAAACAGACCTCCACGTGAGAGAGGGTGTGATGGGGCCGGCGCAGAGCTCAGTTGCTCTGTGGGTGATGGTCTGCTGGAACTGTGGACATGACTGTCGATAACTCTTGGCCATAGATGAAGTGTCCCCCCGATCCTACATGTAGACCTGAAGGTCACTTCCTAACCCCGTAGCCAAACCTTTCGGCTCGGCTGTGCCATGAAGCCAGATCATTTGTTTACAGTTCAGACCACAGATGTGATTAAAATCAACCCTTTCAAATAGAACGACTCTGGAGGGAGACACTATACAGAACTCAGCTTTTGACCTCTGCTGGTGTAGTGGGTAAAAATGCCCAGAAGAGATGGGTAGGTGAGTTTCTTGAAGTTTACTGTGTTTTTTAAAGTCTCAGCTCTCACCACTTAGGTTTGAGCAAAATGTGCAGACCAGGCTCTCAGTTTAGAACTGAGTGGGAACAGCATGTTATAGATGAGGTGACAGAGTGGGACCCCTAAACTAGTGTGAGATGTGCAGTGCCCAGAGTCCTGGTAAGCTGCCATGGGGGTACATTGGGGAGCATTGCTGGGGCCCTGCTAATGTATCATGGCAAGAAATCCTGTGTCATTCAAGTATTTCTGGTGAAACTGAATTGTGTCAAAGGAGGGCCCCTTTCAGTGATTGGCTGAGCTTGGCAGATGCTTAAGGCATTAGGATGGCTTCTCAGACAGGCCAGAGCTTAAAAGATGAGGGAGGTGTAGGTAGACAAGTGTAGGCTCAGCACACCTGTGGGAACACAAGCCTCTGTGATACCTGGTAGTGTAGCCATTGTGGCTCCTTTGGGTGCAGATCGGGGAAGGACCCGGAATACGACGCTTCATGCTTTGGGGGCAGGGGGTGGCATGGGGTGCCCTGTCTACAAAGGTGGGGAGGGGAGGGCCATCTGACTCTACCCCTGTGTCTCCTTATCCAGCCTGGAGATGACATAGTCTTAATGGCAGAAGCTCTGGAAAAGCTCTTCTTGCAAAAAATAAATGAACTACCCACAGAAGAAACCGAGATCATGATAGTCCAGGCAAAAGGAAGAGGACGTGGGAGGAAAGAAGCAGGTAGAGTACTGAAATAGCAAGTAAATTGGCTTTCTCCCCGACCTTTGTCCCTTTTCCAAGTTCGGTGGGGGGCTGGGAGTGGCAGGAAGGTGGTGACATTATATACTGCATGCCGTGTTTGGACATGTGAGATTGGGTTTGGTGTTGGATCCATCCCACAGGGTCATGTGGCCCTGTGGCCTCTTCTAAGCAGAAATAATTGGGCCCTGCCTTTTCTGAGGGTAGGTGATGGATTTACGATAAAAAGAAAGTGTAACTTTTCAAAGCACTTTGACATTTTTTGAACACTTGACCCTACCAGTATCATAGGTGGTTTTTACTTTTCCATTTTAAGGACAGTAACATGACCAGAAATCATTTTAACTAACTCTCAGTTCTAAACCTTGAGGTTGGGAATTGGAATTACCTTAATGCACTGGTGTCAGAGCTATCCCTGCTTCTGATGCTCAGTCATCTGAAATGAAAGCCCTCCGCATCCATTTCTGCCTGTCACCACCCCCAACTGACACAGGGTTCCAGGGGCCAGCTGGCAGAGCTGCGCACTCCAGGAAATGATTCTGTCTAGGAAACTAGCAGCTACTGTCCACATCTTGTCCTTTGCAACTCCATGTTGCAGAAGGGTGACATTTGCAAGGTGGTCCCTGAGTGTGAGTTGTTTGCTTCTCTGAGCAGCAGCCTTTCACCTGGCTTCCCATGCTGTTCTGAAGTGGTGGCAGAAAGGGGGTTGCTGCATCCCCTGCTGCACCCAAAGGTAAATAAGGAGAACTAGTCTCACATGTCACCCTGTGGCTCTTGTACATATCAGATCACATCCCTGATCCTCATGTAAGTCACATCCCTTATCTTTACATGAGGATATTGGTCCTCACTCCCTGGGACCAGGGGTTTGGGCTGCACGCTGGGCAGACAGACTTGGTGGCACCTCCTGTTCCAGTCTGGAAGAAGTCCAGCAGTTGTGCCGGGGGAATGAGAAATGGGAAACTCAGCGGAATTTCACCCTTGCTCCTTGAGATGCACAGAGAACATGGGTGTTGCTTGAGCTGGTAGATGAGGGCACTGGGTGTCTTTGTCCATTTTCATGGCAGCCAGCATGCACACGAAGGATGTGGTGGCCCAGGTTATGCTCCCAGGCATTCGCACCCTGGGCCATCCGCTCTTGTTAGAGCTCTGACCATAATCCCTCACTTTTTGCAGCTGGTTGGGTGAGCCACGTGACCATTGTGTGTTTGGACTCCCTGCACAGCTGCTGGGAGGCAGCGCCGGAGGCAGTCATGAATGGCAACAGTCCAGCTGCCCCCTGTGGCTTGAGGAGGTGGGGGTCTGCCAGTTTCCAGAAACCTTGGCGAGGGCAGCTACTGCCGGCTCCCTGCCAGAAGCTCTTACTCAGAAGGCAGTGCTTCTGGGAACAAGGGCAGCTGTGCCTGGAAGCTCTGAGTGTTTTCCCGCTCTCTGTCCCCTGTCAGCGTGTGCTTCCTGCTCCTTGAGCCTAGGCCTCCAGGCTTCATGAAGGGGTCTTTGTGCCTGAGTTGGGAGTTGCAGCCAGGACGCCCTAGGAAATGAGAAGTGCGGTTTTCTGCTGTTCTCTGAGCCCCAGGGACAGGTGGACGGGTTTGGCAGAGTGGAGTCTGGGATGTTCATCTCTCAGGCAAATGCAGCACGCAGATGTGCGCTCACTGTGTGTGCTGTGTGTCCCCACAAGGTCAACCAGCATGTGGACGTTAGCATGGCCTGTAACTCCCTGTCTTCTTATGATTCGTAGGGACAGCAAAACCTGGCGTTTCCACGGTACCAAACACAACTCAAGCATCAACTCCTCCGCAGACCCAGACCCCTCAGCCGAATCCTCCTCCTGTGCAGGCCACGCCTCACCCCTTCCCTGCCGTCACCCCAGACCTCATCGTCCAGACCCCTGTCATGACAGTGGTGCCTCCCCAGCCACTGCAGACACCCCCGCCGGTGCCCCCCCAGCCACAACCCCCACCCGCTCCAGCTCCCCAGCCTGTACAGAGCCACCCACCTATCATCGCAGCCACCCCACAGCCTGTGAAGGTGAGTGTCCTGGACTCTGGAGGGCTGCTGTCACCAGGGAGGAGAGCAACCCTGTCCTTGCCCATGCTTTACACAAAGCCTGTCCTGGGTCCTGGCCACTGGTGGGTGTTTCTGGGGAGATCTTGCTGTGTTGAAATTGCAGCCCAGAAGCAGCTGCCCTGCTGACTCAAAAGATCCCATAATTGTGTCACACCTCCTAGTGGGTTCCTGCCCCCCTGCCCCTCTCTAATTTAGACTGTACATATTTGCAGATGTGCCATCTAAATAGTCTCTGAATTGTGCCTCCCCTGGGCACTTGGGAAGAGGCCCTAGTGTTAGGTAGTAAGCAGCCTCCAGAGGTCCCTTGGCTTCCAAGTGAGCACACAGTTTTATGCTTTCTCCTGCCACAGGCAGGTCCTGTCCCAGCTGCAGAGCAGAGTGGTGGGACACCGTCTGCCTGTCCTTGGCCCTTTGCCTGTGCAGTTATCTTTGGGTCCATCCTGCGTGAATGTCGGGCCCCTAGACAGGGCATGGCTTTGGGGGTGACCCTGAGGGCAGCTGTGCTGGCTGCCACTTCTGACTGTGCCTGTTGGCGTCCATGTTCTTGGCAGACAAAGAAAGGAGTGAAGAGGAAAGCAGACACCACCACCCCCACTACCATCGACCCCATTCACGAGCCACCCTCACTGCCCCCGGAGCCCAAGACCACCAAGCTGGGCCAGCGGCGGGAGAGCAGCCGGCCTGTGAAACCTCCAAAGAAGGACGTGCCCGACTCTCAGCAGCACCCAGCGCCAGAGAAGAGCAGCAAGGTCTCAGAGCAGCTCAAGTGCTGCAGCGGCATCCTCAAGGAGATGTTTGCCAAGAAGCACGCCGCCTATGCCTGGCCCTTCTACAAGCCTGTGGACGTGGAGGCGCTGGGCCTGCACGACTACTGTGACATCATCAAGCACCCCATGGACATGAGCACAATCAAGGTGAGCGAGATGTGCCTGAGCGGAGGGACAAGGTGGGCAGGCTGTCCCTCCGCATCAGAGCCTTCCTAGCCTTTCCAGTCCAAGAGGAGGCCTAGGCCTGGAACGGTGGTTGCGTGGGCTTTTCCTGTCAACTCGAAGAAACTGAGCGCCCCCTGCTGGCCACTGTGGGACATGCTCTGAGACCCCGTGCTTGGCCATTGTGGCTGCGGATGGCTGTGCTACCCCTTCCCCTAGTCTGAGGAAAAGCAAGACAAGCCCTCTGGCCTTGGTTGCCCGGGGCCCCGGGTACCTTGCCCACACAGTAGATGCTCCATGAGAGTTTGGGACTTGGTGGCCTTGCCAGCCTCTTTGTGGTGGGGAAGGCCTTGCTCTCTCCTCTGTGTGGGAGGCACGCTGTAAGTGCCGACATTTTCACCATAGTGTTTTGAGACCTTTTTGGTTTTAAAACTTAACTACGTGTGTCTTCTTCTGGGAGTGGAGTCCCAAACATGGGGCAGGCAGAGCAAAGAACAGTGCTGTGTCCGTTTGACGAGCTCCTGTACTGTGTCATCATGATGAGCTGGGCCCAGCCCTCTCCATCAGTTCTCCCCCTCAGTTCTGGCTCAGGCTCCACCTCCTGTGGGTTCTGAATCTACCTGCCTGTGAGCCAGGCAGATGAGCTGGGATGCTGGCAGGGCCAGTCCCAGCCCTGAGGCTGAGAACTGGGATGATGGCCTGTCCCCCACTAGAGTCTTGACAAAACTGAGAGCCAAGAAACCAACTTGCTCCTCTAGGCAGCTCTTTCGTCTGCTGCCAGTTACTTCTCCATGGTCACTTGGGCAGACACAGCTAACAGGGACCTGTCTTGTTTTCCAGTCTAAACTGGAGGCCCGTGAGTACCGTGATGCTCAGGAGTTTGGTGCTGACGTCCGATTGATGTTCTCCAACTGCTATAAGTACAACCCTCCTGACCACGAGGTGGTGGCCATGGCCCGCAAGCTCCAGGTGAGGCTTGGGAGGGCACAGCCACCCTCAGCAGAGCGAGCTGAGGTCCTCGTGGGATCACACCTCTGTGGGCCTTGGCAGTTTTTTCTGTCACTTTCCTTGGGATAATGCCATGTTGCTTTAAAAAAGTGCCTAAACTCAGCCTAGTGTACATATTTTAAGTTGAGATCATTCAGTTAAAGCAGAGTGGGTGTTCCACTGCAGGCCCCCTCCCCCATCATCCACCAGCACTCATTTGCTTTTGGCTGGAAGAGCAGGTGTGTGTTGTGCATGGCCCAGTCTCTCCTACAAAACACACCTGTCTCAAGTGGTTCGGGAGTGGGGGGCACTCTTGCCAAGTAGGCGCTGTCACAGTTGTGAGCTGAGGACATCTGCACTGTGGACATCTTTCCACCAGAGCCTTAAGAGCCTTCTAGCTGCAGAGTGGTTGTTTTTCCACATGGCCACAATTCTGATGGGGGGTCCTGGGCCACTTCCTTCAAGTTGAGAGCCTGGGTGGTGCACAATGTGAAATACACGTGTGGACAGGGAGGGGAGATGACAGCATAGATGTGTAAACTATTATTTTTTTAAAAAAGAAAAAATATGTAAGTTTAAAAAACGGCTTTCTTTGGTTAAGATTGGGTTAAAAATTTTGGAGAATAAAGTCAATATTTAGTACTATCATCTTTTTGTGTGTGTGTGGGTGGGGGGGGCCGTCTTAATTATTGGAAACAGACAGGGTCTCCCCTTCTGTCACCCAGGCTGGAGTGTAGTGGCACAATCATAGCTCACGGCAGCCTCTGCCTTCTAGGCTCAAGCGATCCTCGCACCTCAGCCTCCCGAGTAGCTGGGACTACAGACTTGCACCACCGTGCCCAACTAATTTTGCCTCTTTTCTTTTAAAGAGGTGGGGTTTTGCCATGTTGCACAGGCTGTTCTGGAACCCCTGGGCTTAAGTGTTCCACCTGCCTCGGACTCCCAAAGTGCTGGGATTACAGACCCATCTTCTTTTTTAAATTATTTAAAACTGTAGATAAATGATCATAAAAATTCCCAGCCTCTTCTCCCCGAGGCCATGGGTTGCTTCTGTTCTCAAGGTCAGAGCAGGCTGTGGGCGGGGCCACCTGCCGTCATGAGGTGCTGGTGTGCTCATTGTAGGCCTCAGCAGACTTCTGCACTCCTGCCTCTCACAGCCATCTGCTTCCAGGGCAGAAGTGAGGACTTGGAAAGCCTTTGGTGACCTGCAGATCTGTGCCAGGCAGAGGTCACCAGAGCCCCACTGCCTGCTTGCCTCCTAGCTGTACTAGGTCCTCGTGTTGTCCCAGACTCCCCACCATAGCACCCCATACCTGCTCCCACTGGACCTAAGGCACTGTGTCTCCTGTTCTCCGTGGATCAGGGGCTGCCTTGGCTTCAGAGGACACGTGCTCAAACTCTTGAGGTAGGATAAACACTTCCCTTGTGAAGTTTGTTGGGCTCTTTCTTACTAGTATGAATGTGTCTCTTGTTATTTAAATGCATGCTCAGGCTTGGGGCTTTTTGTTTCTACTTTTTGTTAGGGTTTTTTTTTTTTTTTTTTTTTTGAAACGGGGTCTCATTCTGCTTACTGCAGCGTCAACCTGCTGTGCTCAGTTGAGCCTCCCAAATAGCTAGAACAGTGAGCGTGTGCCACCATGCCTGGCTAATTTTTGTATTTTTTGGTAGACATGGTGTCTCACTGTGTTGCCCAGGCTGGTCTCAAACTCCTGGGCTTAGGTGATCCACCCACTTCAGCCTCCCAAACTTCCAGGATTACAGACATGAGCCATGGCACCTGGCCTGTTCCTTAGTTTTATTTTCTGTGACTTGGGGAGTTGTTGCCCTCTCTTCACTTTGGTAGTGTCTGTGTGCCTTCTTCACAAATAACATTGCCCCTTCATCATTCATGTTTGCATTTCCCATCCTTGAAGGAGTTGAGGCTTTTAAATTTCTTTCCTTTTTTTTTTTTTTTTTTTTTTTTTTTGCAATGGAGTCTCTTTCTGTCGCCCAGGCTGGAGTGCAATGACACGATCTCAGCTCACCACAACCTCCCCCTCCTGGGTTCAAGCAGTTCTCCTGCCTCAGCCTCCTGAGTAGCTGGGATTACAGGCGCCCACCAATACACCCAGCTAATTTTTGTATTTTTAGTAGAAACGGGGTTTCACCATATTGGTCAGGCTGGTCTTGAACTCCTGACCTCGTGATCCGCCTGCCTCAGCCTCCCAAAGTGCTGGGGTTACAGGCGTGAGCCACCATGCCCGGCCAGGCTTTTAAATTTGAATGCAGGTTTTGTTCAGTGCCGCCCAGTGGCAGTGGCGCCCTCAGATTTGTGCCTTAAGCTCCTCCATCGCTCCCTCTCTCCCACTCTCTTGAGAAGACAGGGGCACAGCTTTTGCCCACACTGCCCACGTTGATACCCATGCCCTTCATCTACCCTCACAGGAAGAACTCAGCAGAAACAGATTCTCTCCCAGCACCACAGGTGACTGTTTTGAGCTACTTTACTAAGAGAAAGAAAAGAGAAAGCACCTTCTGATGCATTCTATCCCTTTCTTCTTCATTTTTATCTCATTTTTCCTGTCCTCTCCTGCACCCTGGAGCCACCTCCTTTTCACAGATTTTCTCCAACAAAGATTTTTGGGTTTTAAGTGTTTTTTGCATTTTTCTTCTTCTGGGAAACCTGCCTGAATGTAGAGTTTACCAAGGCCACTGGGATGTCTGTCACACCACAGACCCTGCAGCAGAAGAGTTTCTTCTACACACGGGCTACAGGTGCTGGACTGGAGTAGACACAGGCCTCACTCTTAAGGGGGGCCCAGTGCAGGCAAGGGGTAGGGGTTGCTGTGGGTGGGCTGCCTCTGGCCCAGCCTGCTTTGCCTGCCCTGGGGAGGGGTACCTCTCTGCCAGTGCTTGGCGGAGGTGTTTCTCTTTGAGCAGCAGAGTTGATGTGGAGGGTTCCAGGGCAGGCTTCTCTTCAGTGGGCAGTTGTGTTTGTGGCATTTCAGCCTTTGTTTTTCTTACTTCTCTCTACTTTCTCTGCATCACCATGGGGTAGAGAGCAAATTCTCCATCAGGGAAGGGGAGGGACAAAGCCCCAGCCCTTGCTCACCTCTTCAAGACCTGTTGGGACCTGCTTAATTGGGTCTCTTAATTTGGCTGGGCCCAAGAAGTGGGATTTATCTGGAAAGTTACTTGGAAAAGGAGCCACTTTATTTTTCTCTCTCAGCCTCTAAATTCTGAGGTCCTTGAGAAAACCTGTGTTCCACAGCCTGACAGCCAAGATACTTGTCTGAAACCAGTGGGGTGTGCTGAAACTGAGAAGCATGACCTCAGAGCCAGACCTCCAGAGGAGTGGGGTGTAGGTTATGGGATGCCGGGCAGGGAGCTGGGCCTCAGCTGGGTCTCTGTCAGTCCAACAGAATGCTTGCACTCAGTGTTCCATGGTGGATGCTGGTGCCTGCTACCCCTCACCATCACCATCCTCCCTTGTGAGAGGCTTGCCCTGGGTGCATCTTGAATCAGGTTTTACTCTCTTCTCGCTGGCCCCACAGCACCCCTGACTGTGTTCTTTCACTCTTAGGTCTTAGCACACTTCCAGCTCATGGCAACCCATTGCTGCCATGTATTCATTCGGTTTTCGGTTTCCAACTAGAGTGTGAGCTCCTTGAACAGGGAACTTGTCATTGCTGTTTACCATCAAGCTGTTACTTGGGGACATGTGAGTGTTGCAGCCACACAGCAAGATTTTCCTACAGCAGCCCTGGGCCCACTGGCTTGTGGATTTCCCAGGGTGCCCTCCACTCAGGCTACAACAGCAGTTCTCACGTCCAAGAGAAAGTGAAGGATGACGGGGTCACGCAACTGGACACGCCAGGAAGCTGGCAGTTCCCAGTCCCACCAATGTTAGTTTCTCATCCCAGCTGGCTTTGTGTCTTGTATTCTTTGCTCTTTGTTCTTGGGGCCTTTGGAGAGCCAGGGCCATGGGCACCCAGGGAATGGAAGGAGGCCTCAGAGTGAATGCTATACGCCCCCACCCCACCATTTACACAGCAGTCATCACTTGGTGGGGAGGAACAAGGACATCCTTATGTCTCAAAGCTGGCCCAGGCTTACAGACTAGTTCACTGCAGTAGCTACCACTCAGTAGAGGGCACTCCCTCTGTCCTGGGAGGCAGAGCTGATTATCTCCCTTCATGATGTCTTGACACTTCTGAGGCCCACTTCTCTAACCTGCTCCCTGCTGCTTGGCAGCAGGCCTGGCTCTTCCAGAAGCTCTTGTGGCCCCAGCTGCCTCTTGGAGTCATTTTGGGACCTGAGACCACCCACATCCAGAACACTACCCACCTGGCACATAGCTGGGTGCTGCAGGGCTAGGCATCTGTCTTACTCTCTCACTAGGGCCTCCAGTCTGATGTGAAACCCCCCACCTTTTCCTCCTTGGGCCCTACTCCTGGCAGGTTAACTGGTGATGGTCTCTGGTCATCCCTTCTTGTGTATCTTCTTCCTTGCCTCAGACCTGCTCAAGGAGTTATTTCTGAATAAAGTTATTTGCTGGGTGCAGTGGCACATGCCTGTAATCCTGGCACTTTTCACTGTAGGCCTCAGGCTACATTCTAGGCCACATCGTGGGAGGATCCCTTGATCCCAGGAATTGGAGACCAGCCTGGGCAAGATGGCACAACCCTGTCTGCACAAAAACTTGGCATGGTGGTCTCAGTTACTCAGGAGGCTGAGGCAGGAGGATCTCTTGAGCCCAGGAAGATGAGGCTGTAGTGAGCCATGATTGAGCCACTGATTGCATTCCACTCTGGGCAACAGAGTAAGGCCCTATCTCCAAAAAGAAGAAGGAGGAAAGAAAGAAAAAGTTACTGGGTCAGGCACAGTGGCTCACGCTGGTCATCCCAACATTTTGGGAGGCCGTGGCAAGTGAATCTGTTGAGATCAGGAGTTGGAGACCAGCCTGACCAACGTGGTAGAACGCTGTCTCTGCTAAAAATGCAAAAATTAGCTGGGCATGGTGGTGTGTGCCTGTAATTCCAGCTACTTGGGAGGCAGAGGTTACAGTGAGCTGAGATTGCGCCACTGCACTCCAACCTGGGTGACAGAGTGAGACTGTCTCAATAAAAAGAAAGAAAGTTACTGGCTAAAGGAAGTCATGCTCCGTGTGGCCTGGAGGGGAGGGAATCAACACCACAGTTATATGGGATGTCTGCTCCAGCAGCGTGGGAGAGGAAACCTCAAGGAGTGTTTCCTGAGCCATCAGGATGGGGTTCCAGGGCTACGGTCCTCTCTGAAGCATTGACACACATTTGGGGGAAGGTCCTTGCCATGGTGTGTTTCCACGATGATCAGTTTATTCCTGGTTTAAAGCAGGTCCCAGAGTTCTGCTGGGAAGCGAGGCCTGTGCTTCTGCCTCTGTCCTGAGCCATCACTGGATTGAGCACAGCGCCCCCAGGGTAGGGCAGGGACTTGCCAGCTGGCTGGCAGTATGTGTGGCCAGACCCAGCGTCCATGTGTGGCTGCTGTTCCCTGAGCTACATGACCCCATGTGGTTCCATCTGATTACTGGATCTTAGGTTGAAAGGTCTTAGGGTCTCCTGCGCACAGTGGTTCCCTCCTGCAGCCTGTCCTCAGTGCCCCACACCTGCTGCCTAAACTTCTCTTACCTTGTCCCGCGTGCGCTGGAGGTGCCTCCTCCAGTGGTGCAGCCCTGCTTGGTTAAGTGCTGCAGGGACGATCTGAGGAATGAGGAGACCAACTTAGAGCCGTGTCTGCTACAACAGAGCCTAGTCCCCTAGAGGAGGTGTGCTTGTGGCAGGCACACTCCCACCAGGGACCTCTGCACGTGCTGTGTCTTCTGCCTGGAACACCCTCTCAAGCCACAGACTCCTGCTCCCCACCACGCACCTGGCGGGAGCTTTGGCTGTTTTGCGGTTTGGGGGTGCCCTTGACCCAGTGCTATCTGTCAAGCACCCCCAGACTTCAGTGGGCTGGCTGCCTTGGTGGCCTGGGTCTCATGTCTTTACCTTGGCTGTGTTCTCCAGGGAGTAAGTGCCTGGCTACATCTGGACCACCTTGCTCTTCAAAGTGAGATTTGAGAGGAGTGTTGCGAGAGTTTTCGGAGGCCCTTCCCCCCATCTTGGCGGCAGAGAGGATCACCATCCTCTTTCGCCCTCGGTTGGTTTCTGTTGAGTTGGCCCCAGCAGCCAGTGAGGCCAGGTGATGCTAGGCTGCGGCCTGGGTACCCAGCAGCCCTCACAGCGTGTCTTTCTCTCACCAGGATGTGTTCGAAATGCGCTTTGCCAAGATGCCAGATGAGCCTGAGGAACCAGTGGTGGCCGTGTCCTCCCCGGCAGTGCCCCCTCCCACCAAGGTTGTGGCCCCGCCCTCGTCCAGCGACAGCAGCAGCGATAGCTCCTCGGACAGTGACAGTTCGACTGATGACTCTGAGGAGGAGCGAGCCCAGCGGCTAGCTGAGCTCCAGGAGCAGGTGAGGACGTTGGTGGCTCCATTCTTAATCCCCAGAGTCCATGGACCAGGGTGGCCTCCCCCGAAGTTTCTAAGAGATGTTCTTGGCTCTGAGTTCCCAAGGGAGCAGAATTTTCACTGGACCGCCTGTGGCCTTTTCCCCTCTGCTAGGTCAAGTGCATGTTGATCATACACGTATGTGTGATATTTGTGTTGAGCTTGCAGTTGGGGATGGGGAGTGACGTGGCCATTTTCTGGGCAGAGAGGAGGTGGCTTGATCCTTTCAATGTCTGGAAGGAGGAGGTTGAGCCAGGATGTTCGCCTCTCCTGGGGCTACCTGGTTGTTCCTCTCCCTATAGCCAGTCATCAGGCCCTTCGTGCCTGACGTGTCTGTATGCTCTTAGTTAGCTTCTTAGGGGCCCTCCTTCTGGGATCAGGATGGCTGTGAGACTTAGTGTCTGTCGGCTTGATCAGCTTCTTTGTTGAGGAGGACACTGGCAATCTTTGGAGTTGAGGGAATGGGTGGAGATAGGCTTGTTAGGAATCTGGTTAACATGACAGATGCAGAGCTGGGGGCCTTCCCTCCCCCTGCCTCCCCTACACACCCTGATGCCCCAGGTGCATGTTTTTTGGAGCAGTCGCCTGGGTCTTGGGTGACAGAAAAGTGGTCTTAACCCTGAGTGTGTGTCTTGTCTGTCTGGTCCATAGCTCAAAGCCGTGCACGAGCAGCTTGCAGCCCTCTCTCAGCCCCAGCAGAACAAACCAAAGAAAAAGGAGAAAGATAAGAAGGAAAAGAAAAAAGAAAAGCACAAAAGGAAAGAGGAAGTGGAAGAGAATAAAAAAAGCAAAGCCAAGGAACCTCCTCCCAAAAAGACAAAGAAAAATAATAGCAACAGCAGTGCGAGGTCTGTGTCCCCTGAGTTTGCCCTGGGTGGGGACCCTCCTTCCAGGGCCTGCTCTGAGACTGTGTGGGCCACTGCCCCTCCCCGTCCTCGTTGGGTGCGGAGGCTGCCCCTCTGCAGCGTGACTCCACAGGCCAGGCTGGTGGCCATTTGCACACAGGACTTAGCTGCACTGTCTCTGCCCCTTTCTGTAGGATGAGCCTTCGGAGCTCACCATGTTTCGTTGAGGGGGATGGGCGGCAAGGATGGGGCTGTAGCACAACCCCCACTCAGGCAGCCTGCAATCACAGTTGACTTTCAGTCTCTACTGGGTGCTCCCAGAGATTGAGTTGCCAATTCCCCGTTTCCTGTGAAGGCCGGTGGGTGGGGGGTATGGGAAGGGCGCCCCCGGCACCCCTTCACCCCAACATACATGTGGAGGAATGAGTGCCTGGCGTCCTCAGGGGGCCCGTTCTTGATGATGTGTGCATCGTCCCTTCATAGCAAGAAGGAGCCAGCGCCCATGAAGAGCAAGCCCCCTCCCACGTATGAGTCGGAGGAAGAGGACAAGTGCAAGCCTATGTCCTATGAGGAGAAGCGGCAGCTCAGCCTGGACATCAACAAGCTCCCCGGCGAGAAGCTGGGCCGCGTGGTGCACATCATCCAGTCACGGGAGCCCTCGCTGAAGAACTCCAACCCTGATGAGATTGAGATCGACTTTGAGACCTTGAAGCCGTCCACACTGCGTGAGCTGGAGCGCTATGTCACCTCCTGTTTGCGGAAGAAAAGGAAACCTCAAGGTGTGCTTGGGCCCTCTGGGCGTGGGGATCCTTCTGTGGGTCCCCTCAGTAACTTCCCTCCTTGCTCAGTCTACTCTCTGTGCGCTTTTTTTTTCCAATTATAATATTTGTGTTCTTGACACAGAAATCTCTGAAAGGTTGTGACGTCACCCTCGCCCCTAGGCTGTCAGTGTCTTTCTAGATCTCTGACTGGTGGTGTCTGGGGCCCCTCTGCACCTTGTTGCCTGAAGCTGTGTTCTAAACCAGAGCTGCTTTCGACCCAGGCTGCCTGCTGCTGAGTCTTCCTCTGGCCTCTTTGGGGAAGGAGGAAAGGCGGGTCTGCAGGGTCCCAGGACCTGTGTACCGATGGTTAATGCAGCACTGAACCGGCCTTTGTCCCTCTCTAGCAGGGACAGTTAGGTGTGGCATCCTTTCTGGACTCTTCCAAGCAGCTGTTTTGTGTCACACAGCTCATCTTGGTGTACGGCTTTCCTCTGAGGACTTAGGATCCGGTGTCAGGGCATTGCACAGTCTTTGTCCCCAGCCCAGACTGGCTCTTGGGATCCTTGGGCCCCTACCTGGGGCACACCACATGATGATTCCGGCGTGTGTCTGAACAGCTGTGTTGAGAGACCCCCTGGGGTCTCTCCCTGCCTTGCCTTACCTCTGGGCAGCATGTTCCTTTTGGATCCTCTTCTTCCCCTGTCAGAACAGTAACTGGGAGAATCCAAGCCTCATGCCCAGCAGTACCTTGTGTTAGGAAATTACCCCTCTGCCTGGTCTCTTGAATCCCTGATAAACCCCCCAAAGGGAACTTTGAGAGACTGAAGGAACCTTGAAATCCCAATGTCCGCAGTCTACCCATGGGAACTGTGGGGCCACGTGAGTTCTGGGAGTGGCAGCTGGCAATTAGGAGCAGCCCCTGGGCCCACCGTGCACAGGCTCCTCACTGGTCCTTCCTCCAGATGGATGGGGTGTGCATGTGGCTTACAGCGGCCTCCTGGGCCATGGCCCTGCCTGACCAGCTCCCATTGCTTGGGTTGCAGCTGAGAAAGTTGATGTGATTGCCGGCTCCTCCAAGATGAAGGGCTTCTCATCCTCAGAGTCGGAGAGCTCCAGTGAGTCCAGCTCCTCTGACAGCGAAGACTCCGAAACAGGTTAGGTGACTTGTGTCCTATGTGTCTTACCAAACTCCTCCCACCTGTGTCCGGGATGCTAGAGCCCAGAGACGGCCATCCCAGAACTTGCTGGGTTCCTCTGTCTGCCTGTCTGTGTCGTCTCCCTGGGGCCATGGATAGCCTTGCATTCTGTGCAGCAGTGTCCATTCTCTCAGCCTGTCCGTCATGCTGTCCCTGCCAGGGGCTGGTCATGGAGGACAGATGGCCAAGGGCGTTGACACTGCGGAGCCCTGGATGGTGGGTGGCGAGGCTGGGCCATGAGGACTGTGGGCATGGGGGCCCAGGCTGTGCTGTTGACCTTGAGGTGACCGTACCCAGCTTTGTGCCCCAGAGGAGACTTCGTGTCCCTAGGGCCTTCCCCATATCACAGTCACATGCAGTGCGGCCGCTTCAGGGAGACACTTCGCTGGTTTCTGGTGGATATGGAGCAGTCTGCTGCTGGCCCCTGCCATCAGCTGGGCCCCGGCCATTGCCTGCTCCTCCCCAGAGTGTGCTCGTTGCTGTGTTGGCTGCTCTTGAATCTGCCCTAACTCCACACGCACCTGGACTTGGCGTGTCTTTCTTGCAATTCTAACAGTCCCTTCTCTTCAAGCCCTGTGGGCCTGCACGTCGGACCCTGGGTTCTGCATTAGAGCCAACCTTCTGAGCAGCAGCCTCAGTGGGAGGTGGAGGCAGGTAGCAATTCTGGGTGCCAGGTGGGAGTGGAGAGGGTCTGCTCTCCTCCAAGTGTGCACTTTCCTCATTATTCTCAGGGGCACAGATGCTCAGGCTGGCGCAGAGGAGAGGATAGGGAGGGAGCCATGGTGCCCAGGAGGCCTGGCGACCAGCCCCTGCTGAGCGATGGAGCTAACATCCTGTGTTTATGGCCAACGGGGTTGCCACTAGGCTGGTGCAGCTGCGTCAGTGAGCTGGCGTGCTGCAGACCACCTGAGAGCTGGCCCTAGGGTCTCAGGCAGGCTGGGGAATGGGCATCCACAGTGGGAAACCTGTGTTTTGGCAGTAGACTCCTGCATGTTTTCCCACGGGCCTGTCGCATCCCTGGGATTTTATTCTAACTAGAAATAAATGCTAACCGTCAATAATCAGTGCATGTAAATAACTTGATCGTGCCAAGGAAGATTGAGGACCCCTCACAGCAGCTGGGGAGAGCCATGTTGCTCTGAGGTGTGTGCGCACAGATGGGGCGGGGGCAGGTGGCACCTCGGGTCTCGTCAGTATTCCTTTTCCCTTGGACAGCCTGGTGCCCTCTGCTTCCCAGGTGAGTGAGGAGACTTGCCTTGAAGTGGGCTGAAAGACCCTCCAGGACTCCAGATGCCCACATTCTCTAGCACAACTGTGCAGAATGCCCTGGGCAGCTCACTGGCCTCGTGGCCTTCCCTGTCGCCATCCTTCACACTTTCATCTCTAACCAGCACTCTCCCCACACTGCTTTTGTAATCCATCAGCCAGCAGGAGGCGCTGCACCCCATGGCTGCCCAGGATAGGGCTGGCTCTGCCACCCGAAGCTAGGGCCCCCACTCGCAGCACAGTGAGTGGGGTGAATGGCTGTATTCTTGGATCCAATTAGCATTCCTGGTGGCCGCTGACTTTTCACTTTCGGTGCCAGCCGAGCCTCCAGCTTGCCTTCCTCTGAGTTTTTGCACCTCCTGTTTTCTAGCTGACTGCTCCTACCGGAGGTTTTGTAGCCTTTGCATCTAAGGATCTCAGTGACCAAGTGGAAACCCCAGATGCTGAAATTGTCAGGGGACCTGATTAACTAAAATGACATGGCATGGTTGTGATGGGGGTGCTACTTTAGCCCTCACAAGACAAGACACCTTAGAGGGCTGTGGACATCATATTCTGATTTCCAGTCTGTGGTCGTGGCCTCTGCCCTTGTCCTCTGCGTCCCTCTTCTGGGCTCCTCTGCTTTGGCAGAGAAGTTGGGAACGCTCCTGGCTTCCTGAATGAGTGCCCCACACCCCTCCTCCCGCTGCTGAGATTTTATTATTTTTTCACTCCCCCACTTTTAAAAAAGTGGAAAGATTGTGCAACAAGTAATCTGAGAGTCCTGGGAACAGCTGTCCTGGCGGGAAGGAGGGCGAGATTTACGGTCTCAGAGCCGCTGGCTCCCAGGCTCCCAGGCTGTGGCGGTCCAGCCCTGGCCACTCGCGCAGCTGCCTGGGCTCTGGCCTTCCCCTCTTCCCAGACACCCTCCCCACCTTGGGTTTTGCCTGGCTCCCTTTTGTCTTCGCAGTCCTGGCCAGCAGGGGCTTTCCTTTGCCTTCTGTGTGCACTGAGTGAGCTGTGTCGTGGGCCGGCAGGGTGCTTCTGCTCTCAGGCGGGGTTGCTGCTAGGGTTTTGTACGGCAGATCCCGAAGCGGGAACCCACATCCTGGCACCAATAAATGCAGCCTTCTCCTGCCCTGTCCTGCACAGGACTCTGCATTCTCAGGGCGGGGGGGCAGAGGGGGCGTAGCTCCTTCAGCAGCTGCTCTCCTGGGTCCAGGAAGTCCAGCAGCCCTGATGTCCATGGCCAGTTACAGGCAGCTCTGCCTTAGTGGGGGAGTGGGTCAGGCTGGGGGAACATTATTTCCCTTTGGTATTTTGGGGCCTAATTGATTTGCAGCTTCCCCCAACCCCCCTTGTTCTTGTGTTTCCATTTGGATTGGAGCCGAAATTCCTGAAAGGGCCTATTTTTGTCACTTATACTACGGGGTTAGTTCCGCTGACACGGCCCTGAGACATGAATCACCAAAAGAAACCGAACAGAGTCACTAGATTGAGGCTGGGGGGTGTGATACTGAACACTCCTCCTGGCACCTATCCATAGACCAGGATGCTGTAGACTGATGCAGGCGTGGAGTGGTCCTCTGCGGCCAGGCTCCAGTTCAGGAAGCCACGGAACACAGGCAGGAGGAGGATGGCGGGGGTGGGTGCTGCTTTCCCAGCTGGGTCCCAGGCTACCATGTATTCCCCACCCTCTGCCCCGGCAGCATGCAGTGCAGTGGGCCAGCCCTACCACTTCCTCTGATTCCAGCTAGTGCTTGGGCTGGGGTCTTTCATTGAGCTGTGATTCCAGCTAAAGCCTGGAGCTGCTTGAGGGTTCTGTATTGTGACAGGCAGGGGTAGGGCACAAATGCCCCCCTCCCACCACCCCTAGGGCATCTGTAGACCTGGGGGGATCAGGCTGGAGGAAGACACTGTCCCAGGTGGGCTGTGGACAGTACTGTGGCTTTGCTGTCATTAGCAGCGGGGTTAGGTCTGCCCAGCATATGGGGCAGGGCATGTCCTAGGAATCTTCTAGCTTTCACTTGTCACATTGCTGACATCTGGCTCTTCCCAAGTGTCATGCACAGGTCTTTGTGAGCCGAGGTGTCTCCACAGCTTATATTCCTCTTAGGGATACCCCCTTCACCTCAGCTACCTGGGCTGGGACAGGGTCTCAGGGAGGTGTGAGAGAGCCTCCTGGGCTTTGGTCTGGTCTTCTAGTTGGAGCGGGAGCGCAGTCCAGCTATTTTAGTCTCCTGGCTTCCTTTTCCCAGGATTGGAGTGTGTGGGTGTTTCTTAATGGCTCCAGGGGAAAAAGGAATGCTTGATGTTTTGGAAAGATTCGAGCTGGGAAGTGCAGACAGAGGCCATGGGGCGTTCTTACCACACAACCAGCCTCAGCTTCCTGACCCCCAGGGTCTTTGAGGCACTTAGTCGCATCTCCAGGCCTGCTGCTTGCTTCCTCCACAGTGTGGCGCTTACCTAGGGGAAGGGTGAGAACCCTGAAGGTGGGGGAATAGGAAGAGACTTGAAGATGGGGCAGTAGCCTTTCCGTCTGCACAGGCAGGTGACTCCCCCCTACACACCCAGTATTTGCAGCTGGAGGGATTCTGGGGCTTCATGGGCGGGTGAGGGTGAGCCTTGTGGAATGTGGCCCGGAGTGAGAGGCCGCCAGTGGGCGGGTTTTTCCCATGCCCGCACTCAGGGGCCAGGGAGTAGTAGCACGTCGGTTGCATCCGTGACTCCAGCAGAGGCATCTGCTCTGCTGCGTGGGTGGGAACAAGCCCAGTGCCCCTCCCTGGTCCAGGGAGCCATGTTGGATGCCCCAGAAAAGGAAAGAAAGGACAAGACTTTATTCCTTAATGTGTTTCTTTTTCTTTTTTTCTTCCTCTTCAACAGTGTATATAATAGGTTCTGCTTTTTATAGAGTTTGAACTTTTTGTTTGGGGGATCTGGAGGAATGCAGAAATGAGGCTGTTTGCTCTTTCCCCTCCATTGGGGATCCTGCATTCTGGTACCTCCTTTCTTGGGGACCCAGGTGGAAGGGCTGGCATTGCCTCCCTGAGAATAGACAGTGCGCAGCCCCTGGATGTGAGATGAGCTCAAAGTCAGCAGGGGCCTAGTTGGCTTGCCATACCTGTCTGGTGGGACAGGGCAGGGGCACCACTCAAATTCAAAAGAAGCCGCTTGAGGGCAGTAAAGGAAATGCCGGCGTGCGCTCAGACAGGCAGGGCACTCGTGGAGCTTGGTAGTGGGGGCCAAAGCCCCTCTGTAGAAGCTGAACAGGCTGGGGGTGGTTTCCGAGGCACTCATGCATTCTGCCTCTGTGACCTTTCTAAGGGGGTGGTGGGTCTGTCCCTACCTATGGTTAGCAGGGCTCCAGTCTCCAGTGCTGTTCTTGTGCCCATCAGCCACCAGGGTGCAGGAGGCTGGCTCGGTCTGCAGTTCTTCTGTTCTTGTGACTTAAATGGTACATTCCACACCATTTCTCTCACACTGGTTTCTCTCTCCCTCTACGTAGGTCCTGCCTAATCATTGGACACGGACTCTTAATAAAACGGTCTTCAGTTCCAGATTCCTTCCCAGCAAGCTATAGCTTAAGTCCATTTTCTTCCGTGAAAGGGACAGGACTCCATCAAGTTATGGAATTCCTCAGAGCCCTGGGCCTGTCCCCCGGGGTGGATTAGTCATGTCCAGCAGCACACGCCTAGTCCCGCCTTCGGGAAGGCTGCCTGCCTGGCCAGCAGCCTGGGCCTCCCTGTGTAAAGACTGCCTGGCTGTCCTGCCCAGCCTCCCTGGTCCTCTGGGGTCCTCTGGGTGGGTGGCATCTCCTGGAGGGTGATGACAATCCCCCACACATGCATTCATGTGGTGCTGCTCTGTGTGCAAAGCCAGACCCCAAGTATGTTTTCTCTCTTTGTCCCATCCCTCTTTTTCTGGGACTTTGGACCCTAACTACTTCCCTCCTGAACCTCGCAGTGACATTAGTCCAGGAGAGCTCTTGTTCAGTGTGTAGAAGAACACTCTGACCTCTAGAGCTGTCCCAGATAAGGAGTGGGAGCTTTAGAGGCAAGGCCTCTAGATCCTGGAGGGCTCAGTGAGGCTCTTCCCACAGCATGTTTCTCACTGATACCCTATAAGGCTCGAGCCACCGCTGACTCTAAGCCTTTTGGAGTCTTTCCTCCTCCGTCCCCATTGTTCCCGTGCATTTCCAAAAGCTTAAGTTGCCTGGCGGGCATTTCCCCAGTTTCTTTGGCCTCCCTCTTCTCAAGTCACATAGGGAAAGTACCTCCTGGAACCAGGCTGCAGTGTGCAGGACCTGCCGGGCAGGCACTGGTGAAGGGCCTTGGGCCCATCATCCCCCAACCCCACCTCACCCCACCCACCTCCTCTAGGGGGGCGGATCTGGGCTGGTGGACTGGAGAGGGTGTCACTGACCCTCAGGGACTGCCCCATGGACACCTTTGATTGGTGTTAACAGTGTGAACATTTTTCCCGTCTTCAGTCCCTTAGAATAACGACAGCCCCTGGGGTTGGGGCAGGCGAGGGTGGCCACATCATCCAAGCCCTCCCAGAGGCACTAATAGGCTTTTTTGCTCTAAAAATAAATACCGGCCCTTTTTTGGTCACAAATCCAGCATCTCAGCAGAAAACTGCCTGACATGAAAAGTCCCCTAAGGAACTGCATCTGCGTTTCAGGGGCTTTTCATTTTTTCTCCTTTTTTAAAGTGTAGATTGTGGGTGCTTCCTAAAGGCCTGCCTTCTTCTGAAACTGGAAGTGGGCTGTCGCCATGGGCAAGCCCTCGGGTGCCGGCTCCCCGCCGGCGTGGGAGCCCTGGCAGCTCTCCTCAGCTCCCTGGGCTTGAGCAGCTGCAACTGCCCCAGATTTGCTGTGGAAGCAGGGGCTGGCCCTGGCCTCACCAGAGCCTCCCGGGGCCTGCATTGATGCTCAGGAGTTCCTGGGCTGCTCTTGATCCTCTCTGGGCGTCCAGCTTCCAGTCAAGCTCCGTTTGCCAAACAAACTATTCTGAGCTGCCCTTTGGCCTGCGCCTGTTGTGTTCCTGTTGCAGTCCCGCCTGGCTGAGACGGGGGCAGGCGGGAGAGCCTTCATGCCCAGATTCCCACAGGACAGTTGGGGAGCTGCTGGCATTGTCTTTCTGGGAAGATTCTGCTTTCTTGGACCAAATGGCAGCCTGGATGCCCAGTGTCAGGCCTGCATGCTGCCCCTGCCCCACACACACACACGCGCACACACACACTGCGCGCACACACACACTGCGCGCACACACACAGTGCACATGGGCCATAGCCACATGCCAGCTCTCCTCCAGGGTCCTTTCAACTTCACTGTCCAGGGACCCTCTCCTTCTTGCCCATGGGGCTTCCATCTGGCAGAGAACGCTCAGGGCTGGTTGAACTTGAAAGCACATTAGACTTAAGCTGTCACCTGTGCTTGGTGCCCCAGGAACAGCCAGAGAGGACAGTGCCCACTCACTTCTCCTTGTGGGCAGCCTCCTGTGCAGGAAGTGCCAGCCGGGCCTCAACGCACCAGCTGGCTGTGGGTCCTGAGGAGGAGCGGGAGGCGGCCACTCAGTGCAGGCGGGACTCCTCTCCTCTGCCCTGACCTTACCCTCCATCCTGCCTCCTTCATTGGAGTGGGGCTGGGGGGTGGGCGGAATCAGTGTTTTAATCGGATTTTTAAAAAACATTTTATTTCTTTGTACAATTACCATCCTATGTAAAGATGAAATTTGTGTTGAGTTGAAGATTGTCATGGAATAAAGATCACACCGTACTTGAGGCCATCTTCATGTAACCCTTTCTAGAGAGTTTTGTGTGGGGGTGTCTTGGGGCTGGTGTGTTGTGAAGCTGTGCACTTCCTGTCTTGTCTTTTACTGGTAACTCCGACACAAGGCTCAGACCACGTGGGCCAGATGGGGCTACCTCTACCACCAGCCCCTTTAGTCATCTGGTTCTGGGGGTCTGCCGTGCACCTCTCCCCCACTCGTTAGTCCTGCCTTGCCTGGGGGCCCCAGCACTTGCAAGGGGCCCTGGAGACAAGTCCCTAGGATATTACCTGTGGCCTTTCCGAGGCAGCTGAGACATGCCCCCTGGAATCCCCACAGGCCCTGCTGCACATTATCCCTACATCTCCTCCTGTGGGCCTTTGCTTACAGCCTGCAGGCTGTGAGGGGTTAGAGTGGCCATTCCTCTTTTACAACTGAAAAAACAAGGTTTCTTCCAAGGCCACGAGACAACAGGCGAGCCCCAGCATGTCCTTCCCTTGCACACACACTTTCTCCCTCAACTCTGCATCTGGACACATCCCCGAGGCTTCTCCTAGTCAGATTTCACACGGTGGCCCTGCTGCTTCCCGCTACCTTCCGCCTCCTGCCCCAGGTCCCCTCCAAGGTATGCCCAGCATGCCCCCAGACACCATGGCTCCTTCACCTCCTCACACTGGGATTAGTGCTGGGAGAGAAGCCATGGCCTTTTCTTCCTGCTTCCCTAGTGTGCAGGGTCTCACTGGTCCTGTGGCCGCCAACCTCTGCAGCCAGTGTTCCTCCCCGCTGCACCACAGCAGTCAGACTCCCTGTTGCCCTGACTCTGCAAATCTACCCGAGCTTTCCCTTCTGGCATGTCTCACCCACACCAGTCTCTCTCTCATCAGATGTCATACTCTGACCCAGAGCGTCCTGAGCCCTGTATGCAGGTTTGAGGTGGGGCCCCAGGTTCCCCCGTGTCCCCAGTTGCAGCCCCTGGTCATTTGTACAAGGACGTGTGTCTGTAGCTGCTGAGGTCTGTGTCCATGTCTTGTCTCGTGTGGAGTGGTGAGCTCTTACAGGGCACAAGGTCTTTCCCCATCCCTTTTGGTGTCTTGCTGCACTGAGGGCCACAAGCCTCACAGAAGCTTAGCGTGGCCCTCCACGAAGCAGATCCAAGTGGAAGGAGCCTCGATTTGGGCAAAGCATGTGTCCTCCAACACCAGCAGCAAGAGGCAGCACCCTGGCAAGGAGCTCAGGCGAAGCCAGGCAGTGCCATGAAGTGCTTCTCAGTGACAGGAATCCAAAAGGCGCCATATCATGGGCCCGGCCTCCAATCTGGTGGCTGGCGACTGTGTGACCTGCCAGCCCGTGAGCACTGGCCAGGGCTCATGTCCCCCACTGGGGCCTGTACACCATCCATGTTTGGTGAGGGGACATCCAGCTGGCAAAAGTCCCTTAGTGTAAATTTCTGGGGTGGGGACAGAGGTGGGCATGCTGGCTCTTGAGTACACCTCGCCGGGGCAGACACACCCTGGACCCATCCACCCCACTGTGGTGCCAAGCTGTCAGCCCACAGGAGCGAGGGCACATGCTGCCTTCTGTCTGCAGCATGGTGACTGTGTCCCAAAGCAGGGACTTCTGAGGTCCACCTACCTCTTTAGTTGCTGGTCATTCCCAGGGGGCCAGCCTGCTCCTTTTTTTTTCCTCCTGGAGTGGGCTCTCTGCATTCTCCCTTGCCGATATGTTCCTCACAGTCCTGTGGCTCTCGCCCCAGCTGAGCCTCTCTGCTTCCCCTTGGAGAATGGAAAGGAGTGGGCCTCAGAGGGCCATGCAGTTGGAGGCCCCTGTGAAGCTGCTTTTTAGCCATGTGACCCTAGACAAGTCTCCTCCCTTCTCAGAGCTCCTCTTTTCTCAACTGTCAGATGAATGTGACCAATTGCAGCCATCACAAGTTGTGGAAAACTGAGCAGGTTGCCGTCCAGGCCGTGCACTCAGTCCCTATAGTGAGTGACTGACCCTTTTATAGTGGGAGGCGTTGGGCAAGCTCTCAGCTTCCGGTGCGGCTGTGGTGATCTGAAGCTTGGCAGGGGAGGCTTTTTCAGGCACAGTCCCTGCTAGGAAAAACAGCAGGCAAGTGGGTAGGTGATGCCTCGCATGTCTCTCCCTCCCCCGTGATGACCAACTCATCCCGCTTCGAACCCGGCTGCCCTCTCTCAGGGTCACTGGTCCTCCTGAACGTGCCCTGTTTTTTCCTCTTTCTCCATCCAAGGCCAGCTCACTCACCTTCTCCCCCAGAGCCTCACTACCTTCTCTTTTCCTCTGCAGAGATGGCTCCGAAGTCAAAAAAGAAGGGGCACCCCGGGAGGGAGCAGAAGAAGGTACATGGGCTCAGGGGGCATCCTCCATTATGTGGGAAACTGGGTCTGGCCCTGGCCGGTTCTGCCTGCCTGACATCAGCCTGTCTGTCTGTCTGTCTGTCTTTCTGTCTGCAGCACCATCATCACCACCATCAGCAGATGCAGCAGGCCCCGGCTCCTGTGCCCCAGCAGCCGCCCCCGCCTCCCCAGCAGCCCCCACCGCCTCCACCTCCGCAGCAGCAACAGCAGCCGCCGCCCCCACCTCCCCCACCATCCATGCCTCAGCAGGCAGCCCCGGCGATGAAGTCCTCGCCCCCACCCTTCATTGCCACCCAGGTGCCCGTCCTGGAGCCCCAGCTCCCAGGCAGCGTCTTTGACCCCATCGGCCACTTCACCCAGCCCATCCTGCACCTGCCGCAGCCCGAGCTGCCCCCTCACCTGCCCCAGCCGCCTGAGCACAGCACTCCACCTCATCTCAACCAGCACGCGGTGGTCTCTCCTCCAGGTGAGCCGTGGCCCACCCCGGTGTGGGCTGAGACCCCTTCCTGCCTCGGTTCGCCTATGTGGTGTCTGAGTACTCTGGCTGGGCGGCAGCTTAGCCTCAGCGGCTCTGGTCTCTAGAGGGAAGATCCGCGGTTTCTCAGGGCCATCTTGGAAGTTAAAGGAGATGCTTCAAGACAGGTCTTGCAAGTTGATTCAGAAGATTTTTGTTTTTGTTTTTGTTTTTAAAACACCTGAGATCATTTGAGTAACAATCTAGATTTTGACTTATTTTTCCTGCTGGGCCAGGCGTCATGTTAGATGAGAAGAGCTGCGACCCCTCTGTAGCTTTTCTCATCAGGGGTTGGGAGGTGCACTCATGCAATGCGATTCCTCCTGTGGAACCTGGACAGCACTCACCTGGGGGATATGGGGACAGGGCCACCTTCCTGGGGGCCTGGGCAACGGCCAGGCAAGTGAGGGACCAAGCTCTGCACTGAGGTCTGAAGGGCCATTGTGAGCATGGGGAGCAGGAGCTGGGGACACAGAGCATAGGGTAGGACGACACTGCCCTAAAGCTCTCTCTGGAAGCTGGCTGCTGCTCTGGAGTTTGTGGGAGACCACGGTAGGTGGGGAGGGAGTGCCAGTTTGAGGGAGGCCAGCAGGAGGCCACTGGAGTCCAGATGAGGTCAGGATGGAGCAGAAAGGCCAGGCTGGGGCCACAGGTGCTCAGGCCTCACCGCCTCGGTATTGTGTCGTTCCAGCTTTGCACAACGCACTGCCCCAGCAGCCATCACGGCCCAGCAACCGAGCCGCTGCCCTGCCTCCCAAGCCCGCCCGGCCCCCAGCCGTGTCACCAGCGTTGACCCAACCACCCCTGCTCCCACAGCCCCCCATGGCCCAACCACCCCAAGTATTGCTGGAGGATGAAGAGCCACCTGCCCCACCCCTCACCTCCATGCAGATGCAGCTGTACCTGCAGCAACTGCAGAAGGTGCAGCCCCCTACGCCGCTACTCCCTTCCGTGAAGGTGCAGTCCCAGCCCCCACCCCCCCTGCCGCCCCCACCCCACCCCTCTGTGCAGCAGCAGCTGCAGCAGCAGCCGCCACCACCCCCGCCACCCCAGCCCCAGCCCCCGCCCCAGCAGCAGCATCAGCCCCCTCCACGGCCCGTGCACTTGCAGCCCATGCAATTCTCCACCCACATCCAACAGCCCCCACCACCCCAGGGCCAGCAGCCCCCCCACCAGCCCCCGGGCCAGCAGCCACCCCCACCGCAGCCTGCCAAGCCTCAGCAAGTCATCCAGCACCACCATTCACCCCGGCACCACAAGTCGGACCCCTACTCAACCGGTAAGTGGCCCTCACCTATGGACTCTAGGGAGGCTGGTGCTGGGCCTGTAGTTTTGTCCTCAGGAAGCCGGAAGGGTTAACTCATGCTTTAGGCTGCAGTGGGTTCAGAGCTGAGCCTCAAAGTCTGGCTGTTTGGAGGGGGACCTGGAAGGGTCATTGGTGCTTTCTGCAGCGTGTTTATCAGGTGTCTGTCTTGCTTGTGACTCGAGATCGCCCAGAATAAGGTCCCTCTGGTCCCTCTTAGAACTTAGAGTCAGGAGCACAACAATGCTAGGTGACTTCTCGCTAGGTGGGGAAGCTAGGGGCCCAGGGAGGCACCTGATCCACCTCGAGGGGGTCAGGATATGCTTCCAAGAGGCAGTGATCACAGACAGGTAGCAGCTAACTTAGAAAGCAGAGTGAGTAGTGAAGTTCAGGGAGAGCCAGAACCATGGTGGGGAGCACTGCGCTGGAAGCTCAAAGGCAGCTCAGAGCCCGCCCGGGACCTGTCCTCGTAACCTGTTCCCAGCCTCCAGTCCAGTCCAGGCCACCTTTTTCCCATTGACAGCATTGGTCAGGCCACACCCTCTCACCTTTTTTGGGCACTTAAGTGTCAGTAACCAAAATGTCCTGGCTGGTTCTGGCCAGTGCCTCCTGATGTGGTGCTGCAGGGTTAGGGTGGAGGGTCCTGGCCTCAACAGTGTAGATGGTGCTGTCTGTCTTGGGCGTGTACCAGGTGCTACCTGCAAATCAGCAACAAGGCAGGGCTGTGATTACTCCTAACTCAACAAAAGCTGCTGGGTGCAGGCCGAGTGCGGTGGCTCACGCCTGTAATCCCAGCACTTTGGGAGGCCAAGGCAGGTGGATCACCTGAAGTCAGGAGTTTCAAGACCAGCCTGACCAAGATAGTGAAACCCTGTCTGTGTTAAAAATACAAACATTATCCAGGCGTGGTGGCAGGCACCTATAATCCCAACCACTCGGGAGGCTGAGGCGGGAGAATCGCTTGAGTCTGGGAGGCGGAGGTTGCAGTGAACTGAGATCGTGCCACTGGACTCCAGCCTGGGTGACAGATTGAGACTCCATCTCAAAAAAAAAAAAAAAAAAAAAAAAAAGGCTGCCAGGTGCCAAGTGGATCGCTGCGTGTCCTGAGCCAGGAACAGCTGCCTGTCCTCCTCGGGAAACACTGGTGTTGGGCTTCGCAGCTGTGCGGCTGTTCGTGTTCTCACACGAAGCAGGACCAGGCTCCTTTTGGGGGTAATAGACGGAATGCAAGGCATTTAGAGCCAGCACTTGGGTGCACCGGGCGCCTACCAGGACTGAGGCAGGTCTCCTCCAGCCAGCTCTCCTTCAGGTCCCTGACCCTGACTCGAGCCCCAACAGGCTAGGATGGGGCATCAAGAGGAGTGTGGATTGGGATCATGCTGGGAGCTTCGGGCCAAAGGCCAAGTTGTTAGACTCCCAGAGAGACTTAACAGGCATCCCTGGGCACCCTGCCAGCTTTCAGGAGCCATCCGTTGAGCCACCCTCTGAACCCACCAGCAGGCAGGTGGTTTCTATAAACCACAGCCCCCGGCGCCTACTGTTGCCCAGGTCAGACTCAGCAGGTGCTGAAGGCTTCCCACCCTAGGTGGGTGGGAAGCTGTTGCAGTCGTGTGCCTGTGGATCCCTGGCGGGCCAGACCTGGGGCCCTCCAGCACTGAATGGAGATGGCAGTGCCCAGAGTGGTCCCAATGTGCTAGAATTGAAGGAGACGTCAAGGCCAGGAAAACCAGCCACACAGGGCAGTGGGCTGCGGGGACAGGGTGGGCCTGGCCACCATATGGGGGCTCCAAGCAGCTGCAATGTCTTCTGGCATTAGGAGCGGGTCCTGGCTCTAGAGAGGCAGGAGAATCTACCACACCTGGGGCATTGTGGTTTGCTCCAGGCCTATGAAAATAGGTGCCTCCAGCCAACAGGACTCCTGGAGAACCCAAGGGTGCCTGTGCTGGCAGACGGTGGAAGGAGATGGGTGTGAGGCTAGGCTGGGAGCAAAAGCATTGCAGAGAGGCAACCTCCTTTGTGGACAGTGTGGCTTGTCCCGAGCTGGAGCTAGTCAATGGGCGGTGAGGCCCCTTGCCTGCAGGGATTCCAACAGAGAGAGGCCACGTGTTGAATGGGCAGGAGTCAGCTCCTCCAGCTGCGCAGTCTCGAGGTGCTGGCTTACTGTGATTCAGAGCCCAGTAGTCCCTGTGGCTGCTGGATCCTTCCCAGCCTTGGGTTGGATGCAGGTGGCAGGCTGGTCTGTTTCGTAAAAGAGACAGCTCCAGGCCCTGTTCTGCCTGCTCCCCACTCGGCCCAGGTGGAGGCCAATTCCAGGCTTCCCTTTTCTGTGGGGCGTGCAGGCTGAGTGGGGAATTAGGACCATGGGGAGGGTCCTGAGCATCCCCAACCTCAGGACTGAGTCCTGCACCCCCTGCTGTCATCCAAGTGGGCCAGGAACCCAGGCTGAGCTTTGTGGGGTTAAAAAGTATTAGGGCCCAGGCCCTGCCAAGCCCACATGTGTCAGGATCTGTGTTTGCCACAGCATCCCAGATGGTTCTGATGCACACAGGAGGGTCAAACACCAGGACTGGTGCCACAGGGCTCCAGAAAGCCCTGCTGCACACTGAGTTATTACCCACGTGCAGGGGGACACAGGGCACGCAGCCCTTTGGGGGAGGAGTCATGTCCTCACCAGGCCCAGTCTCTTGCATGGGTCTTTACTTTCTTGAGCTGGAGTGATGGACCCTTGTCCCAGGGCCTGGGTGGCATGTGCAGGTTCTCCGTCCAGCCCATCTTTTCCTTCCCGACAATTCTCTCAGGGCCCAAGTGGCCCAGGGCCTGCAGCTCTAAGCCAGCCCCTTGACATATTCCTTGTCCCCTCTCCTAGGTCACCTCCGTGAAGCCCCCTCCCCGCTTATGATACATTCCCCCCAGATGTCACAGTTCCAGAGCCTGACCCACCAGTCTCCACCCCAGCAAAACGTCCAGCCTAAGAAGCAGGTAACGGGCAGGGCTGGGCCATAGTCTCCAGGGCCAGGCGTGGACCGGGGCCAGGGGTACCTGCTCACCTCACCAGCTGCTGTGCCTGTGCCATCCCAGGAGCTGCGTGCAGCCTCCGTGGTCCAGCCCCAGCCCCTGGTGGTGGTGAAGGAGGAGAAGATCCACTCACCCATCATCCGCAGTGAGCCCTTCAGCCCCTCGCTGCGGCCGGAACCCCCCAAGCACCCGGAGAGCATCAAGGCCCCCGTCCATCTGCCCCAGCGTGAGTGCCCTGTCCGCCCACAGCCAGGGCTCAGGTCCCCAGGCCTGTGTTGGACGTGAGCTTGCTGTGGGGCTGGTGGACCATGCGCCGCCGTGGGCCTGAGCCCATGGGCTGTTTATGTTCCAGGGCCGGAAATGAAGCCTGTGGATGTCGGGAGGCCTGTGATCCGGCCCCCCGAGCAGAACGCACCGCCACCGGGGGCCCCTGACAAGGACAAACAGAAACAGGAGCCGAAGACTCCGGTTGCACCCAAAAAGGTCGGGATGGAGGTCCATGGGTGTCGTTTGCCCCTTGGCCATGGAAGGTGCCATGCTGGGCATGCCCCCTGCTATGCCCTTTAGGCACAGCAGACCCCTCACCCACCCCAACCTCTCTGTTCTGCAGGACCTGAAAATCAAGAACATGGGCTCCTGGGCCAGCCTAGTGCAGAAGCATCCAACAACCCCCTCCTCCACAGCCAAGTCATCCAGCGACAGCTTCGAGCAGTTTCGCCGTGCTGCTCGGGAGAAGGAGGAGCGTGAGAAGGCCCTGAAGGCTCAGGCCGAGCACGCTGAGAAGGAGAAGGAGCGGCTGCGGCAGGAGCGCATGAGGTGGGCGAGGGCTCTGGGCGGGGCATGGGGACTCCTGGGGCCACACCAGTCCCCAGGCTGACTGGGACCCTCTGCCCAGGAGCCGAGAGGATGAGGATGCGCTGGAGCAGGCCCGGCGGGCCCATGAAGAGGCTCGCCGGCGCCAGGAGCAGCAGCAGCAGCAGCAGCAGCGCCAGGAGCAGCAGCAGCAGCAGCAACAACAAGCGGCTGCAGTGGCTGCCGCTGCCACCCCCCAGGCCCAGAGCTCCCAGCCCCAGTCCATGCTGGACCAGCAGAGGGAGTTGGCCCGGAAGCGGGAGCAGGAGCGAAGACGCCGGGAAGCCGTGAGTCTGGAGGCCTGGTGGGGACCCTGGCCTAAGGGTTAGCTCCTGGGGGAGCTGGGAAAGGGGTACTGGAGACTGGACAGGGAGGGGCAGCAGGGGAGCCCAGGCCCTGCTGGTCAGCGTGCGGTCCTCTGGGCTCAGATGTAGGGGCCTGAGTGCTGTGTGTGAACGGGATGGGCGCTGTGAGGGGTCAGCCCTGGGGAGGGCAGTGGGTGTGAGGACTTGGAGCTGCAGGGTGGCTAGGTCACCCTCCTGACTCCCTCTTTCCTTTCTCCTCCAGATGGCAGCTACCATTGACATGAATTTCCAGAGTGATCTATTGTCAATATTTGAAGAAAATCTTTTCTGAGCGCACCTAGGTGGCTTTTGACTTTGATTTTCTGGCAAAACATTGACTTTCCATAGTGTTAGGGGCGGCGGTGGAGGTGGGAGCAGCGGCCAGGGGATGCCTCAGGGCCTGGCCCTCCTGCATGCTATGCCCGGGGCAGGCCTGACGGGCAGCTGAGGATTGCAGAGCCTATCTGCCTTACGGCCGGTCGGACAGACGTCCCGCCACCCACCACCCCGCACAGGACGTCCGCTCAGCGCACGCCTTGTTACGAGCAAGTGCCGGCTGGACCCAAGCCCTGCATCCCCACGTGCGGGGCAGAGGCCCTTCTCTCCGCCAAATGTCTACACAGTATACACAGGACATCGTTGCTGCCGCCACCGTGACTGGTTTTCTGTCCCCAAGAACGTGACGTTCGTGACGTCCTGCCCGCCAGGAGTCCTTCCCCACACCCTAGCAATCGCCGCCCGCTCCCAGGAGGCCAGGGCAGGCCCGCGTGGGCTGGAAGCGGGCGAGGCCAGCCCACCCCCTCGCTGGCACTGACTTTGCCTTGAACAGACCCCCCCGACCCTCCCCCACAAGCCTTTAATTGAGAGCCGCTCTCTGTAAGTGTTTGCTTGTGCAAAAGGGAATAGTGCCGTGGAGGTGTGTGTGTCCATGGCATCCGGAGCGAGGCAACTGTCCTGTGTGGGTAGCCCTCGGCCGGGGAGTGAGGCCGCCAACCAAAGTCAGTTCCTTCCCACCTGTGTTTTTTTTTTTTTTTTTTCTATATATATTTTTTGTTGAATTCTATTTTATTTTTAATTCTCTCTTCTCCTCCAGACACAATGGCACTGCTTATCTCCGAAATGGTGTGATCGTCTCCTCATTGAGCAGCGGCTGCCACCGCGCTGTGGGTAGTGTGTGACCGTGGCTGTACTGTATAGTGAACATAGTTGGCATATCTTTGTTTGAAGTTTGTTGGTGACTCCACCAAACTGGTGTAAAAAAAGAAAAAGCTCAAAAAAATCCACAAAAAAGACAAAACACACAAAAAAATCCGCCTATATTTTACTCAGTTTCAAACTTTATTAGTCTATTTTTAATTATAAAACCAGAAAGCTGCGATTTCTTTTCCTTCCCCTCCCCCCCACCCATTTGTTGGCTTTTTTGTTTTTTAATGTCAGATGTGTTGAGTTGGGTTTTTTTGTTGTTGTTGGTTTTTTTTTTTTTTTTTTTTTTTTTTTTTTTTTTTTTTTTTTTTTTTTTACTGAGAAAGGAAGGGCCAAGGGATGAGGTGGGCACCAGACCCTGGGGGCGCCACAGACTGAGACTCCCCCACCTGGCGCCCAGCCCTGACCAGCTGGCCGCTCCTGCCCATGCTTTTTTTTTTTTTTTAATTTTATAATTGGAGCCCTTGGTGAGGTTACGCGTGCCATGAGAACCCACTCTACACCACGACGCTGGTGCCTCAGTGTTGGCCAAACTCTGGAGTCACTGACTGGTTTGACTTTCATACGGTGAATATGCATTTGGTCTGTACTGATCATGGAATAAACACATCTCTCTTTTTTAATGCTGGCGTCTCCCTGACATTTCTTTGTGAACTATTGCCTAGGCTAGGCCCAGGGGACCCCCTGGACCCCAGACCATCTCTGTACAGGATCTACCGCCAGGGATTACCTAGCCCCTCTCCTGTGACCTGTCCCTGTCTGCCCTGGGCAGGAGCCATGCAGGCTCATACCAACCACCCCAAGCTGAAGCTGTGACGCAGAGCCCGGTACCCATCCTTGTGGACCCTGGCCAAGGTGGAGGGTGTACTCCAGCAGAACCCTGGCCAAACTCCAGACAGTATTCTTCCCCTCCACCCTACTCCATCCTGTCCCCCCATTCACCAAAGGTCTTGGGCCACTTCTCCCACCTTGCCTGCCTCAACCTAACTACTCCTTTCATTTAAGCTCAGGGTTAACCAGATATTCTTAGATAAGTTTACATCCCCTGAAATAGAATCCTAACCCCCCCATGCATATACACACACGCGTGCACATTGCTGTCCCAGAAAGCCCACAGGTGGCCACCCTGCCTGTGTGCCCACCTGTGTACGCACATGCCCCAGCCACAAGGCACGGGTGACGGCCAAGAAGAACCCCTAAGATGTAAGATACAAGTATATAATTTATATGTATGCAGAGACAAACTGAAACATTTCTAGCACTGTTTATTAACCTATATCCCCTCTTTTTGACCTGAAAGGTCCTTTATTGTCTTTGGATCTGCCAAATCTCCCTGTGAGGGTGTGGTTCAGGCATCCAGCCAGAGGCCCCCCACTTCCTCGATGTCCCTGCCAACTCAGGCACTTCCTCATATACCACTGTGCCGCTTCAAGTGTGACGTATTTAGGTTCTTTGGGGTTTCTTCCATCTCATCCCACCCCCTCATTTTTGTTCCTTGTTTTGTTCAGACACTTCCCCAGGCTGGGTCCAACTGCTGAGCTGGATAGTTTTCTCTGCACCTTCCTGCTGAAGATTTAACTCTGCCATGGCCTTCTCCACACCTCCCTGATGGGTGTCTCTCTAACTCGGTTGTAATTAGAACTGGGATCTATTTAATTTCTCCAGCCATTTCCCAACCCTTCCCACAGTACTAGAAATCTTAGTCCTATACCAGAGTAAGAGGTGTGTACAAGCCCCCACTGTACTGTATGCACGGATCGCTTGGCCAATAATTATGTCAGTGAATCTGAGAGCTGTATTAAACACTTTAGACATTTGTAGAAGGGAATTCATAGACTTTTCACTTATATACAAAAGGTTTTTTTTTTTTTGTGCAGTTCTCATTGCAAAAATAAACATTTGTACTGAATATAAAGTTACTCTCCTGTGACAACTGCTGTCTTTTTGTTTGAGGGTAGACAGAAGCGGGGAAGGTGAGGGCTGGGGTTCAGTGATGTGTAGCAGAGGAAGAAGGGAGGTTCCCAAGACATGCACCACCCATGCGGCCAGATTAGCGGAGTCAGGAGGGAGAGATCCTGGGAACATTAAATTGTGAGAGAATTGATTTAATGGAAGGTGTAAAAGAAAAAGCTGCCAGGCACGGTGACTCATGCCTGTAATCCCAGCACTTTTGGGGGGCCGAGGTGGGAGGATCGCTTGAGGTCAGCAGTTAGAGACTAGCCTGGCCAAGGTGGTGACACCCCGTCTCTATTGAAAAATACAAAAAATTAGCTGGGCGTGGTGGCACACGCCTGTAGTCCCAGCTACTCTGGAGGCTGAGGCAGGAGAATCGCTTGCACCTGGAGGCAGAGGTTGCAGTGAGCCGAGATCATGACACCACTGCATTCCAGCTTGGGTGATTTGGTGAGACTCCCAACTCAAAAAAAAAAAAAAAAAAGCTTTGATGTAGGCTAATCACACAACAAAAGAAAGGTAGTGGTTAAGTAGTCCAGGGAGAACAAAAGTTTGTACACTATGGGCAATGTAATCATAGAGGTCTATTCAGCCCCGAGATGCGTTGTTTACTGAGGCAGAACATAAACCACTATTCACCTTTAAGTAGCAACTTCATGGACTTAATTATGGTCCCAGGACAGTAATGTTTAGCAGCCTTGACAGTTCAAAGGTATATGGATAAAAGTGGGAGGTGGGAAGGGGCAAGAGGTGACAAGTGGAGTTTTTTTTTTCTTTCTTTCTTTTTTTGAGACGGAGTCTGGCTCTGTCGCCCAGGCTGGAGTGCAGTGGCCAGATCTCAGCTCACTGCAAGCTCCGCCTCCCGGGTTTACGCCATTCTCCTGCCTCAGCCTCCCGAGTAGCTGGGACTACAGGCGCCCGCCACCTCGCCCTGCTAGTTTTTTTGTATTTTTTAGTAGAGACGGGGTTTCACCATGTTAGCCAGGATGGTCTCGATCTCCTGACCTCGTGATCCGCCCGTCTTGGCCTCCCAAAGTGCTGGGATTACAGGCTTGAGCCACCGCGCCCGGCAGACAAGTGGAGTGTTTTTAAAGGAAACTAATAGGGAAACAAAAAACAGCATGTCCAGGGGTAGTGATGTGAGCAAGTCTGTGGCTAATGTCATACATTGATTAAGTCAAGAAATAGAGGCGGGACATGGTGGCTTACATCTGTAATCCCACTTTGGGAGGTGGAGGCTTGAGGATTGCTTGAGGCCAGGAGTTTGAGACCACCCTGGACAATATAGCAAGTCCTCTCTATGAAAAGTTTTTGAAAAATTAGCTGAGTGTGGTGGCACAGGCCTGTAGTTCCAACGACAGGTTGTAGTGTTTGAGCCCAGGAGTTCGAGGCTGCAGTGAGCTATGATCGAAACCCCATCTGAAAAAAAAAAAACGCTAAAAACGTTCCAGTGGCTGCTTCCGGGAGGAAGGGTAGGTGTAGCCACAGATTCCTGTCTTTTTCCCTACATCTTTGTGGATGGCTGTTTAACAGGATGTATGTCTTCAGGCAAATGACTTCATCCTCGAATTTCAGGTTCATGATCTACAGGATGTGATTATGCTACTTCGACCTAATAGGGTTGCTATACGGGTTAAGTGATGGGTGTCCCTAAAATGTTCGAGGATATCGGGAGAAGGTTGGAAAATAGGAGGAAGAAGCTGGCTGGGTTTTTTTTTTTTGGTTTTTTTTTTTTTTTTTTTTTTTTTTTTTTTTTGAGTCCGAGTCTCGCTCTGTCGCCCAGGCTGGAGTGCAGTGGCGCAATCTCGGCTCACTGCAACCTCTGCCTCCTGGGTTCACGCCATTCTCCTGCCTCAGCCTCCCGAGTAGCTACAGGCGCCAGCCACCACGCCCGGCTAATTTTTTTGTATTTGTTTGTTTGTTTAGTAGAGACGGGGTTTCACCATGTTAGCCAGGATGGTCTCGATCTCCTGACCTTGTGATCCGCCCGCCTCGGCTTCCCAAAGTGCTAGGATTACAGGCGTGAGCCACCGCGCCCGGCCAGAAGCTGGCTTCTTGCAGGGACAGCAGGGCCGCAAGGCTCTGTGACTCTAGGCCCCATCACACCCGGCCCTGTCCCACTTCCTTTTTCGGCCAAAACCCCAGAACCCCAGTGATTCAATAGGTCGGGTCCTCCTCGGGGGAACCAGGCCTGCCCTCTAGGAATCAGGGTATCCCCGCCTCCTTGGCCAGCTCTCGGAGCCTGGGACTCAACACCTGCCGATTGGCTGCCGGGCCAGGACCTGTCGCTTGGGCATCAGTGGCCGCCGCCGTCCAATCACAGACGTACAGGGGCGGGCGTGTGGGCCTGTTGGACCAGCAGGAGGACGGCGACGGACCGAGGCCGCTGGACCCGCCGTTGGAACCACAGCTGGGTGAAGTCAGTGCTGCTAGGTCTTTGGAGCCAGACCGAGGGGAGGGTCGCGCGCCCCAGGGTGGGGAGCACCAGGCGGGCGTCGGCCGGGTCTCCCGAAGCCTCCTCGAGCCGTTAATACCGCCCGTGCCTCCCTCCTAGTCCTACATCTGGCATTGCCTGTCTCTCTTCGGTTTCCAGGCCCGCCCGACCCGCCATATTAGGTCGCGGCCCCGCCCTCCGTCTCATTGGCCCCCCCTACCCAGGCCGACCCTCAGCTCTTTGGCCCAGGCTCCCGCCTTCTCCGCCCAATGTTAGGCCTCACCTTCTCTAGGATCCACCCTCTCCCCGCCCACCTTCATAAGCCACACCTACCACTCCAACTCTCCTTTCTGGCTTGTAGGCCGCACCTACTCTGCATATGCCCCGCCCCTCACTCCAGGTCCGCCCACTTAACTGAGGATCCAGGATCCCCTCCTTAAGGTTTGGGCTCGGAATTGCCTTTTTTTTTTTTTTTTTTTTTCTTGTGACGGAGTTTCCCTGTTGTCACCCAGGCTGGAGTGCAGTGGCGCGATCTGAGCTCACTGCAACCTCCACGTCCCGGGTACAAGCGATTCTCCTGCCTCAGCCTCCCAAGTAACTGGGATTACAGGCGCCCACCACCACGCCCACCTAATTTTTGTATTTTTAGTAGAGACGGGGTTTCACCACATTGACCAGGCTGGTCTCGAGCTCTTGACCACAGGTGATCCGCCCGCCTCGGCCTACCAAAGTGCTGGGCTTACAGGCATGAGCCACCGCGCCCGGGTCGGAATTGCCTTCTTTAGACCCTCGCCCACCTGCTGCTGAGTCCTCCTGGGCCCCGCCCCAGTCCTAAGCCCAGCACACGCCCTGCTAGGCCCCGCCCATTTCTTTCCCCCCTTTCCAACCCGTTCCTCCCCAGCCTCTGCACCCTACCCTTATTTCCTGTCCCTGTCGCGCCCAGGTGTTTACCTGGCACTCAGGTGAGTCGTGCGCTCCGGCGGTTTCGGTCGGAGCTGCCTGCCTCTTCCCTCAGCGCGTCCCACAAACCCCGACGGCATGGAGGGGCCCCAGGCCAAAGGCGGTGGGCCCCTGAGCCCTGACACCGCCTCGCCACTGCTGCAGGTGACCCCGGCCGGCAGCGCCGCCGTGGTCCCGGAGCGCAGCGACATGCCCGAGCTGGTGGTAACCGCGCTGCTGGCGCCGTCGCGCCTGTCGCTGAAGCTGCTGCGCGCCTTCATGTGGAGCCTGGTGTTCTCGGTGGCGCTGGTGGCCGCGGCGGTCTACGGCTGCATAGCGTTCACGCACGTGCTGTGCCGGCCCCGGCGCGGCTGCTGTGGACGCCGTCGGAGCGCGTGCCCCGCCTGCCTGAGCGACCCCTCGCTGGGCGAGCATGGTTTCCTGAACCTCCAGGTGATCGCACGGGGGCGCTATCGGGGCTGCGGGGTCGTGTGGGGTCGAGACGGTTCAAGCCTAGGGAGGGAGGGTTCCCCAGGCTTCAGGCCGTGCCCTCCCCCTAGAGCTCGGGCCTGCGTCTGCACTATGTCTCGGCTGGACAAGGCAAAGGACCCCTCATGCTGTTTCTGCACGGCTTCCCTGAGAACTGGTACGTCTGGGGCCCAGGGGCCTGAGGCGCACGGGACTCGGGGGCAGGTGGAGCTTGGGTTCCCAAGAGGCAGTGGGGAGGGCTGCGTAGATCGGAACAAGCTGATCATAGATGGGGACAGGGGTACTGGCCAGCATACCCAGATCCCTAGGCTCTGAAGGGACAGGACAAAGGGGTACTGAGGTTGATTGAGGCTCCCTGGATTCAGGGTGTAGTTGGCTTCAGCCTCAGCCTCTGCCTCTGCCTCTGCCTGGGATTCCCCATCCTCCTTTTAGGGGAAGTTTAGAGCAGGAAGGAGGGGTTGCCAATGGTCGCTGATGGGCGTAGGGTGCAGGTGCAACCTGAGGGCCCTGACTCAGCCTCTCTCCCCCACCCGCCTGGCAGGTTCTCCTGGCGTTACCAGCTCCGGGAGTTCCAGAGCCGCTTCCATGTTGTGGCTGTGGATTTGCGAGGTTACGGCCCCTCAGATGCACCCCGGGATGTGGACTGCTACACGATCGACCTGTTGCTGGTGGACATCAAGGATGTCATCCTAGGCCTGGGTGCAGACATACCCCCATCCTAGGCGTGGCCTCCCTCATCCTGCACACACACATACCCCCACTTTCTCCTTGCTGGAACCTACTTCCCCCACCCCTGCTTCAGTCCTACCTGGCACCTCACTTATGCCAGCTCCTCGGATTCCCACAGGTTACTCCAAGTGCGTCCTTGTGGCCCATGACTGGGGTGCCCTCCTTGCCTGGCATTTCTCCATCTACTACCCATCCCTGGTCGAGCGGATGGTTGTGGTCAGTGGTGCCCCCATGTCGGTGTACCAAGGTGTGTGTGGGAGTCTGGGACACTGGGATGTACTTGTGTGCAAGGGGGCAGGTACATGTGTATGTGTTTGCAATTCTCTGTATACCTGTCAACACATCAGGGGCCGAGGGTGCAGCAATCAACCCAGGTCCCTTCCGTTGTGGAACTCCTCATTCGGAAATTAATGACACGCCAGACCCAGTGGCTCACACCTGTAATCCGAGCCCTCTGGGCCGCTGAGGTGGGAGGATCACTTGAGGCCAGGAGTTCAAGACCAGTCTGGTCAACATAGCAAGACCCCAACTGTCTCTACAAAAAAAAAAAAAAAATTGTCATTGGTGGTGCATGCCTGTAGTCCCAGCTACTCGGGAGGCTGATGCAGGAGAATCTCCTGAACCCGGGAGGTGGAGGTTGCAGTGAGCCAAAACCATGCCATTGCACTCCAGCCTAGGCAACAAAAGCAAAACTCTGTCTCAAAAAATAAATATATAAAATAAAATATGGTCAGGCGTGGTGGCTCTTGCCTGTAATCCCTGCACTTTGGGAGGCCAAGGCCGGTGGATCACTTGAGCCCAGAAGTTCAAGACCAGCCTGGCCAACATGGTAAAACCCCGTCTCTACCAAAAATACAAAAAAGTCAGCCGGCCATGGTGGCACACACCTGTAGTCTCAGCTACTCGGGAGGCTGAGGCAAGAGCATCGCTTGAACCTGAGAATTGGAGGTTGCAGTAAGCCAAGATCGCACCACTGCACTCCAGCCTGGACGACAGAGTAAGACTCTGTCTCAAAAATAAAATAAAATAAAATAAAAATCAATCACAATACACTTAGGACTAATCCACATTTTTTTATAGCGTTTACAGTAACAAGGAACGTGCACACAGTAACCTACTTAAGGCTCCTGGGCTTATGAAGGTTGTGTTATCCCCATGTTCCAGCTGGAGGAAACTGAGGCTGGGGAGGTTAACAATGTCTATCATATCACCTGATGTTAATACTCAGCATTGTGGTCATAACTGTGCTCTCTCTCTTTCTCTCTCTTGTTGGTTTTTTTTTGTTTTGTTTTGTTTTTTTGAGACGGAATCTTGCTCTGTCGCCAGGCTGGAGTGCAGTGGTGTGATCTCAGCTCACTGCAACCTCCGCCTCCCAGGTTCAAGTGATTCCCCTGCCTCAGCCTCCCAAGTAGCTGGAATTACAGTCCACCACGCCAGGCTAATTTTTTGTATTTTAGTAGAGACGGGGTTTCACCATGTTGGCCAAGATGGTCTCAATCTGACCTCATGATCTTCCCAAAGTGCCGGAATTACAGGCGTGAGCCACTATGCCCAGCCACTTTTTTTTTCTTGAGATGGAGTCTCGCTCTGTGCAGTGCAGTGGTGCAATGTCAGCTCACGGCAACCTCCACTCACGGCAACCTCCGCCTCTCAGGTTCAAGTGATTCTCTTGCCTCAGCCTCCTCAGTAGCTGAAACTACAGACGTGTGCCACCATACCCGGCTAATTATTTTGTGTTTTTAGTAGAGACAGGATTTCACCATGTTGGCCAGGCTGGTCTTGAACTCCCGGGCTCAAGCGATCTGCTGGCCTCGGCCTCCCAAAGTGCTGGGATTACAGGAGTGAGCCACCACGCCTAGCAACTTCTACCTCCTGGGTTCAAGTGACTCTCCTTCCTTAGCCTCCAGAATAGCGGGGACTACAGACACGCGCCACCATGCCCAGCTAATTTTTGTATTTTTAGTGGCGATGGGGTTTCATTGTGTTGCCCAGGTTAGTGTCTAACTCCTGACCTCAAGAGATCTACCCGCCTTGGCCGGGTGCGGTGGCTCAAGCCTGTAATTCCAGCACTTTGGGAGGCCGAGACGGGCGGATCACGAGGTCAGGAGATCGAGACCATCCTGGCTAACCCGGTGAAACCCCGTTTCTACTAAAAAAAATACAAAAAACTAGCCGGGCGAGATGGTGGGCGCCTGTAGTCCCAGCTACTTGGGAGGCTGAGGCAGGAGAATGGCGTAAACCCGGAAGGCGGAGCTTGCAGTGAGCTGAGATCCGGCCACTGCACTCCAGCCCGGGCGACAGAGCGAGACTCCGTCTCAAAAAAAAAAGAGATCTACCCGCCTTGACCTCCCAAAGTGCTGGGATTACAGGCGTGAGCCACCGCGCCCGGCCTATATATATATACATACATACACACACACACACACACACACACACACACATATATATATATATATATATATATATTTTTTTTTTTTTTTTGTAGATACAGGGGTCTCCTTAAGTTGCTTAGGATGAACAGGGAGTTTTGTCTGTCTCATTCACTGCTGTATCTAGAACAAGGCCTGGCATGCAGTAGTTGCTCAATAAGTGTTAGCTGAAGCAGAAGAAACGCACCCTGGCCTGGGCAGGGGAAGCACACCAGTGGATATGGGGGTTCCCAGGAGATGCCCCCATCCTGTGGATAGTGAAACATGGCAGTAGGGAATGTAGCTGGTGCCCACGCCAGGAGGGGTGTCTGGTACCTTCACAGACCCAGGCAGGCAGCAGTGGCATTCCTGAGGCTTGTGTGCCTGACCTGGGTGTGTGTAGGGGTGCAGGTGTGTGGGGCCATCCCAGGGGCAGGCCTTACATCTCTCCCCTAACCTTTCCATCCCAGACTATTCCCTGCACCACATCAGCCAGTTCTTCCGTTCCCACTACATGTTCCTGTTCCAGCTGCCCTGGCTGCCCGAGAAGCTGCTGTCTATGTCTGACTTCCAGGTACAGAGGGTACCGGTTGAAGGGAGGAGGGAAGCAGGTCAGGGCTGGGCAGACTGGGCACCGAAGCCAGAGTCCTGCTGTGTACCTAGATTCTGAAGACCGCCCTCACCCACCACAAGACAGGCATCCCACGCTTGACCCCCAACGAGCTCGAGGCCTTCCTTTATAACTTCTCTCAGCCTGGTGGCCTCACTGGGCCCCTTAACTACTACCGAAACCTCTTCAGGTAAGACCAGATGCCAAGCATGAACGCAGGAGATTTGCAGGGGCTGGGCGGGGGTGGGAGGCAAGCCATCCTTCTGCCTGTCTGTCTGCCTGTCTGTCCTGGCCACAGGAACTTCCCCTTGGAACCCCAGGAGCTGGCCACACCCACATTGCTGCTGTGGGGGGAGAAGGACACTTACTTGGAGCAGGGGCTGGTGGAAGCCATCAGCAGCCGCTTTGTGCCAGGCCGCTTGGAGGCCCACATCCTGCCAGGCATGGGGCATTGGATCCCACAGAGCAACCCCCAGGAGATGCACCAGTACATGTGGGCCTTCTTGCAAGACCTGCTGGACTAGTGGCCCTTGCTGGCCTGCCCAGGAGGCATGGATACTCAGGAAGGAACACACATATCTGCCTGTGCCTGGGAGTCCATCCAATGTCCATACATGGGTGGACTCTTGAATCGCTCATACGTATGGGACTCCTGGATCTCACACAGGTGCACCTATGGGTGCCTTGGGACACACTAACCCCTGTACTCACAGGCATGGATGCATGCATGTGTAACAAGAACTTTGACCCTGGGAACTGGGTATACCTCTCCTCCAGTGGAGCCAGATGCCAAGGGGCCTCACTCTGCTCTTTGCCAAAGTTGGTTCTCTGCCATAGCTGCACAAACCTTAAACCCTGACCTTCCTGTCCCCGCCTTCCACCTCCTGCCTGGGTCTTCAGCTCAGTGCTACTCTCAATATGATACTGCTGACCGCATTTGGCTAGTTCAAGTTAAATGTATGTTAATGGAAATGAAATACAATGAAAATGCAGTGCTCAGTCACACCAGCTGTATTTCTTTTTTTTTTTTTTTCCCTTGAGACGGAGTCTTGCTCTGTTGCCCAGGCTGGATGGAGTGCAATGGATGCAGTCTCGGCTCACTGCAGCCTCCACCTCCCAGGTTCCAGCGATTCTTGTGCCTCAGCCTCTCGAGTAGCTGGGACTACAGGTGCGTCACCAGGCCTGACTAATTTTTGTATTTTCAGTAGAGATGGGGTTTCACCATGTTGGCCAGGCTGGTCTGGAACTGCTGATCTCAAGTGATCTGCCCACCTTGGCCTCCCACAGTGCTGGGATTACGGGCGTGAGCCACTGTGCCTGTCCACACCAGCTGTATTTCACATGCTCAATTGCCACATCAGTGAAGAAAGTTCTATGTGGCAGCGCTGATGAGGGTAATCCTAGCTTAGGAGCAGGGGTCAGGGCCAGCCGCAGTGGCTCAAACCTGTAATCCCAGCACTTTGGGAGGCCGAGGTGGGCGGACCACGAAGTCAGGAGATCGAGACCATCCTGGCTAACATGGTGAAACGCTGTCTCTACTAAAAATACAAAAAATTAGCCAGGCGTGGTGTCAGGTACCTGTAGTCCCAGCTACTCAGGAGGCTGAGGCAGGAGAATGGCGTGAATCCAGAAGGCAGAGCTTGCAGTGAGCCGAGATCACGCCACTGCACTTCAGCCTGGCAACAGAGGGAGACTCCGTCTCAAAAAAAAAAAAAAAAAAAAAAAAAGAGCAGGGGGCCTCCCTTCCTGGCCCCTGGCAACCTCCCCAAGGGCAGACCCTCATGAGCAGGCAGATGGGTGTGCAGATTCCTCTCCAGCCAGTCCCAGGAGAGCTCCCGCAAGCCCTTTCCCTCACACGCCCGTCATGACTCCAGGCTTAGTCAGGTCAAGTTCTCTTGCCCTGGCCTGGGCTGGCCTGCCTCAGATCCCTGGGAAAACAGCTCTTGTCTCTGTTAGGACAAGTGAGATTCTGGATTCAGGGCAGGAAGGGACCAGCTCCCAGAACGGCCATCTGGGATCTGAGGCCTGCCTCTCCAGCTCCTGGAAACTTCTGCTCCAAATTAGCCACAGTTTCTGCTGACTCTGGAGCCCTCTGGGGTGGGGGTTACATGTGGAGGGTGTGCCACTCAGCCCCAGGCTGACCATAGCATCAGTTTGTACCTCCCTGGCTTGTGCCTGGCTTTTGGGGGACGTTACCATCATCACCTCTACCATGAGGACTGAGGGTCTCTGAGAAATACATTCTCCTGTCTCTGAGATGGGCCTGACTGCTGGTCATCCGCCTCCCTTATCCCCAGCACAACATCCTGTGTGTGTGTGTGTGTGTGTGTGTGTGTGTGTGTGTGATGTGTGATGTGTGTGAGATGGAGTCTTGCTCTGTTGCCCAGGCTGGAGTGCAATGGTGCGATCTCGGCTCACTGCAACCGCCTCCCAGGCTCAAGCAATTCTCCTGTTTCTACCTCCTGAGCAGCTGGGATTACAGGCGCCTGCCACCACACCCAGCTAATTTTTGTATTTTTAGCGGAGATGGGGTTTCACCATGTTGTCCAGGAGGCTCTCGAATTCCTGACCTCATGATCCGCCTACCTCGGCCTCCCAAAGTGCTGGGACTACAGGCGTGAGCCACTGCGCCCAGCACAACATCCTTTTACTCAACATAGATACCAGGCGGTGTTATAGGTCCTAGTGATAGAGTGTAAGCCGGAAAGAGTTTAAGGAGGAGAGAGCTGACAGGACTCAGGGAAGGCTACACTGAAGACCAGCAGGTGGGACCCTAGCTGGGGGATGCACTTATTTATTGTTGTTTTGAGACAGGGTCTCACTGTGTTGCCCGGGCTGGAATGTAGTGGTGTGATCTTAGCTCACAGCAGCCTACACCTCCTGGGCTCAATCAATCCTCCTGCTTCAGCTTCTGGAGTAGCTGGGACTATAGGGGCATGCCACCGTGCCAGGCTAATTTTTATTATTTATTTATTTATTTATTTATTTATTTATTTATTTTTTGAGAATGGAGGCTTGCTCTGTTGCCCAGACTGCAGTGTAGCGGCACGATCTCAGCTCACTGCAACCTCCACCTCCTGGGTTCAAGCGATTCTCCTGCCTCAGCCTCCCCAGTAGCTACGAGTACAGGCGCATGCCACCACACCTGGCTAATTTTTGTAATTTTAGTAGAGACGGGGTTTCGCCATGTTGGCCAGGCTGATCTCGAACGCCTGACCTCAAGCAATCCACCTGCCTCGGCTTGCCAAAAATGTTTTATAGAGACAGATGTCTCACTATGCTGCACAGGGTGGTCTCAAACTCTTCGGCTCAAGTGATCCTCCCACCTCGGCCTCCCAAAGTGCCGGGATTGCAGGCATGAGCCACCGTGCCCGTCTTGGGATGCACTTTTTTGGGAAGTGGGAAGTAGTGACTAGGAAGGTCCCAGGCGGGAAGAAGCTTGGGTCACTGGAGTCACAACACGCAGGCCAGGGGCTTGCTAAGGCAGAGTGAGCGAGGAGGCTTCAGAGAAGAGACCACATAGCCAGACCGCCAGGGGCTGCGAGGAGCTTGGATTCGATTCTCAAGGGGAGCCAGGGGTTTTCAGCAGGGGAGGGACATGGCTTGCATTTTGAAGAGCTCCCTGTGGCGGTTGGACAGTCCCACGCAAGAGTGCGAGCGCCGAGGCCTGCGGGGGGCTGCGCGCGGCCACAGCACAGGGCGGTCCCACTGTCCCGACCAAGCAGGGACCCCAGGGCCTGGCCCAACCCGGAGCCCCCCTGCCGGGGTGGGAGCAAGGCCCCCCGCCCCGGGGAGGCGAGAAGACGGGCAGAAGGAGGAGGGAGCCACTGAGACGTGGGGCCCCGGGACATCGGAGCTCGCGGCGGAGGTTTGGGGCGAGGAGGCCTGTGGACAGGACCAGGACGGCGTCCAGGGGGCGGTGGGTCCAGCGACGGTTGCCGGGGTGACGGGGGACGGGTTGATGGTTGACCGGAACGGGTAGCAGTTGTCCCGGTGACCGGAGGGGCCCAGGCAAAGGCTGACGGGAGGCCTGGGTCAGTTGCCCTGGCGACGGGGTTCCGCTGACGGTTGCTAGGGCGACGGAAAGGCGCCTTCTTCCGCCTGCGCGGCTGCAGGCGGGAGGGAGGCGGGGTCTTCTGGAGAAGGCGATCGCGTCGATTGGGCAGAGTCCTGGCGAGTGAGCCAATAGAGACTCCTGTCTCTCCTAGACCCGCCTCCCCCAGCCTGAGCCAATCCCGGCCCGCTTTTTTTTTTTTCCCCCCCTGGCCCAAGGGCTTGTCGCGCGCATCTTTTAGGGCTGGAGCGGGGACCTCGGGGGCTTGGCCTGGGTTTTCTCCCATGATCGGCCTATCCCTCTCCCTGCCTCTAGTCCACTTTCTATCACTCACTCTCTCACTCCTCATTCAGAGGTCTAGTCTGCATTGATGGTCCAGTAGTAGAATTCTCACTTCCCATTCATTCATTCATCCATTCATCTGTCCCTGCCACCAGTTCTAGGAGGGATGGTGGGAGACAAAACCGGGCTCTGACACTGCCAACAGGGTGTGATCAGGCCCTGGTGGAATGAGAAACGGGAGGAGCACTTACCTGGGGGGAGGGAGGGAAGGCTCCCTGGAGGAAGCAGTCTTGGAGCTGAACTTTGCAAAGCTGGGCTCCGACTCACAGAAGCCTCCCACGCAGGGATGATTTAGCATTTCCGTGAGACTGGGAGGAAAGTTTGGGATCGGAAGACGTGGAACTGTAAAAGGCTTCACATGCCAGCAGGGGAGGGTCTCGGACAGATCCGTGTGTCTGGAATGTCACTTGGGGGATGGTGAGAAGGCGGACCAGAGGGGCAGACGGAGGGTGGGGAGGCCTCAGAGGAGGATGGGCGTGGTCCAGGCAGTGGAGAACGAGACTCAAGTCCAGGCACTGGAAGAGGAGCAGATACGATGGGAAGGTAGAGAGGCAGGTTTGGGATATATTCAGTCTGACGGGGCTGGATCCCAGGGTAGGGACCTAGAAGCATGTTATGGGCTAAAGACAAAAACAGCCCAGCAAGCATCGGTGTATTGTGCGGCAGAGAGTCTCTGAAGCTGGGAGCGAGGGTGAAGTCTCCCTAGAGCAGAATGGACAACAAGACTGAGCCCTGAGGACCCCCAACACCTCAGAGACAGAGAAGAGAGGCCACAAAGGTAGGAGGTGAGGCCGGGCGCGATGGCTCATGCCTGTAATCCTAGCACTTTGGGAGGCGGAGGCCGGCGGATCACAAGGTCAGGAGATCAAGACCATCCTGGCTAACATGGTGAAACCCCACCTCTATCAAAAATACAAAAAATTAGCCGGGCATGGTGGCACACGCCTGTAGTCCCAGCTACTCGGGAGGCTGAGGCAGGAGAATCACTTGAACCTGGGAGGCAGAGGTTGCAGTGAGCCAAGATCATGCCACTGCACTCCAGCCTGGGCGACAGAGGGAGACTCCGCCTCAAAAAAAAAAAAAAAAGAAAGAAAGAAAAAGAAAGAAAGAAAAGAAAAGAAAAGAAAAGAAAGAAAGAAAGAAAGAAAGAAAGAAAGAAAGAAAGAAAGAAAGAAAGAAAGAAAGAAAGAAAGAAAGGAAAGAAAGAAGGAAAGAAAAGAAAAAGAAAGAAAGATCAGGCACAGTGGCTCACGCCTGTAATCCCAGCACTTTGAGAGGCCGAGGCGGGAGGATCACAAGGTCAGGAGTTGGAGACCAGCCTGTCCAACACAGTGAAACCCTGTCTCTACTAAAAATGCAAAAATCAACTGTGCGTGGTGGTGGGCGCCTGTAATCTCAGCTACTCGGAAGGCTGAGGCAGGAGAATCGCTTGAACCCAGGAGGTGGAAGTTGCAGTGAGCCAAGATCGCACCACTGTACTGCAGCCTGGGCAACAGAGCTAGACTCCGTCTCAAAAAAAAAAAAAAAGATAAGAGGTGAACCAGGCAAAAGTGGTGCCCCAGCAATGGAGGAGGGAGGAGTGTCAAGGAATAGGGATGTAGTTCCTGGTGTCAAAAGCTGCTGAGAGACAAGCGTGGTGGTTCATGCCTTTAATCCCAGCATTTTGGGAGGCTGAGGAGGGAGGATCACTTCAGACCAAGAGTTTTGAGACCAGCCTTGGAAACACTGCAAGATCCCTTGTCTCAAAAAAAAAAAAAAAAATTTAAACTGCTGGGCATGGAGGCTTGTGCCTGCAGTCCCAGCTACTTAGGAGGCTGAGATGGGAGGATCGCTTGAGCTTGTGAGGTCAAGACTACAGTGAGCTGTGATCATGCCACTGCACTCCAGCCTGGGCAACAGAGCAAGACCCTGTCTTAAACAAACAAAAACCCAGGCCGGGCACAGTGGCTCACTCGTGTAATCCCAGCACTTTGGGAGGCCAAGGTGAGCAGATCACTTGAGGCCAGGAGTTCAAGATCAGCCTGGCCAACATGGTGAAACTCCGTCTCTACTTAAAAAAAAAAAAAAAAAAATAGCTGGGCTTGGTGGCGGATGCCTGTAGTCCCAGCTACTCAGGAGACTGAAGCATGAGAATTGCTTGAACCTGGGAGGTGGAGGTTGCAGTGAGCTGAGATCGTGCCACTGCACTCCAGCCTGAGAGACAGAGGGAGACCTTGTCTCAAACAAAAAGAAAAAACAAACAAACAAACAAAAAACAAAACAGGCCGGACGCGGTGGCTCACGTCTCTAATCTCAGCACTTTGGGAGGCCGAGGCGGGTGGATCATCCGAGGTCAGGAGTTCGAGACCAGCCTGACCAACATGGAGAAACCCTGTTTCTACTAAAAAAAATACAAAATGAGCCGGGCTTGGTGGTGTATGCCTGTAATCTCAGCTACTCGGGAGGCTGAGGCAGGAGAATCGCTTGAACTTGGGATGCGGACGTTTCGGTGAGCTGAGATGGCACCATTGCACTCCAGCCTGGGCAACTAGAGCAAAACTCCATCTCAAAAAAAAAGAAAAAATGAAAACCCAAAACAAAACAAAACAAAAAAAACAACTGCTGAGATAATCAAGCAAGAGCCATGGAAATCTCCAAGTTATGAGGGAGGAAAGCCAAGAGTGAGGAAAGTGAGACTGAAGGCAGAGGGCTTGGCTGCTCTGAATGAGGTTAAGCAGGGATGGGCAAGGGAATATTGGAGGCTTGGGGAAAAACAACAGAACACATTCAAACAGAGTAAAAAAGCTCTGGGATTCCCATCCTTGGGGATCCCTTATCATTTCTGGAAGCTCCCGACAGGGCAAGGGGAAGGATGTTAGCAGAGCCTAGGGAGAGAGTCGTGTGCATGACGGACACAGCCAAGTTGAGGCAACCCTGCAGGGAAGGACCCAGGAGGATTAGTGTCCCCTATTCACTTTCCTCTGACTTTTTTTTTTTTTTTTTTTTTTTTTTTGAGACAAGGTGTCGCTCTTGTTGCCCAGGCTGGAGTGCAGTGACGTGATCTCAGCTCACTGCAACCTCTGCCTCCCAAGTTCAAGCTATTCTCCTGCCTTAGCCAAGTAGCTGGAATGACAGACGCCCGCCACCATGCCCAGCAATTTTTGTATTTTTAGTAGAGACAGAGTTTCACCATGTTGGCCAGGTTGGTCTCGAACTTAGGTGATTCACCCGCCTCAGCCTCGCAAAGTGCTGGGATTAGAGACATGAACCACCACGCCTGGCCAATTTTTGTATTTTTAGCAGAGATAGGGTTTCACCATGTTGGCCAGGTTGCTCTCAAACTCCTGACCTCAAGTGATCTGCCCTCCTCCGCCTCCCAAAGTGCTGGGATTACAGGCGTGGGCCACTGCGCCTGGCCAGATTTTCACTTCATCACGGAAGAGATTTCAGCCTGTGGCTAAGGAAGAAGGTAATGAAAGCCTAGGGGAGGAGCTCCCCTTCTCTCATGGAGGAGGGAAGGTAGTTGGGACAGTGGGGACAAGTGCCGCCCCTACAGGAAGGAGGACAAACTTCTGGAGCCAGGGAGGCAAAAACGAGCAGTAAGGGCAGGGGTCCCCAAACCTCAGGCCACAGAGAAACGGGGCGTACAGCAGGAGCTGTACAGCAGGAGAGCCAGCAAGATTCCATCTGTATTTACAGCCCCTCCCACTCCGCACATTACCACCTGAGCTCTGCCTCGTGTCAGATAAGCAGCAGCATTAGATTCTCATAGGAGTGCAAATCCTACTGTGAACTGCGCATGCAAGGGATCTAGATTGCATGCTCCTTATGAGTATCTAATGCCTGATGATCTGTCACTGTCTCGCATCACCCTCAGATGGGACCAACTAGTTGTAGGAAAAGAAGCTCAGGGCTCCCACTGACTCTACATTATGGTCGTATCATTATTTCATCATATAGTGCCATGTAATAATAATAGAAATGAAGTGCCCAAAAAAATCTAATGCGTTTGAGGCTGGTCGCGGTGGCTCATGCCTGTAATTCCATCACTTTGGGAGGCCAAGGCAGATGGATCACTTGAGACCAGGAATTAGAGACCAGCCTGGCCAACGTGATGAAACCCTATCTACTGAAAATACAAAAACTAGTTGGGCATGGTGGCGCACGCCTGTAATTCCAGCTAATCAGGAGGCTGAGGCACAAGAATCACTTGAACCCAGGAGGCAGAGGTTGCAGTGAGCTGAGATCATGCCACTGCACTCCAGCCTGGGTGACAGAGCAAGACTCTGTCTCAAATACATAAATATAAATAAAAATGTAGACCGCGTGCGGTGGCTCATGCCTGTAATCCCAGCACTTTGGGAGGCTGAGACGGGCAAACCACCTGAGGTCAGAGGTTCGAGACCAGCCTGGCCAACATGGTGAAACTCTGCCTCTACTAAAAATACAAAAATTAACTGGGTGTGGTGGTGCATGCCTATAACCCCAGCTACTCGGGAGGCTGAGGCAGGAGAAACGCTTGAACTCGGGAGGCAGAGGTTGCAGTCAGCCGAGATTGTGCCACTGCACTCCAGCCTGGGCAACAGAGTGAGACTCCATCTCCAAAAAAAAAAAGGGGGGGGAGGGGTGGGCCAGTGGCCAGGCATGGCTCTCATCTGTAATCCTAGCACTTTGGGAGGCCGAGGCAGGAGGATTACCTGAGATTAGAAGTTTGAGACCAGCCTGACCAACATGGAGAAACCTCGTCTCTACTAAAAATACAAAATTAGCCGGGTGTGGTGGCACATGCCTGTAGTCCCAGCTACTCGGGAGGCTGAGGCAGGAGAATCGCTTGAACCCGGGAGGTGGAGGTTGGGGTGAGCCAAGATCACGCCACTGCGCTCCAGCCTGAGCAACAAGAGCGAAACTCCATCTCAAAAAATTAAAAAATAAAAAAAGTATCACTTGAATCATCCCGAAACCACCCCCTACCCCGGTCTGTGGAAAAATTGTCTCTCACAAAGCCAGTCCCTGGTGCCAAAGAGGTTGGAGGTCGCTGAGTTAGGGGACATCAGAACATCCCAATTCAGAGGTGAGCAAGGGGAGATAAGATCCAGGGTGAGGCCATGGGCATGGAAGGTTGCTGAGGTCCAGAGTCCAGGGCCTGAGAAGACAGGACAGAGAACAGGGTGTCAGACACAATGGAAGGTTCTGGGGTGGGGAAACCAGCACCCCCAGAAGGGGTTGAGAATGACCTCCCCTCTACCCCTCCCCAGAACCACAGAGCTGCAGATGCTCCATTGAAGTGAATTCCAGGCTGGGCTTGGTTGCTCATGCCTGTAATTCCAGCACTTCGGGAGGCTGAGGCAGGAGGATCACTTGAGGCCAAGAGTTCAAGGCCCCATCTCTACGGGGAAAAAAAAAAAAAAAAAAAAAGGCTGGGCTCAGTGGCTTACGCCTATAATCCCAGCACTTTGGGAGGCCGAGGTGGGCAGATCATGAGGTCGAGAGATCGAGACCATCCTGGCCAATATGGTGAAACCCCGCCTCTGCTAAAAATACAAAAATTAGCTAGGCGTGGTGGCGCACGCCTGTAGTCCCAGCTACTGGGGAGGCTGAGGCAGGAGAATCGCTTGAACCCAGGAGGCAGAGGTTGCAGTGAGACAAGATCACTCCACTGCACTCCAGCCTGGTGACAGAGCAAGACTCTGTCTCAAAAAAAAAAAAAAAAAAAAAAAGGCCGGGTGCCATGGCTCACACCTGTAATCCCAGCACTTTGGGAGGCTGAGGCGGGCGGATCACAAGGTCAGGAGATCAAGACCATCCTGGCTAACACGGTGAAACCCCATCTCTACTAAAAATACAAAACATTAGCCGGGCATGGTGGTGGGCGCCTGTAGTCCCAGCTACTCGGGAGGCTGAGGCAGGAGAATGGCGTAAACCCGGGAGGCGGAGCTTTCAGTGAGCCGAGATTGCACCATTGCACTCCAGCCTGGGTAACAGAGTGAGACTCCTTCTCAAAAAAAAAAAAAAAAAAAGGCCAGGCGTCGTGACTCATGCCTGTAATCCCAACACTTTGGGAGGCAGAGGTGGGTGGATCACCTGAGGTCAGAAGTTCAAGACCAGCCTGGCCAACATGGTAAAACCCCGTCTTTACAAAAATAAAAAAATTAACTGGGCATGATGGCGGGTGCCTGTCATTCCAGCTACTTGGGAAGCTGAGGCATGAGAATTGCTTGAACCCAGGAGGTAGAAGTTGCAGTTAGCTGAGATGGTACCATTGCACTCCAGCCTGGGCAACAGTGAGACTCTGTGGGGGGAAAAAAAAAATATATAAATATATATATATATATATATATATATATATATATATATGCGAGTTCGGTGGCTCACGCCTGTAATCCCAAGCACTTTGTGAGGCCGAGGCGGGCAGATCACCTGAGGTCAGGAGTTCAAGACCAGCCTGACCAACATGGAGAAACCCCATCTCTACTAAAAATACAAAATTAGCCAGGCGTAGTGGCTCTTGCCTGTCATCCCAGTTACTTGGGAGGCTGAGGCAGGAGAATCGCTTGAACGCGGGAGGCAGAGGTGGCGGTGAGCTGAGATCGTGCCATTGCACTCCAGCCTGGGTGAGAAGAGTGCAACTCCGTCTCAAAAAAAAAACCCAAACAAACAAAAAGCGACTTCTCTTCCTCCACTTCCTTTTCTCCTCCATCAGTTCTCACACCCCAACACCCCAGTCTTTCCCTCTGACCTAGCCCCTGATCCAGGGGGTGTGGATATGTCTATGTGCATACAGAGGGTCTCAGGAAGTCTCGAGGGCTGGCCCTGGACACGATCAGGTCCCAACTCCCAATTTATTCATTCATCCAGCTGAAAATGATTTCACTTACTGTGCATCGGGCTCTGTGCTGGATGTGGGGGACTCAGCACTGACCAAGACAGATCCTCACCTAGCTTGCAATCTGACGGGCGAGCCAGGCAGGATCACATGGAGTCATCAGAGCCCTGATGGAGGCTGTGTGAAACCTCAGGGTAGGCTCCCTGGGAGAAGAGAATGACAGGCCTTCCAAAGTGATTCTTTTCGACCAGGCGCAGTGGCTCACGCCTGTAATCCTAACACTTTGGGAGGCCAAGGTGGGTAGATTGCTTGAGCTCAGGAGTTTGAGACCAGCCAGGGAAAGATGGTGAAATCCCGTCTCTACTAAAATACAAAAAAATTAGCCCAGGTGCAGTGGCTCATGCCTGTAATCCCAGCACTTTGGGAGGCTGAGGCGGGTGAATCACTTGAGGTCAGGAGTTCAAGACCAGCCTAGCCGAACTCCTGACTCTACTAAAAATACAAAAAATTAGCCAGCTGTGATGGCGGGTGGTTGTAATCTCAGCTACTTGGGAAGCTGAAGCAGAAGAACAGCTTGAACCCGGAGGCGGAGGTTGCAGTGAGTCAAGATCAGACCGTTGTACTCCAGCCTGGGCAACAAGAGTGAAACTCTGTCTCAAAGAGAAAAAAAAAAAAAATTACCTGGGCATGGTGGTGCGCGCCTGTAGTCCCAGCTACTCGGGAGGCTGAGGCATGAGAATCGCTTGAACCTGGGAGGCAGAGTTTGCAGTGAGCTGAGATCGTACCACTGCACTACAACCTGGGCGACAGAATGAGACTCTGTCCCCAAAAAACCAAAAAAACCCAAAGTGATTGTTTGTAAACTAAATCAGATCAGCTTCTTGTGCTAAAACCCTCCAGTGGCTTCACCTTCACTGTGCTTGGGCTAGAATCCCAGACCCTCTGGTCGCTTGGGAGTCAGCCCCACCCGCTTCCCTGACCTCCTCCACTTTGTTCATTCTGCACCCGGCACCCAGGCTTCCTCACTGTTCCTCTCGTCCAACCTCTCCTTCCTCCTCTGGGCCTTTGCACTCGCCGTTCACTCTGTCTGGAACACCCCAGCCCTGGATGTTTGCCTCGCAGGCTCCTCTTCTCCTTTGGGTGACTTCCCTGCTCTCCCTCACATTTAACCATCTTGTCTCAATGGCTCTGTTTCGGTTTCTTTTCTTTTCTTTTCTTTCTTTCTTTCTTTCTTTTTTTTTTTTTTTTTTTTTTTTTTTTGAGACAGAGTCTCGCTCTGTCGCCCAGGCTGGAGTGCAGGGCCGGATCTCAGCTCACTGCAAGCTCCGCCTCCCGGGTTCACGCCATTCTCCTGCCTCAGCCTCCCGAGTAGCTGGGACTACAGGCGCCCGCCGCCTCGCCCGGCTAATTTTTTGTATTTCTTAGTAGAGACGGGGTTTCACCGTGTTATCCAGGATGGTCTCGATCTCCTGACCTCGTGATCCACCCGTCTCGGCCTCCCAAAGTGCTGGGATTACAGGCTTGAGCCACCGCGCCCGGCCTTTTTTTTTTTTTTTGAGATGGAATATCCCTCTGTCACCCAGGCTGGAGTGCAGTGGTGCGATCTCGGCTCATGGCAACCTCCACCTCCCAGGTTCAAGCGATTCACTTGCCTCAGCCTCCCAAGTTACTGGGACTACAGGCACCCGCCACCATGCCCGGCTAATTTTTGTATTTTTAGTAGAGATGAGGTTTCACCATGTTGACCCAGGCTGGTCTCCAACTCCTGACCTCAGGCGATCCGCCCACCTCAGCCTCCCAAAGTGCTGGGATTACAGGCATGAGCCATCATACCCAGCCTATTTATTATTATTTTTTTAAGACAGGGTCTTGCTCTTTTGCCCAGGCTGGAGTACAGTGGCACAATCATAGCTCTCTGCAGCCTCAAACTCTGGGCTCAAATGATCCTCCTGCCTTAGCCGCGGAAGTAGATGGTACTACAGGCAGGCACCACCTATGCTTGGCTAATTTAAAAGATTTCCTTAGGCCAGGCGCAGTGGCTCACACCTGTAATCCCAGCGGTTTGGGAGGCCAAGGCAGGTGGATCATGAGCTCAGGGGTTCGAGACCAGCCTGACCAACATGGTGAAACCCTGTCTCTACCACACACACACACACACACACACACACACACACACAAAAACCCAAAACAAAACGAAAAAAAAACAAAAAAATACTAGCCGGGCATGGTGGCGCATGCCTGTAATCCCAGCTACTCGGGAGGCTGAGGGAGGAGAATCGCTTGAATCCAGGAGGCGGAGGTTGCAGTGAGTGGAGATGGTGCCACTGCACTCTAGCCTGGTGACAGAGCGAGACTCTGTCTCAAAAAAAAAAAAAAAAAAAAAAAAATTCTTTCGAAGAGACAGGTGGGGTCTCGCTATGTTGACCAGACTGGTTCTGAACTCCTGGACTCAAGTGATACTCCTTCCTTTGCCTCCCAAAGTGTTGGGATTACAGGCGTGAGCCACCGCGCCCGGCCTTGATGGTTCTTGTTTGTCTGTTTGTTTCTTGTCTGTTTCCCTTCTCAGGGCAGGAACTGGCTCTGTCTTGGGTCACCTCTGCCTACAATAAGGCCTGGCACCAAGTAAGTGTCCAGTAAATGTTTGTTGAACGACTGAATGAAGGTGAGAAGAGCTGGAGGGTCAGAGTAAGCAGCCAGGGGAAAGGAGCCTTTGTGGTATGAGAAGCATGTTCCTACCAGTGGGAACGTTGCAGGCAAAGGCTGGCAAGGCCAAGAGGCAGGGAGATGAAACTGATGAGGTGGGGAGGAATTGTGTTACTTCAGGCAATGGGGAGCCATGGAAGGTTCAAGCGTCAGAGTGTCCCAGGGAAGCAGTGTCCAGGGGACACGGCTGGGTCCAGCCTCCCCACACTTGCCGAAGGCCCACACTCAACTGCCCTCACCCCTGCTGGTTCTCACTAGGCTCCCACAGCCCACTGCCTGGCTGGAGAACCTGGCCCCAGCTTCTGGGCAGAGGGCGGGACCGCAGTCCCAAGGGGAAAAGCCAGGGCACATTCTCAGGTTCCTGGTCAGCGGGCCGGCAGCTGTGTCTTGGCCTGGCCCCAGGTCCCGCATCCCCAGGGACTGAGCTCATGGAGGAGAAATGCAGTCCCCAGCCAAGGCAGCCAGCAGGAGCTGGAGAGGGGGCTCAAGCCCACCCCCACCACATTGGGAACTGTGCGGCTGCAGGCTGCAAGGCCATGGGAAGGGTTGCTCCGACTGCCCCGTCCCCTAGGGATCCGGACACCTTGGGTGGGTCCCACCACCGTGGCTGGGGGGCGGTGGCAGGAACCCACAGCTGAGATCCCATCTTTGGCTGAGCGGGTGCTTTGTAGATATGTCTTTCTTCTTTTTACTTGAGACAGAGTCTTGCTCTGTTGCTCAGGCTGGAGTGCAGTGGTGCAATCTTGGCTCACTGCAAGCTCTGCCTCCCGGGTTCAAGTGATTCTCCTGCCTCAGCCTCCCAAGTAGCTGGGATTACAGGCGTCTGCCACCAGGCCTGACTAATTTTTGTATTTTTAGTGCAGGTGGGGTTTCGCCATATTGGCCAGGCTGGTCTCGAACTCCTGACCTCAAGTGATCTGCCCATTTCAGCCTCCCAAAGTGCTGGGATTACAGGCATGAGCCACCGCTCCTGGCCGGGTCTGTCTTCTTTTAGTCTGTATTCCCCCGTGCAGTCCTCTGCCTGTGTTTTCACCATTACTGCCCCCTCTCCCACAGACCACGGTGTGCTGTATCAGCAGTCACAGACTCTGAACTTCCCACCTAGTGAAATGTGTGTCCAGGGTCCTTGGTTGCTCCTAGTGATGGGGAGCTCAGCACCTCCTACAGCATCCATTCCAGCAGAAAGCCCTTTCTCAATTGTTTGAACCCAGGAGACGGAGTTGCAATGAGCCGAGATCGAGCCACTGCACCCCAGCCTGGGTGACAGAATGACACTCTGTCTCAAAAAAAAAAAAAAAAAAAAAAAAAAAAAAAAGAGGAAAAAAAGAAAGAAAGAAAGAAAGGCCCTTCTCAGATGGGCCAAGGGAGGAGCTGACCTTCCTTGAGGGCCCTAACTTTGCCCCTCAATCCCTAGACCCTTCTGTGGAACCATAGACCATCCCTGCCTGAAAAATTATACTGAACAGAGTGGTTTGAGGCCCCCAAAGTGGCGGCTTTTTTTTGGGAGGGGGGACGGGGTCTCACTCTGTCACCAGGCTGGAGTGCAGTGGTGCAATCTTGGGTCACTGCAACCTCCACCTTCCGGGTTCAAGCGATTCCTCTGCCTCAGCCTCCTGAGTAGCTGGGACTACAGGCGCCCGCCACCACACGCGGCTAATTTTTTTGTATTTTTAGTAGAGACGGGGTTTCACCATGTTAGCCAGGATGGTCTCGATCTCCTGACCTCGTGATCTGCCTGCCTTGGCCTCCCAAAGTGCTGGGATTATAGGCATGAGCCACCGTGCCCTGAAGTGGCTCTTCTGAGCTGGGCTTCTCAGCTCCTTCAGCCCCTTCCTGAGTCACCAAACTGTCCCATGTCACCTGCTTTGTGCTCACCCCATGCTGGGGGATGCTGGGACCCTCGAGAAACCTCATCCTCTGTCTACCTCAGTCTTTTGTTTGTTTGTTTTTTGTTTTTGTTTGGAGACAGGGTCTCAGTCTGTCACCCAGGCTGGAGTGCAGGGGCACGATCTCAGCTCACTGCAATCTCCACTTCCCAGGTTCAAGCGATCCTCACACCTCAGTCTTCCGAATTGCTGGGACTACAGGTATGCAGCAGCATGCCCGGATAATTTTTGTGTTTTTTGTAGACACGGGGTTTTACCATGTTACCCAGGCTGGTCTGAAACTGCTGCCCTCAGGTGACCCGCCCGCCTCGGCCTCCCAAAGTGTTGGGATGACAGGCGTGAGCCACTGCGCCCAGCCAGCCCTTAGTCTTTAAATAGGGGACAAAACAGGGTACAGACACCCCAAACCCCTTGTGAACAAGGCTGAGCCGTGGAGAAAAAGGGCACCGGAAGAGCAGGGGTGTCGGGGAGAGAGGGGTGCAGACTGAGGGGCAGGGAGGACTTCCCAGAGAGGTATCCTTGAAGAATGGATAGGAGGTAACCAGAAACAGAAATAAGGGGCCAGGCACAGTGACTCAGGCCTGGAATCCCAGCACTTTGGGAGGCCAGGAGTGGGAGGATCGCTCAAGCTCAAGAGTTTGAGATCAGCCTGGGCAACATAGCGAGACCCCCATCGCTACAAAAAATACAAAAATTAGCAGGGTTTGGTGGGGAGCACCTGTAATTCCAACTACTCGGGAGACCGAAGTGGGAGGATCACTTAAGCCTGGAAGGTCAAGGCTGCAGTGAGCTGTGATCGCACCACTGCACTCCAGCCTGGACTATAGAACGAGACTCTGTCTCTATTAAAAATAAGTAAATAAAATAAATAAATAAATAAATAAATAAATAGAGAGAAAGAAAGAGAGCAAGCAGGCTGGGCGTGGTGGCTCACGCCTGTAATCCCAGCAATTTGGGAGGCTGAGGCGGGCAGATCACTTGAGGTCAGGAGTTCGAGACCCGCCTGGCCAACATGGTGAAACCCCATCTCTACTAAAAATACAAAAATTAGCCGGGCGTGGTGGCCCACCCCTGTAATTCCATGGGAGGCTGAGGCCGGAGAATCACTTGAACCCGGGAGGTGGAGGCTGCAGTGAGCTGAGATTGCACCACTGCACTCCAGCCTGGGTGACAGAGCAAAACTCCATCTCAAAAAAAAAAAAAAAAAAAAGAAAAAAAAAGAAAGAGAGTAGCTTGGGCAAAGGGGTGGCCTGTCTGAGAACTGTGTGAGAAACAGCAGAACATTCCCTCTAGCTGGAAAAAAATGAATTTTTGAAGAGGTCACAGTGGCTATGAGTTCCTGCTTGGGGAGGAAGCAAAAGGGTGTTTCTGTGCAGCTGGGTGTCTCAGGCAGAGGGAAGCGCCCGGGCAAAGACCATGGGAGCGCAAGGCCTGCTGGGTGCAGATGAGGTTTGACATGGTGTGATGGTTGTTTTGTTTTGTTTTTTTTTTTTTTTTTTTTTTGCTGGGGGGTTGGTGGGGAGGGTTAGGAAGGAGAGGGTCATTCCCGGCCCAAGGGGCCCGAAAGTAGGACTGAGGGTCTTGGATTTCCTTCCTGGGTGGTGAGCATGACGCAGGACTAGATCTGTGCCTGCCCCCACGGGCCTGTTGACTCAGCACAGTTGCCGTGCGTCAGCGTGTACCCCTTCTTAGGCAACTTTTGTCTATTCCTCTGCCCAACCCCTACCCTGCCCCTGTACTCCATGTGGCTGGGAGTCACTGAGACCCAGGTTCATTTTTTTTTCTTTTTCTTCCTGTTTTTTTTTTTTTTCTGAAACAAGGTCACTCTGTTGCCCAGGCTGCAGTGCAGTGGTGTGACCATGGCTCCCTGCAGTCTGGAACTCCTGGGCTCAGGTGATCCTCCTGCCTCAGCCTCCTGAGTAGCTGGGATTACAGGTGTACACCACCACACCCAGCTAATTGTTTCTTTTTTGTTTTCGTTTTTGTAGAGACAGAGTCTCACTATGGCCCAGCCTGGTCTCAAACTCTGAACTCAAGTGATCCTCCTGCCTCAGCCTCCCAAAGTTCTGAGATTACAGGTGTGCTACACTGTGCCCAGCCAGGCCTTTTTTTTGGGAGACAGTCTTGCTCCAAGGCTGGAGTGCAGTGTCATGATCATAGTTCACTGCAGCCTGGAACTCCTGGGCTCAAGTGATCCTCCTGCCTCAGTCTTCCGAGTAGCTGGGACTATAGGCGCGCACCGCAACGCCTGGCTTGAGACTTAGCTTCAAACCTCAACTTTTTTCCCAGAAAGGCTGCAGTGAATCACTGTCTTTTTTTTTTTTTTTTTTTTTTTTCTTTTTTGAGACAGAGTTTCACGCTTGTTGCCCAGGCTGGAGTGCAGTGGTGCGATCTCAGCTTATCGCAACCTCCTCCTTCCAAGTTCAAACGATTCTCCTACATCAGCCTCCTGAGTAGCTGGGATTACAGTCACCTGCCGCCATGCCCAGGAAATTTTGGTATTTTTAGTAGAGATGGGGCTTCACCACGTTAGCCAGGCTGGTCTGGAACTCCTGACCTCAGGTGATCCACCCACCTCAGCCTCCCAAAGTGCTGGGATTCCAGGCGTGTGCCACCGTGGCCGGCCTGTCTTCTCTAAGTTATACGGCTGCACCTGTAAGATGGAAATGGTCAAATATCTTCACCTTCTGCCCTCTCAGAAGCCAGGGCAAGACCAGGGGTTGTCAGTGATGCTAGCTGCTGGTCAGTCATTCAACTTTCTTTGTTGTTGTTGTTGTTGTTGTTTTGAGACAGAGTCTCACTTTGTCACGGGCTAAAGTGCAATGGGCTTCATTGCACTCTGGGCTGGAGTGCAGTGGTACGATCTTGGCTCACTGCAACCTCCACCTCCTGAGTTCAAGAGATTCTCCTGCCTCAGCCTCCTGAGTAGCTGGGATTACAGGAACATGCCACTAAGCCTGGCTAATTTTTGTAATTTTAGTAGAGACAGGGTTTCACCATGTTGGTCAGGCTGGTTTTGAACTCCTGACCTTATGATCCGCCCGCCTCGGCCTCCCAAAGTGCTGGGATTACAGGCATGAGCCACTGTGCCCAAGCTCAGCTTTTATCCTTAGCACTCTCTCTCACTCTCTCTTTATGAGACAGCTCTGTCACCCAGGTTGGAGTGCAGTGGTGTGATCATAGCTCACTGCAGCCTGGAACTCCTGGGCTCAAGCAATCCTTCCACCTCAGCCTCTTTTTTTTTTTTTTTTTTTTTTTTGAGACAGAGTCTCACTCTGTTGCCCAGGCTGGAGTGCAGTGGTACAATCTCAGCTCACTGCAACCTCCGCCTCCCAGGTTCAAGCGATTCTCCTGCCTCAGCCTCTGAGTAACTGGGACTACAGGCACGTGCCACCACGCCTGACTAATTTTTTGTATTTTTAGTAGGGACAAGGTTTCACTGTGTTAGTCAGGATGGTCTCAATCTCCTGACCTTGTGATCCTCCTGCCTCGGCCTCTCAAATGGTGGGATTACATGGGTGAGCCACCACACCCAGCAATTTTAAAATTTTTTATAGAGATGAGATTTCACTGTGTTGCTCAGGCTTATCTGAAACTCCTGAGCTCAAGCAATCCTCCCATGTCTGCCTCCTAAAGTGGGATTATGGGTGTGAGCCACTGTCCCCGGCTGTCTCCTCTCTTTGACAAGCCTTCTCTGTCTCCTTTGCCTCCTCTTTCAGCCTTTAAAAATCATCCGTCTGGCCGGGCGTGGTGGCTCACGCCTGTAAACCAGCACTTTGGGAGGCTGAGGCAGACGGATCGCAAGGTCAGGAGTTTGAGACCAGCTTGGCCAGTATGGTGAAATCCTGTCCCTACTAAAAATACAAAAAGTTATCTGGGCATGGTGGTGCGCGCCTGTAGCCCCAGCTAGTCAGGAGGCTAAGGCAGGATGATCTCTTGAACCCGGGAGGCAGAGGTTGCAGTGAGCCGAGATTGCGCCACTGCACTCTGGCTTAGGTGGCAGAGTGAAAGTCCGTCTAAAAAAGAAAAATCCACCCAACCGGGCACGGTGGTTCATGCCTGTAATCCCAGCATTTTGGGAGGACGAGACGGGTGGATCACAGGGTCAGGAGTTCGAGACCAGCCTGGCCAAGATGGTGAAACCCTCGTTTCTACTAAAAATACAAAAATTAGCCAGGCATAGTGGTGAGCGCCTGTAATCCCAGCTACTTGAGAGCTGAGGCAGAGAATTGCTTGAATCCAGGAGGCGGAGGTTGCAGTGAGCTGAAACCACTCCACTCCCTGGGTGACAGAGCGAGGTTCCATCTCAAAAAAAAAAAAAAAAAAAAAAAAAAAAAAAAAAAAAAAATCCATCCTAAGTATCAATGGACGACTGGGTAAGTATTGTGTGGTATAGCCATTCAATGAAATATTACTTAGCCATAAAAAGGAAGGAAGGCTGGGCACAGTGGCTCATGCCTATAATCCTAGCACTTTGGGAGGCCAAGACCAGCCTGGCCAACATGGTGAGGCTCTATTAAAATTACAAGATGTTTGTATTTTTACAAAATAACTAGAATTATTAACTATTAAAAATACAAAAATTAGCTGGGTGTCGTGGCAGGTACCTGTAGTCACAGCTACTCAGGAGGCTGAGGCAGGAGAATTGCTTGAACCTGGGAGGCGGTGGTTGCAGTCAGCCCGAGATCATGCCACTGCACTCCAGCCTGGGCGCAACAGAGTGAGACCCTGTCTCAAAATTAATAATAATAATAATAATAATAATAAATAATAAAATTAAAAGGAAGGAAGCTTGGATCCATGCTACGACACAGAAGAACCCCAAAAACATGATGTTGAGTGACAGAAGCCAGACACAAAAGGCCACATAGTGTATGATTCCATTGATATGAAATGCCCAGAATGGATAAATTCATAGAGACAGAAAGTGGATTAGTGGGTTCGAGGGCCTGGAGGAGGGAGAATGGGGAGGTTTCTGTTTGCAGGGATGGAAATGATCTGTAACTAGAGGTGATGGTCACACAGTATGAACATACTTTAAATGGTCAATGTTTAATTTTATGCTATGTGAATTTTACCTCAATTAAAACAAAAAGCATCAGAGAAGGCCCAGGAGTTGTGGGGTGTGTTTGTAGTTCCAGCTACTCGGGAGGCCACTTGGGCCCAGGAGTTCGAGGCTGCAGTGAGCTATGATTGTGCCACTGGAACCCCGCCTGGGAAACAGAGCAAGACACTCTCTCAAAAAAAAAAAAAGTAAAAAAATTATCCGGAGAAATAATCAAAAGATGCTAAAATCCATGGGGGAAAGCTTAATGGGTACTAGGATATTCACATGGTCTCAGTGTATCTCCTTATAGGATAACTGTTCTGTGATGCTAGTCCCTGGTCAGTCATTCAACTTTCATCCCCCTTACAAATGGGGAGGATGGAAAGGGAGGAAAATGCACTCTTATAGCAAGAAAACTTGACCAACTTTGCCCTGGTGATGACAGCTGAACATCGCCAATGCTGGGAACTGACGTCAGGAACCTTCTGATATGATGCACCGGGCAGCATTGCTTCTGTGGTTTCTGCCGAAGATGCACAGCCTGAACCTGGTCACAAGGAAATGGCAGGCCAGCTGGCTGCTGGCCATTCTGCACAACTGACCTCAGCTCTCCAAAAATGTCAATGTCATGAAAGACAAAGAAAGGCTGAGGAACCGATTCAGATTAAAAGAAATCAAGAGATATAAGGATTAGAATTAGCCGGGTGTGGTGGCCAGCTACTTGGGAGGCTGAGGCAGGAAAATCTGTTGAACTTGGGAGGCGGAGGTTACAGTGAGCCAAGATCATGCCACTGCACTTCAGCCAGGGCGACAGAGCGAGACTCTGCCTCCAAACAAAAGGATTAGATGCAACTCATGATGCAGCATTAGATCCTGGGCCAGCAAAGAAACATTGCAATAAAAGATTCAATTTTTTTTCTTTTCTTTTTCTTTTTTCTTTTTTTTTTTTTTTTTTTTTGAGACTGAATCTTGCTCTTTCACCCGGTCTGGAGTGCAGTGTCGCGATCACAGCTCACTGCAACCTCTGCCTCCTCGGTTCAAGCTATTCTCGTGCCTCAGCCTCCCGAGTAGCTGGGATTACAGGCACCCGCCACCATGCCCAGCTACTTTTTGTATTTTTAGTAGAGACGGGGTTTCACCATGTTGGCCAGGCTGGTCTTGAACTCCTGACCTCAGGTGATCCGCCAGCCTCAGCCTCCCAAAGTGCCGGAATTACAGGTGTGAGCCACCACACCCGGCCACTGTTTTTTTTTTTTTTTTTTTTTTTTCCCTACAGGGTCTTGCTCTGTTATTCAGACTGGAATGGAGTAGCATGATCACAGCTCATGGCAGCCTCGACCTCCTGGGCTCAAGCAACTCTCTCACCTCAGCCTCCCGGGTAGCTGGGACTACAGGTATGCACCACCATATGCTGCTAATTTTTTCTAGTTTTGTAGAGTCAGGGGTCTTACTATATTGCCCAGGCTAGTCTTGAACTGTTGGCCTCAACCAATCCTCCTTCCTTGGCCTCTCAAAGTGTTGGGATTACACGTGTGAGCCACTGTACCTGGCCCAAAAAAGCCTATTATTTGGGCAACTAGCAAAATTTGAATACCGACTGGGGCAAAAACTGTAGTATGTTTATATAAGAGGATGTCCCTGTTCTTAGGAAACACACAGCAAAGTATCTGAAGGCAAAGGAACATCCTGTCTACAACTTGCTCTCAAATCATTTAGTCAAAAAATGCATATATACATATGCGTATAACATATATGTACATATATATGGCAAATGTGGCAAAATGTGGGTGGTTGGTGAATCTGGACAAAGGGCTTATACAAGTTGTTCATGCTATTCTGTAACTCTCAGTTGTTTTTGTTTTTGTTTTGAAGTGGGGTCTTGCTCTGCTGCCCAGGCTGAAGTGCAGTGACATCCAGACTCAAGTGATCCTCCCACTTCAGCCTCCCAAGTAGCTGGGACTACAGGCGCTCACCACTACACCCTCTTAATTTTCTTTTAATTTTTTGTAGAGATGGAGGTCTTGCTATGTTGCCCAGACTGATTTTGAACTCCTGGTCTCAAACGATCCTCCTGCCTCAGCTTCCCAAAGTGCTGGGATTACAGAGGTGAGCCACCATCCCTGGCATGCAACTTTGTGTGTTTTTAATTATTTTCAAATAAAAAGTTAAAGAATTTTGGTCAGGCGTGGTGGCTCATGCCTGTAATTCCAGCACTTTGGGAGGCCGAGGTCGGTAGATCACTTGAGGTCAGGAGTTCGAGACCAGCCTGACCAACATGGTGAAACCCTGTCTCTACCAAAAACACAAAAATTAGTTGGACATGGGGGTGTGGGCCTGTAGTTCCACCTACTGGGGGGAGGGGACTGAGGCAGGAGAATTGCTTGAACCCAGGAATGGAGGTCGTAGTGAGTCGATGGCGCCACTACACTCCAGACCGGGCCACAGAGCGAAACTCGGTCTTGAAAAAAAAGTCCGGGCGTGGTGGCTCATGCCTATAATCCCAGCACTTTGGGAGGCTGAGGCGGGCAGATCCCCTGAGGTCGGGAGTTCGAGACCAGCCTGACCAACATGGAGAAACCTGTCTCTGCGAAAAATACAAAATTACCTGGGCATGGTGGCACATGCCTGTAATCCCAGCTACTCGGGAGGCTTAGGCAGAAGAATCTCTTGAACCCAGGAGGCGGAGGTTGTGGTGAACAGAGATTGTGCCATTGCACTCCAGCATGGGCAACAAGAGTGAAACTCCGTCTCAAAAAAAAAAAAAAAAAAATGGCGGGCACGGTGGCTCATGCCTGTAATCCCATAATCCCAGCACTTTGGGAGGCAGAGAAGGGTAGATCACCTGAGTTCAGGAGTTTGAGACTAGCCTGGCCAACATGGTGAAATTCTGTCTGTACTACAAATGCAAAATAAGCCAGGCGTTGTGGTGTGTGCCTGTAATCCCAGCTACTTGGGAGGCTGAGGCAGGAGAATCAATTGAACCCTGGAGGCAGAGGTTGCAGTGAGCGGAGATCGCGCGCCACTGCACTCCAGTCTGGGTGACAGCGGGAGATTTGTCTCAAAAAAAAACCAATTGTCTGAAGATTTCTGGGATACCCATGTAACTATCTCTAACCAGAATGGTTCTCCCATGCTCAGCCTTACCTGCCTTGTAGGTGATCCCCTCAAACCCAGCACCTCACCTCCTCCCAACCCATTCCTTCGTCCAGGATCCTCACCACCAAGCCAGATACCAAGGAGTAAGCATGGCTCCTTTCTTTTCTTAACCTCTGGCCTGCACAATTTCCCTTCCAACTCTGCCCCTTCCTCTTGGCATGGGCCAGTCCCTCTGCTGGGATGTCTTCCCTCCAGCTCACCTTTCAGGGCCAAACCCCACTGGATGTCCTCTTGGACGCCCTCCAGAGTGCACCCCTGTCCATAGAACAGAGTGTGACATAGGGCTGGAGCCGTAGCCATACTTGTTGAATACATGAAAGAACAAATAAATAACCCTCCCAGGCAAAGTCCTCACCCATCACCTGTGTACCCCAGGCCCTTCCCAGATTCCATGCCTTTCTCTGGCCCAGCCCTAAGCCCACCACATTGCGTGTGTGTGCGTCTAGCTTTTTCTTCCCCAGACTGGAAGTTCCTTCAGGGCTGGGCTCCAGGCCTCTCAGCGTCCCCATTCTTTCTACGGAACAGAGGGAGCTGCAGGAAGGCTGTGCAGCATGACTGATTTGGGAAAAGGCAATTGATCAAGGCTGGGCGTGGTGGTTCATGCCTGTAATCCCAGCACTTTAGAAGGCCAAGGTGGGCGGATCACTTGAAGTCAGGAGTTCGAGACCAGCCTGGCCAACATGGCAAAACCCAGTCTCTGCCAAAAAAAATAGAAGCTGGGGGCGGTGGCTAACGCCTGTAATCCCAGCACTTTGGGAAGCTGAGGCGGGCGGATTACAAGGTCAGGAGATCGAGACCATTCTGGCTAACATGGTGAAACCCAGTCTCTACTAAAAATACAAAAAAATATAGCCGGGCGTGGTGGCAGACACCTGTAGTCCCAGCTACTCAGGAGGTTGAGGCAGGAGAATGGCGTGAATCCAGGAGGCGGAGCTTGCAGTGAGCTGAGATCGCACCACTGCACTCCAGCCTGGGCAACAGAGCGAGACTCCCTCTCAAAAAAAAGAAAAAGAAAAAATTAGCCAGGTGTGGTGGCACACACCTCTAATCCCAGCTACCTGGCAGGTTGGGGGGGATGGGGGCTGTGGCAGGAGACTCGCTTGAACCCGGGAGATGGAGGTTGCAGTGGGCCAATATAGGGCCACCGCACTCCAGCCTGGGTGACACAGCGAGACCCTGTCTCAAAAAAAAAAAAAAAAAAAAAGCCGGGCGCGGTGGCTCAAGCCTGTAATCCCAGCACTTTGGGAGGCCGAGACGGGCGGATCACGAGGTCAGCAGATCGAGACCATCCTGGCTAACCCAGTGAAACCCCGTCTCTACTAAAAAATACAAAAAACTAGCCGGGTGAGGTGGCGGGCGCCTGTAGTCCCAGCTACTCGGGAGGCTGAGGCAGGAGAATGGCGTAAACCCGGGAGGCGGAGCTTGCAGTGAGCTGAGATCCGGCCACTGCACTCCAGCCTGGGCAACAGAGCGAGACTCCGTCTCAAAAAAAAAAAAAAAAAAAATCAAGAAAAGACAATTGATCAAATTGAGCCAGATGGGCTGAGGACCAAAGATGTGTGGCGTATGGGGGTGGGACTAGGGGGCTCGGGAGACGCTTTGAGAGTCACAGAGGGTAGTGAGGAGGAAGTGGGTTGCTTTCTGGGAGGGCTGAGAGTAAGAAGGGTGTGTGTGTGTGCATGTGTGAGCACACACGCATGCATGTGACTCCTAATGTGTGTCTGAGGTCTGAGGCTGCAAATGTACTCCTAGGCTCCTGGCCTGGTTGAGTGGGTTTTAGCGGTTTTTTTGTTTGTTTGTTTGTTTTGTTTGAGACAGGATCTTGCTCTGTTGCCCAGGCTGGACTGCAGTGGCACGATTTCGGCTAACTGCAACCTCAGCCCCCTGGGTTGAAGCGATTTTCCTGCCTCAGGCTCTCGAATAGCTGAGACTACAGGCCTGCACCACCATGCTCAGCTCATTTTTGTATTTTCAGTAGAGTCGGGGTTTCACCATGTTGGCCAGGCTGGTCTCGAACTCCTGATCTCAAGTGATCCATCCGCCTCTGCCTCTCAAAGTGCTGGGATTACAGGCGTGAGCCACCGCGCCCGGTCGACTTTTAGGTTTGTGAGTGTTTTAGATCAGTGAGTCTTGGGGAATCTTGGTGCATGGGCTTGCATTTGTGCGTCGGTGGCTGTGGGTCCATGAGCCTCTCAGGACGTGACTGGTCTCAGTTTCCAGGGTTTCTGGGAGGCTGTGTTTTTGTCCCAGCTCCAGAGGTGTCCCGCTCTGGGTGTGTATTGGGGGATGGGGATGGGGTGCGTGGGCGTTCACGAGGTTGGGTGTGCCTGCCACTCCGGGTTCGGCCCGCGTCTCACTGCATGCTCGGCCTGGGTTTCCGAGGGTCCGCGCGTCCCAGGCCGTGCGGGTGGAGGGTGGGCAGGGACCCCGGGAGGCCGGGCGGGGGGCGGGGGCGCGCTGGGCCGGCCCCGGGGCGGGGCGAGCCTTCGAGGGCTGGGGGCGGGGCGGCCCGGCCGCCTCACTTCGGCGAAGTTGGCGGCGCGGAGGCTGGCCCGGGACGCGCCCGGAGCCCAGGGAAGGAGGGAGGAGGGGAGGGTCGCGGCCGGCCGCCATGGGGCCGGGGGCCCGGGGCCGTCGCCGCCGCCGTCGCCCGATGTCGCCGCCACCGCCACCCGTGCGGGCGCTGCCCCTGCTGCTGCTGCTAGCGGGGCCTGGGGCTGCAGGTGAGGGGCCGGGACCTGGCGGATGGGACGAGGGCGGCAGAGGCGGAGTGCAAGAACCCCCAAGGCCGGGGCTGGGGGGGTTCATGGGAGGCAGGAACCAGGGTCGGGGAAGGGGCGCAGGAGCCCGGGGCTGCATGCCAGTCCTGGAGGTCCCAGAGGTTCAGAATGAGGAGGACCCCAGAGGCCCAAGGAACGGGGACCCTTGAGCGATCAGAGCAGAAGATGAAGGGACCCAGGAGTCCGAGACTGGGAGGTCGAGGTGCGGGGATCAGGGACTCGAGGTGGGGAGGGTGTACAGAGTCCGGGACTCGTCCCCATCCAACTCACGCCTGGAGTCCTGGATAGGTTATGGTTGGAGGCCCAGGTACTCCTAGGCCGGGGACCTCTCGCACAAAAGCCCCCCCACCCCGCCCCCGACACCCGGGGCGGGCCGGGCCAGGCGGGGGGTGGGGAGGGGGCGCGAAGTTCTGGGAGCTCTGAACTCGGAGAAAACTTCCCAGACCGGCGCGCAGCAAGACCCGGAGCCGGATTCGGAGCCGGAGCCTCGGCGGCTTGCGCGCCCCCTCCCCCGCCCGCAGCCCCGCTCCCTCCTCTGGCCGCGGGGACTCGGAGGCCCTGGGACCCCGCCCCTGCACGGGGAGGGGAAGGGGCGAGGACTCACGTGCTCCCCTTCGGCTCCAGCGCCCCCTCCCCACGGCCGGAGCCCCTCCCCAGCCGGCCAGGGGCCCCCCGCCCCTCCTCTTCTCCTCCCTCCCCTCCCCCGCTCGGGACAATGGCCGCGCCGTCTAGACACCCCCTCCCCCCGGCCGGCCTCGCGCTTTCTTTGCCAGACAAAGCGGGACCCGCGGCAGGGCCGGGGAGGGGGCTGCGGGGGCACCCCCCTCACCGCTACGGGAGGCCTGGTGGGCGGGGGAGGGGCGCCGGCCAAGGCCCCTGGCCAGGGGTCCCAGACGCCACTGTGCGGCTTGGCGCTGGGTGGAATGGGGGTTTCAGGAGTGAACGGCCTCCCCAGCCCAGCCCCGGGGCCCGGACGGGACAGGACCGGGCAGGAGCAGCCGCCTCCGCCGGACCAGCGGCGCACACACATGGCCTGTGACACACTCGTTGGCACACACAGTTCTAGGTCACGTAACAGAGATGCAAACCAGCACACACACAGCACACTCGCAGACATGCACACCTGGCCCAGGAAAGACACACCCGGCTTCACGCACACAGCTCACACATTGACATACATGCACACACAAATATGATCACACATACTGTGCATCGCTAGTGCAAGGTGTGGTACACACGCTGCCTGCACACACTCAGCACACAGATGAAGACTCAAGGACATGCTTACACCCAGCTCACACATGCAGATGGACAGACACAGCCAACCCATACACAGACACACTGGTGCACACACAGGTCACACCAACACACAGCTGTACACCCAGATACACGGTTCACATAGACGCACAACAGACACAGCCTGCATACAGACAGCACACACATCTGTGCACTCCTGTATGGGTGTGCAGCTCATACACACATGGGCACACCCACGCTGACATGAATGTACAGATAGACTCACATGTAGCTGCACAGGGACACAATAGATGCATGCCCAAATCCACATACAGACACAAGCCCGTGCACGCACACACATGTGGCTCACATTACCTACAGCTCAGCGTGACCCATAGCCCATGTTATGAGACCCACAGCGTGAGTTCACGAACACCCACAGGTCCTGGTGTGGGTGGTAGTGTCCAGTCGGCTTGTTCTGTGGGGAAGGCGACATATATCATGTACGCCCATGCTCAGGATCAGTTCAACTCATTCTGTCACTCACCCTCTTGTTTTCTTTTTTTTTTTTTTTGAGGCAGAGTCTCACTGTGTTCCCAGGCTGGAGTGCAGTGGTGCGATCTCGGCTCACTGCAACCTCCGCCTCCCGAGTTTAAGAGATTCTCCTTCTTCAGCCTCCTGAGTAGCTAGGATTACAGGCGCCCGCCACCACACCCAGCTAACTTTTGTATTTTTAGTAGAGACTGGGTTTCACCATGTTGGCCAGGCTGGTCTCAAACTCGTCCTGTCCTCAGGTGATCCATCCACCTTGGCCTCCCAAAGTGCTGGGATTACAGGCGTGAGCCACCACGCCTGGCCGCTTTCTATTTTTCTTTCTTTCTTTTTTTTTTTTTTTTTTTTGAGAGGGAGTCTCACTCTGTCGCCCAAGCTGGAGTGCAGTGGCGGGATCTTGGCTTACTGCAAGCTCCACCTCCTGGGTTCATGCCATTCTCCTGCCTCAGCCTCCTGAGTTGCTGGGACTACAGGCACCCACCACCACGCCCAGCTATTTTTTGTGTTTTTAGTAGAGACGGGGTTTCACCTTGTTAGCCAGGATGGCCTCGATCTCCTGACCTCTGATCTGCCCACCTCGGCCTCCCAAAGTGCTGGGATTACAGGCGTGAGCCACTGCGCGCGGCCCGTTTCTTTCTGTCCTTCTCTGTCTTCTCCTGGTCTATCTGCTTCTAGTTCATTCTTTTGTGTCCGTCTGTTTTTATCGATCTTCCTTTCATTCGATCACCCTCTCTCTGACACGAGCACGCATGGATGTACACACTGTGTCCCCACACCTGATCCAATGCACACAGTTCTCCACTAGCTCAGACCCAGCCACACCTTGGACCTGTCTGGCAGGACAGTTAGACTATGCCACACCCTAGAGGGCCACAGCCTTAGGGATGGCGATGTTGGACAGGGCAGCACATGCCTTGTGCCAGTTGCTCCTCCCTTCAACACACACCCTATTCCAGCAACGCCCAGCGCTGGCTGCTCCTGGAGATGCTGTGCTCACTCGTGGGTACATGCCTTGGTCCCTCTCCCAAGAGCACAACGCAGGCCTGCCTGGCTGGAGTAGATGCCCATCAGGGAAAGGAAGGCCTGTGGCCCTAGGACCCCCTGCCCCTTCCCCTTCTGTTACCCCTGAACCTGGACTTGAAGCCCCAGACCTCCCTGTAACACTCAGCACCCTTACTTCCTGTCTCGGCACACCCCATTCTGCACATCCTGGCTCTGGCAGCTTCCCGAGCCCCCACATCTGGCACAAGACAGCCCCTCCTCCTGCCCGCCCCTGCTTTGTGGTTCCCAGGGCTCGAGCTGGCAGGGACAGCTGCAGTCTCAACAGCTGGGGCTGGGGCGGGGGGGCCGTGGGAACTGTGGATGGGGGGACTCCCTGCATCCGCAGAGACGCCCCCAGCCCCATGCAGCTGTTGCCTGGTGGAGGGAGGGAGGGGTTTTGTCACTTGGGCCTGGGGTTCCTGGGCACCTGGCTGATCCTCCACCTTCCTTCGCCCCCACACAGTCCCCCCTTGCCTGGACGGAAGCCCGTGTGCAAATGGAGGTCGTTGCACCCAGCTGCCCTCCCGGGAGGCTGCCTGCCTGTGAGTGCCTGGCTCAGAGCCACCAGTGGGCCCTGTGTGGGGGGTGTGATTTGTCTTCTCCCTCTGCCTCTGCGTTCACCATGGATGTCTCTACCACTTCCTACATGTGTGTGGCTTGGGCAACCTCTCGTGTTTCCCCATTGGAAACTGACCAGGGGCTCTGCAGTCTTCTTGGCCTGGGTTCAAGTCCCACATCATGTTGCTGACCGGCTAGGAATTAAACTCTTTATGTCTCAGTGTCATGGTCTGCAAAATGGACCTGGTAATCCCAGCTTCACAGTTCTTGGCCACCTGAGGTCACATGTAAAGCCCCCCATGAGGCAGGTATTATTCAGTCAACAAACTCTCAGGGACCAATGGCAGTGGCTCACACCCTCCACGCCCCTCCCGTCTGTCAACATTTAGTGGTGGGGGGCATAGGAGGCCTATAATACAGTCCCACACTGTCACTTACTTGCACCTGTGAAATAGGGTATGCTTCACCCTGGCGACTGTGAAGGGGCTTAACAATTTAAGAAGGCTCTAACAATTTGTTAGATATCGCAAGGAAAGGCAGGGGGTTGCAGGGAGCAGAGCAGAGGCTGGGAAAAAGCTGAGGAGAGACAGAAAGAGCTCAGTTTGAATTCTGGGATCTGGGACACCTTGAGCATTCAAGCTTTTTGAGCCTCAGTTTTTGCATCTGGAAAATGGGGCAATAATAACTCCTGTATGCACTCAGCATACATTAACTGCTCAGAATACAGTATGTGCTCAACACATAGGCATTATTATAAATAATAATGGTAGGGAGGCAGGAAACAGGTGCTCTAAGGAGAAGTCTCTCAAGGTTATGAGGAAATGCTTGGCTCCTTTCATGCTATCATTAATAACAGCAGTTCACGCAGTAGCCATTAATTGACTCATTAATGTATTCATTTATTCAGCATCATGTGTGCCAAGTACTGGGTCAATCCCAAGCTGGGTGGGTCTAGGGTGAGTTTAGACCCAGAGGAGCTGCTTTGAAGTTACACCTACATTTATTTTGGCTGGATCTCCCACTCAGGCTCACCTTTGTGGAGGGCTGAGCCTGACTGAGGGGGTTTCCTGGGTGGGGCTGGAGGGTCTGCGATGGTGGGGCTGGATGGGGAAAAGTGTGACCTTACCTGGAGCCACACACCTGGGAGGGCGAGCGGTGGGGCCGGGCGCCTGCGCAGTGGAGCTCCGCGCCTGGAATACTGCCGACAGGTGAATGCGCCCGCGGCTGCCCCGCCCTTCGACAGGTGAATCACCGGCGTGCGCGGCGCCCGGAGCCCGGATCGCCCGGAGTGGAGCGGGCTCAATCCTCCGAGCGGGGCTGTGGGAACCACTGCCTACACGCCCCCCAACCCCCACGAGTCTCTTTCATGGTCTCAAATACTCAAGTCCTTTCAAGGATGCCCCAAGCTGTCACCCCACCCATGGATCCCCCAAGACTCCCCCCCTCCGACCGCAGAAGTTTCCATAGACCTCGTCCCCATCTCCTAGTCCTCGCCTCACCCGCTGTGCCCCCCCCCGCCCCCGACCAGGTCTGCGCTCCCCACTCCGTCTCCCCCAAAGCTTAGGCCGTGGGGCGGGGCGCGGGCTGGGGCTGGAACCGGCCCGACCGGTCGGCGGGGGCGCGGGACTCAGAGCGTGGGAACCCGCCCGGGGCGTCGGGAGGGGGCCCGCGCGGGTCGCGCCCTGCCTGGCGGTGGGACCGGCTATCCTCGGCGCCCAGCTCAGCGCGCCCCCTCCCGACGCGCGGTCGCGGCCGCAGTGGTCTCCCTGCGGGCCTTGGAGGAGGGGGCGGGAGCTGTGCCCTCCCCTCCCAACGCCACCCGCACCTCTGCTTGCTCGGCCGTGCCCCGACCTGTTTCGCTGGGGGCCGGGGTGGGGGGGATCTTGCGGGTGACGCTGACTGAGTCAGCCGCTTGTTGAGCTCAGTCGCAGGCGTCTGGGACAAGCCGGAGGGAGGACAACCGCGCCAGGGACGGGGGAGGTAGAGGGGGGTGAGGGTTGGCAGCGTTGGGGGGCGGAGCTAGGACTCTCTGGCTTCTCCAAGCCCCTCCCTCTGACCCCGCTAGAGCCCCTTGGAGATTTCCAGTCTTAAGACCAACCCCTCCCAGTTCCAATTTCTCACACTCCTTGGTGGGCTTGGGGAGGGGGGTGCAGGTTGAAGGACCACCCCCACAAAGATGAAGGTACCGAGAGTAGTGTCAGTTCCCCAACCCTCCACCTTCCCATCCCTTCATAGGAGGCTATATAAGTCCCAGGGAAGGGACTTGAGGGTTTGTGGGAGCCCTGCTGTCTGTCCCTGTGAGTGAGAGTTGCTCATTTCCGCCTCAGATGCTGTGGGTTGGTATCTTGAGTGTTGGCCAGGCCATGGGGTCCAATTGGTGTGTCCCTCTATGTGTGTAGCTGTGGTTTCTGGGCCTATGTGTGCTTGGGTGATTGTATCCTGGGGTCTGAAACTTTTCTCCTTTCTTTCTTTTCTTTTCTTTTCTTTCTTTCTTTCTTTCTTTCTTTCTTTCTTTCTTTCTTTCTTTCTTTCTTTCTTTCTTTCTTTCTTTTTCTTTCTTTCTTTCCTTTCTTTCTTTCCTTCTTTCTCTCCTTCCTTCCTTCTTTCTCCTTCCTTCCTTCCTTCCTTCCTTCCTTCCTTCCTTCCTTCCTTCCTTCCTTCCTTCCTTCCTTCCTTCCTTCCTTCCTTCCTTCCTTCCTTCCTTCCTCTCTCTCTCTCTCTCTCTCTCCCTTTCTTTAGATTGAGTTTTGCTCTTGTTGCCCAGGCTGGAGTGCGGTGGCTCTATCTCCACTCACTGCAACCTCTACCTCCTGGGTTCAAGCGATTTTCCTGCCTCAGCCTCCCGAGTAGCTAGGATTACAGGCATGCGCCACCACACCCAGCTAATTTTTTGTGTTTTTAGTAGAGACGGGGTTTCTTCGTGTTGGTCAGGCTGGTCTCAAACTCCCGACCTCAGGTGATCCACCTGCCTCTGTCTCCCAAAGTGCTGGGATTACAGGCGTGAGCCACTGGGCCTGGACAAGGGTCTGAGACTTCTGATTTGCTGTTCCCTCTGCCTGGAATGCTGTTCCCCATAAATCCCCATGGCCCCCTCCTTACCTTCAAATGTCTGTGAAAACAGAATTCTACCTCCTCAACCCCATCATTCTATCCCTTAGCCCTGTGGTTTAGCTTCCTACTGCTGCTCTAACAAATTACCACAAACTGGGTAGCTCGAACAATAGTAATTCATTGCCATGAAGTTTGGAGGTTGAAAGTCTGAAATCAAGGTTTCGGCAGGGCTGAGCCTCTCCATGGGGACCCAGGGGAGAACTGACTCTTGCAGCTTCCGGTGGCTCCAGACGTTTCTCAGCTTGTGGCTGTCTCACTCCAGTCCCTGTCTCAGTCTCCTTCTCTTCTTTCTCCCACCCAAATCTCCTTTTGGCTGCCTGTCTCATTTTTTTGAGACAGAATCTTGCTCTGTCACCCAGGCTGGAGTGCAGTGGCGCAATCTCAGTTCACTGCAGCCTTCAACTCCCAGGCTGAAGCGATCCTCCCACCTCAGCCTCCCAAGAAGCTGGGACTACAAGTGTGAGCCACCACGGCCAGCTGATTTTTTATTTTTATTTTTTAAATGGAGTCTCTCTCTGTCACCCAGGCTGGGGTGCAGTGGCATGATTTTGGCTTACTGCAACCTCTGCCTCCCAGGTTCAAGCGCTTCTTCTGTCTCAGCCTCCTGAGTAGCGGGGACTACATGTGTGCACCACCACACCCAGCTAATTTTTGTATTTTTAGTAGCGATGAGGTTTCACCATATTGGCCAGGCTGGTCTTGAACTCCTGACCTTGTGATCTGCCCGCCTCAGCTTCCCAAAGTGCTGGGATTACAGGTGTGAGCCACTGCACCCGGCCTTTTTTTTTTTTTTTTTTTTTTTTTTGAGATGGAGTCTCCCTTTGTCACCCAGGCCGGAGTGCAGTTGTGCAATTTCGGCTCACTGCAACCTCCGCCTCCCGGGTTCAAGCGATTCTCCTGTCTCAGCCTCCTGAGTAGCTGGGATTACAGGCTCCTGCCACCACGCCAGGTATTTTTTTTTTTATGGAAAAAAGGTCTCCCTATGTTGCTCAGGCTGTTCTCGAACTTCTGTCTTGAAGTGATTGTCCTGTCTTGACCTCCCAAAGTGTTGGGATTAGTCGTGAGCGTTTCGCTTGTATGAACACTTGTTACTGAATTTAGGGCCCAGGTGAATACTTCAGAATAATCTCATCTTGACATCTCTCATTTAATTACATCTACATAGCCAGGTGTGGTGTCGTGTGCCTGTAGTCCCAGCTACTCAGGAGGCTGAGACAGAAGAATTGCTTGAACCCCGGGAGATGGAGGTTGCAGTGAGCCAAGATCGTGCCACTGCACTCTAGCCTGGGTGACAGAGCAAGACTCCATCTCTTAAAAAAAAAAAAAAAAGAAAAGAAAAGAAAAAAATTACATCTGCAAAGAGTCATTTAAAAAAAAAAATAAGGTCCTAGTCACAGGTTCTGGGACATGGACATCATCTTTTCAGGGGCTGCCACCCAACTGACTACATCCTTCATGGTTCTGATGGCTTTCACCACCCCCTGCCAGCATGTTGTATATTAATTTATTTCTATATGTTCTCCTTGCCTGGACCTTGCTGCAAGGATCCAGAGGGGTAGGGACCACTTTCATTGTGTTTGTTGCTGTATTTGTATTGCTCAGGACATAGTAGGTACTTAGTAAATCTTCACTGCATGAATGAATGTGTGTTTTGTTTTGTTTTGTTTTTTTGGGACGGAGTCTTACTCTGTCACCCAGGCTGGAGAGCAGTGGCACGATCTTGGCTCACTGCAACCTCCACCTCTGGAGTTCAAGTGATTCTCCTGCCTTAGCCTCTTGAGTAGCTGGAACTACAGGCACACACCACTATGGCCAGCAAATTTTTGTACTTTTAGTGGAGACGGGGTTACACCATGTTGGCCAGGCTGGTCTTGAACTCTGACTCCAAGTGATCTGCCCGCTGCAGCCTCCCAAAGTTTTGGGATTACAGGCGTGAGCCACCGCGCCCAGCAAATGTGTGTTTGCTGCACTGTTTCCCTGTGTGTTTCTTGCCTGTCTGGTGTGTATCTTTGTGTCTGGGGCCATCCTGCCCTGTGCTGCCCGACCAAGCCACCTCTGCCCACAGGTGCCCGCCTGGCTGGGTGGGTGAGCGGTGTCAGCTGGAGGACCCCTGTCACTCAGGCCCCTGTGCTGGCCGTGGTGTTTGCCAGAGTTCTGTGGTGGCTGGCACCGCCCGATTCTCATGCCGGTGCCCCCGTGGCTTCCGAGGTGAGAGGGGAAGAGTCTGGAGGGGAGGCAGGCGGGGGTGTGGTCAGTACCAAACTAACCCTGTCCCGTTCCCTCCAGGCCCTGACTGCTCCCTGCCAGATCCCTGCCTCAGCAGTCCTTGTGCCCACAGTGCCCGCTGCTCAGTGGGGCCCGATGGACGCTTCCTCTGCTCCTGTCCACCTGGCTACCAGGGCCGCAGCTGCCGAAGTGACGTGGATGAGTGCCGGGTGGGTGAGCCCTGCCGCCATGGTGGCACCTGCCTCAACACGCCTGGCTCTTTCCGCTGCCAGTGTCCAGCTGGCTACACGGGGCCTCTATGTGAGAACCCCGCGGTGCCCTGTGCTCCCTCACCGTGCCGTAACGGGGGCACCTGCAGGCAGAGTGGCGACCTCACTTACGACTGCGCCTGTCTTCCTGGTGAGTGAGCCCTACTCAGGGGAGGCAAAAGGGTGGGCGTGGGGACATCAGGCCAGCCCAACGGTGACCATCCTTGCCCCCTTCCCTGCTAGGGTTTGAGGGTCAGAATTGTGAAGTGAACGTGGACGACTGTCCAGGACACCGATGTCTCAATGGGGGGACATGCGTGGATGGCGTCAACACCTATAACTGCCAGTGCCCTCCAGAGTGGACAGGTGGGCACTGGGGCCAGAGGGAGTGGGGAGGCAGGCCTCAGGTGGACATGCGCCAGGTAGCTGGACTGCTGCGTCTGTTTGCCACAGGCCAGTTCTGCACGGAGGATGTGGATGAGTGTCAGCTGCAACCCAACGCCTGCCACAATGGGGGTACCTGCTTCAACACGCTGGGTGGCCACAGCTGCGTGTGTGTCAATGGCTGGACAGGCGAGAGCTGCAGTCAGAATATCGATGACTGTGCCACAGCCGTGTGCTTCCACGGGGCCACCTGCCATGACCGCGTGGCTTCTTTCTACTGTGCCTGCCCCATGGGCAAGACTGGTGAGTGGCTGTTTTCTCTGCAGGGAGCCATGGATGGTTTTTAGGGGGGGCAAATAAGAAGTCTGACTTGAGTGTTAGAAAGATTATGCTAGGCTGGGCACAGTGGCTCATGCCTGTAATCACAGCACTTTGGGAGGCCAAGATAGGAGGATCGCTTGGGCCCAGGACTTTGAGACCAGCCTGGACAACATAGTGAGACCTCATCTCTACAAAAACTTGGTAGGCTGGGTGTGGTAGCTCACGCCTGTAACTGCAGCACATTGGGAGGCCCAGGTGGGTGGATTGCTTGAGTTCAGCAGTTTGAGACCAGCCTGGGCAACATGGCAAAATCCTGTCTCTACCAAAAATACAAAAAATTATTTGGGCATGGTAGTGCATGCCTGTAGTCCCAGCTACTCTGGATGCTAAGGTGGAAGGATGGCTTCAGCCCAGAAGGTGGAGGTTGCAGTAAGCTGAGATTGAGCCATTGCACTCTAGCCTGGGAGACAGTGTAAGACCCTGTATTAAAAAAAAAAAAAAAAAAAGAGGCCGGGCGCAGTGGCTCATGCCTGTAATCCTAGCACTTTGGGAGTCCGAGGTGGGTGGATCACGAGGTCAGGAGATCAAGACCATCCTGGCTAACACGGTGAAACCCTGTCTCTACTAAAAATACAAACAATTAGCCAGGCTTGGTGGCACATGTCTGTAGTCCCAGCTACTTGGGAGGCTGAGGCAGGAGAATGGCGTGAACCTGGGAGGTGGAGCTTGCAGTGAACCGAGATTGCGCCACTGCACTCCAGCCTGGGTGACAGAGCAAGATTCCGTCTCAAAAAGAAAAAAAAAAAAAAAAAAGATTACGCTGGAGGCGGCTTTAGAGGGGAAGTTGCTGGGAGAGGAAGCCTGGGAGAGACTTAGGAGGAGGCTGACATTGCACTGATGCATGCAGAAGCCATTGGAATTGGGGAACTCCTGGGAGTTACCTTTGGAAGTGGCAAAGATCAGAGAACATGTTTAGGAGGGGAACATGGATATAGAAAGAGGGCATAACACGGCAGAGGGTATTACAGAAGCAAAGACTGGAAGGTAGGCGTGGTGGCTCATGCCTGTAATCCCAGCACTTTGGGAGGCTGAGGCAGGCAGATCACCTGAGGTCAGGAGTTTGAGACCAGCCTGGCTAACGTGGTGAAACCCCATTTCTACTAAAAATAAAAAACATTAGCCGGGTGTGGTGGCGCATGCCTGTAATCCCAGCTACTCCGGAGGCTGAGCAGAAGAATCTGGGAGGTAGAGGTTGCAGTGAGCCGAGATCGCACCATTTTAATCCAGCTTGGGCAGCAAGAGCGAAACTTCGTCTCAAAAAACAAAACAACAACAACAACAACAAAACAATATGCAAGGGGTGTGGGCCTTTTGGGCAGAGCAGGAAGGTCTGCCTATGACTTCTGCCTACCACTTCCCAGGCCTCCTGTGTCACCTGGATGACGCCTGTGTCAGCAACCCCTGCCACGAGGATGCTATCTGTGACACGAATCCAGTGAACGGCCGGGCCATTTGCACCTGTCCGCCCGGTTTCACGGGCGGGGCGTGTGACCAGGATGTGGACGAGTGCTCTATCGGTGAGGGGAGCTCCATCGTCTGTGAATGGGCCAGGAAAGAGGGGAGAGGAGGGGGTCCCGTCCAGCCACGCCCACACTGAACGCACTCTATCCGGCAGGCGCCAACCCCTGCGAGCACTTGGGCAGGTGCGTGAACACGCAGGGCTCCTTCCTGTGCCAGTGTGGCCGTGGCTACACTGGACCTCGCTGTGAGACCGACGTCAACGAGTGTCTGTCGGGGCCCTGCCGCAACCAGGCCACGTGCCTTGATCGCATAGGCCAGTTCACCTGTATCTGTATGGCAGGTGGGTGGTGGGCGTGGCCTGGGCGGGTCCTGAGGCAGGGGGCGGGGCCAGATAAGCCCGCGGATGGGTAGCTGAGCAGAATGGGGTGGAAGTGGGTTTGGAGTGGGACCGTTAAGAGACTGAAGCCCGGAGGGAGGTGGGGTCGGGGCCAGAAGGGAATCCTGTGTGATTCTGGGGGCTTGGTCAAATGGAGTCAGTAGAACCTCAGGTGGGCTGGGAGTATTCTTGGCCTTAGGACCCTCTCGGGAAGGGGTTGGGGCTAGAGAGGCAGAGTTAGGGCTGCTGTGAGGTCAAGGTGAAGCCTGCAGACAGTCTTGCAATGAGCCTGGGCAAAGGCTATGGGGGCCCTGGGGCTGGGGGCTGGGGACTGGGGACTGGGGAAAGGGCTTAGTCTGAGGACTGGGGAGAGAAGGAGGAGTTTGAAGGCAAGGCCTCTGCGAACACCCATGAGCCTTGGGCCAGTTGGGACCACAGCTGGGTGACAGTCCAGGCTGAAAATTAAGGTTGGGCTGGGAGTGTGGGAGGGGGGACGAAGGCTCGGGGGATTTGTCGATGAGTAGGAAGGGAAGGGAAGTACTTCCTTCCTTGCACCCCGTTCACACCATAGGGCAGCCCCCACTTTCCTAAGCCCTGTGCCCTGCCCCAGGCTTCACAGGAACCTATTGCGAGGTGGATATTGACGAGTGTCAGAGTAGCCCCTGTGTCAACGGTGGGATCTGCAAGGACCGAGTTAACGGCTTCAGCTGCACCTGCCCCTCGGGTGAGGACCTTGGGAGAGGGAGCCTGAAAAGACATGTCTGGGAAGGGGCGAAAACTCCAGGGTGGGAACCTATAAAACCACATTAGCGGATAACTTACAATAGAAATCACAGGTTATGAAGCACATTGAAGTTAATTTAAATCCAAGTAAATGGGTTTTTCCACCCAAACAAGGCGGGGCTGGAGTGGGGTGTACTGCTCTCAGCCTTTCTGGGCCTCTGCTCATCCCACTCCCCACCCCAGGCTTCAGCGGCTCCACGTGTCAGCTGGACGTGGACGAATGCGCCAGCACACCCTGCAGGAATGGCGCCAAGTGCGTGGACCAGCCTGATGGCTACGAGTGCCGCTGTGCAGAGGGTGAGGCGGGCCAATGACAATCCGACGAGAATCAGGAGGCGGGGCTTGTGGGCGACAGGGCCAATAACAGACTTGGGGAGAGCTTGGGGGCAGGATTGTAGCAAGGCAGGACCCAGTGACAGAGTTGGGGGGTGGAGCCAATAATGCATATAGACTGACATAAGGCTACACGTGGAGCCAAAGGGTTGGGCTGGGCACAGGGTGCATGTAACTGAATGGGGAGGGCCCAGTACCTTCCCCTGTCACCTGCCGTCTGCTCGCATCTCCAGTAGGGGGTGGGGCAGAAACAGGGCTGGAGGTGGGGCCACAGCTGGGGATGGGATTTAACTGTGGGAGAGTCTTGGCTAGGGACAAATTCCGGAGCTTACAGCGGGGTAGAGTGGAAGTAAGTGGCGGGGCAGGGCCTGTATTGAGCCTGCCCCCTGACAGCTTGATGGGCAGGGCCTCAGATAGAGCTGAACCAGGATTGGTCCGAGGCCTCACCTGTGGGCAGGCCCCTGGCAAGTGGGCGGAGCCTGACACTCTTGGCCCCGCAGGCTTTGAGGGCATGCTGTGTGAGCGCAACGTGGATGACTGCTCCCCTGACCCATGCCACCATGGTCGCTGCGTGGATGGCATCGCCAGCTTCTCATGTGCCTGTGCCCCTGGCTACACGGGCACACGCTGCGAGAGCCAGGTGGACGAATGCCGTAGCCAGCCCTGCCGCCATGGCGGCAAATGCCTAGACCTGGTGGACAAGTACCTCTGCCGCTGCCCTTCTGGGACTACAGGTGAAACTGGGGGCTGGGGCAGAAACAGCACTCCTGAAGGGGCACAGAGGGTTTGGGAAGGTTGCATTTAGGGGGGCACAGTGGTGACTGCTCCATGCCATGTTCCTGGCCACCAGGTGTGAACTGCGAAGTGAACATTGACGACTGTGCCAGCAACCCCTGCAGCTTTGGAGTCTGCCGTGATGGTATCAACCGCTACGACTGTGTCTGCCAACCTGGCTTCACAGGTGGGCATGTGGCTGCCATGGAGAGGGGGTCCTTAAATCGAGGGTGAAGTCGCTTGTTTCTGTGGGCCTGTTTTGCCCATATCTTTGCAGACTCTTGTCCAACGAGGTTGTCCGTGCTTTGCCCTGAGTCTGTGCTGTCTCATTGGCATAAGGTTGTTTCGATATTATTCTGGAGGCCAGGCGTGGTGGCTCACGCCTGTAATCCCAGCGCTTTGGGAGGCCAAGGCAGGTGGATCACTTGAGGTCAGGAGTTTGAGATCAGCCTGGCCAAAATGGCGAAACCCCGTCTCTACTAAAAACACAAAAATTAGCTGAGCGTGGTGGCGGGCGCCTGTAGTCCCCGCTACTTGGGAGGCTGAGGCAGGACAATTGCTTGAACCCAGGAGGTGGAGGTGGCATTGAGCCAAGATTGTGCCACTGCACTCCAGCCTGGGCGACAGAGTGAGACTTCATCTAAACACACACACACACACACACACACACAAAAAAAAGAAAAAAAACAAGAAAAGATTATTCTGGAACACAGATGAAAGTGTCCAAACTCAGTGACTAGGTTATTTCTGAATGGGACTAAAGTAATTATTGGTGGAAACGAATGAGACTTTGCTAAGTGTGTTGGCTCATGTCTGTAGTAATCCCAGCACTTTGGGAGGCTGAGACGTGAGGATCACTTGAGCCCAGGAATTCGAGACTAGCCTGGGCAACATAATGAAACCCTGTCTCTACAAAAAATAAACACACTCCCCAAGACAGATTAGTCAATAAGTAGATAAACACGGCCGGGCGCGGTGGCTCAAGCCTGTAATCCCAGCACTTTGGGAGGCCGAGACGGGCGAATCACGAGGTCAGGAGATCGAGACCATCCTGGCTGACACGGTGAAACCCCGTCTCTACTAAAAAATACAAAAAACTAGCCGGGCGAGGTGGCGGCGCCTGTAGTCCCAGCTACTCGGGAGGCTGAGGCAGGAGAATGGCGAGAACCCGGGAGGCGGAGCTTGCAGTGAGCTGAGATCCGGCCACTGCACTTCAGCCTGGGCGACAGAGCGAGACTCCGTCTCAAAAAAAAAAAAAAAAAAAAAAAAGTAGATAAACACACACACACGCACACAATTAGTCGGACGTGCTGGTGTGCAACTGTAGTCCCAGCCAGTCGGGAGGCTGAGATGGGAGGATCGCTGGAGCCCAGGAGGTCAAGGCTGTGGTGAGCTATGATCACGCCACTGCAGTCCAGCCTGGGAGACAGAGTGCAACCCTATCTCAAAAAATAAGAAGAAGAAAAGAAAAAGAAAGGGACTTCATGAAAGTTTGGGGACCAGAATGATCTGGGGCAAGGCAGCTCTTGTTTGAGGAGGTGGGTGTCCTAATTTGCACAAGAGCTGATGCATTACGAAAAAGAGGTTGTCCTTGCTCGGGGGTGTGGGTGTGCTAAGTGGGGTCAGATCGTCCCTCCCTGGTTGTCCCTGCTGCCTTTGTTCTGAGGTGAGATTGCTTGTCTACTCCCCAGGGCCCCTTTGTAACGTGGAGATCAATGAGTGTGCTTCCAGCCCGTGCGGCGAGGGAGGTTCCTGCGTGGATGGGGAAAACGGCTTCCGCTGCCTCTGCCCGCCCGGCTCCTTGCCCCCACTCTGCCTCCCCCCGAGCCATCCCTGTGCCCATGAGCCCTGCAGTCACGGCATCTGCTATGATGCACCTGGCGGGTGAGGGCCCTTCTCAACCTCAGACACCGCCTCCTCTCCCTGGCCTACCTCCTTGGCCTGACTACCTTCCCCTGCCAGGTTCCGCTGTGTGTGTGAGCCTGGCTGGAGTGGCCCCCGCTGCAGCCAGAGCCTGGCTCGAGATGCCTGTGAGTCTCAGCCCTGCCGGGCCGGCGGGACGTGCAGCAGCGATGGGATGGGTTTCCACTGCACCTGCCCCCCTGGTGTCCAGGGTGTGTACCTCACCTTCCCTCTGCAGCCCCACCAGCACCATTGGCCTCATCTCTCTTCTCCTCTACTCTCTCCTCCCCATATATTGGCTTCTTTTTTGCTTTCAATCATTTCCCTCCAGGAGCTTGGGAGGTGGGTATCGAAGTGGGGACGGGTTGGGGGAGGTGGGGGAGATGGGATCAGGGAATCCCTCAAGGCTGTCTCTGCTTCCTTCTCTTCCACCCCCCACAGGACGTCAGTGTGAGCTCCTCTCCCCCTGCACCCCGAACCCCTGTGAGCATGGGGGCCGCTGCGAGTCTGCCCCTGGCCAGCTGCCTGTCTGCTCCTGCCCCCAGGGCTGGCAAGGTATGTCACCTGCTTCTCTCCCCTCCTCCTCTCCATCTCCTCTGCCCCTTGCCCTATCGGGATTGATGCTGGGGATCTGGAGGGGGACCATCCCCAGCTCTGCCTTTGAGAGAGGCTTCCTTCTGGGAAAGACAGAGCTGGACACAGATCTGCTGCCTGTGTGGGTCAGCCCTTGGAAGAGGAAGGGCTATGGGGCTAGAGATGCTGGGATTCAGGATGGGGTTTGGGGTACAGCTTCCTGGAGGAGCAGACCTCATAGTAGGTATTTGCCACCTACTGAGACAGGGAGACGACCGTTCTGAAACTGCATATGCAAAATGCCCACGCGAATGACAGCATGGCTTATTTTGCCTTCACCCATCTCGGCCTGCAGGTTCTTCCTGAGCCCCAGGTCCCTGGGACCCTGCTCTATACCCTGTAACCCTAGGTGTGACCTTGCTCCCCACCCTCAGGCCCACGATGCCAGCAGGATGTGGACGAGTGTGCTGGCCCCGCACCCTGTGGCCCTCATGGTATCTGCACCAACCTGGCAGGGAGTTTCAGCTGCACCTGCCATGGAGGGTACACTGGCCCTTCCTGCGATCAGGACATCAATGACTGTGACCCCAGTGAGTGCAGGGGAGCTCTTGGGGGTGCTGCTCTGGGGAACACAGTCATTAAGCTTGAACTGTGTGCCTGGCACTGTGCTGTCATTTCATCTTCACAGTTATCTTACTTTTCCTGTTTTATTCATATGGAAACCTAGGCCCAAGAAGGTTGAGTGACTTCTAGCCCGAGGCTACGGAACGAGTCAGGGAATGAGCTGGGCTTAGAACCCTGGAGTCTGTGCACTGATTCTTTTTTTTTTTTTTTTTTTTTTGAGACAGTCTTAGCTCTGTTACTGGAGTGCAGTGGTGCGATCATGGCTCACTGCAACCTCCGCTCTCTGGGCTCAGGTGCCTCAGCCTCCCCCGTGGCTGGGACTATAGGTGTGCACCACCACACCCAGCTAATCTTTTGTATTTTTTGTAGAGATGGCCTTTCGCCATGTTGCCCACGGTGGTCTCCAATTCCTGGGCTTAAGCACTCTACCCGCCTCCACCTCCCAAAGTGCTGGGATTACAGGTGTGAGCCACCACACCCGGCCTGAGTGCACCCTCTTTGAGAGCAAGCAAGTTAATATCATGCGCAGAGTATGAGATAAAAGGCCCCCCAGAGGCCGGGCGCGGTGGCTTACGCCTGTAATCTCAGCACTTTGGGAGGCCGAGGCGGGTGGATCACCTGAGGTTGGGAGTTCGAGACCAGCCTGACCAACATGGGGAAACCCCGTCTCTACTAAAAATACAAAATTAGCTGGGCATGGTGGCGCATGCCTGTAATCCCAGCTACTTGGGAGGCTGAGGCAGGAGAATCACTTGAACCTGGGAGGCGGAAGTTGCGGTGAGGTGATATCGTGTCATTGCACTCCAGCCTGGGCAACAAGGAAAAACTGTCTCAAAAACAAAAAAACAAACAAAAAGGCCCTCCAGAGGATTCCCCAGGGATGCTGCCCAATAGACAAATAACACAAGGCACATATGCAATTTTAAATTTTCTAGTAGTCACATTAAAAATAAACAGAAACTCGAGATATTAAATTTAATATTATTTATTTATTATTTATTCAGAGTGAGGCTGTGTCGCCCTGGCTGGAGTGCAGTGGTGCGATTTTGGCTCAGTGTAGTCTCGAACCCCTGGGCTGAGGCAATCCTCCTGTCTTAACCTCCTGAGTAGCTAGGATTACAGGCACTCACTACCATGCCTAGCTAATATTTTTATTTTAATTTTGTAGATATGGGGTCTCGCTACGTTGTCTAGGCTGGTCTCAAACTCCTGGCCTCAAACCACCCTCCTGCCTTGGCCTCTCAAACTACTACCACTGTGCCTGGCCAAATTTAATATATTTAAATTTAATTTATTGAATGTATATAATCGGCTGGGCGTGGTGGCTCACGCCTGTAATCCTAGCACTTTGGGAGGCTGAGACAGGTGAATCACCTGAGGTCAGAAGTTCAAGACCAGCCTGACCAACATGGAGAAACCCCGTCTCTACCAAAAATACAAAATTAGCCCTGCATGGTGGCGCATGCCTGTAATCCCAGCTACTTAGAAGGCTGAGGCAGGAGAACCACTTGAACCCAGGAGGCGGGAGGTCGTGGTGAGCTGAGATTGTGTCATTGTGCTCCAGCCTGGGTAACAAGAGCGAAATTCCATCTCAAAAAATAAAATAAAATAAAATAAAAATAAATAAATAAATAAATAAATAAATATAAATGTATATAATCTATTTTATTTAACCCAATATATTAACATGTCATTTCAACATGTAATCAGTATAAAAAGTGTTAATGAGATATTTTACATTTTTTCCTTTTTTTAATTTTTTGGAGACAAGGTCTCACTCTGTCACCCGGACTAGGGTGCAGTGGTGTGGTCATGACTCACTGCAGCCTTGATCTCCCAGGCTCAAGTGATCCTCCCATCTCAGCCTCCCCAGTAGCTGGGACTACAGGTGTGCACCACCACACCCAGCTAATTTTTGTATTTTTTATAGAAATGAGGTCTTGCCATGTTGCCCAGGTTGGTCTCGAACTCCTGAGCTCAAGTGATCTGCCCACCTTGGCCTCCCAAAATGTTGGGATTACAAGTGTGTGCCACCACACCCAGCCTATTTTTTTTTTCATACCATGTCTTCAAAATCTGAAACCCAGTTTGTATTTTACATTTATAGCACATCTCCATTTAGTCACAATTTCAAGAACTCAGTAGCCACATGTGGCTAATGGCCACTGTCCTTGGCTTGTCCCAAGCACAGGAATTAGATCAGGCACAATTAGCAGCATTTGCTCGGCAGCTTAAAGGGACATTTTGGTTCTCCCAACATCCTGCCCTTGCCACATAGGTGAGGTTTCCAGATAAAGGAGGGGACAAGGCCACAGAAGGGGATGGATTTAGATTCCTCTGATCAAATGCACCCCATCCCAGTTGAACCTGGTTTCCTCCTGAATTCTTCTCAATCCAAGGCATATCCCAGTCAGACTGGACTAATGGGGGCAAAGTAGGTGACCAGACTGCCTTCCTCCTGTCCGCAGACCCATGCCTGAACGGTGGCTCGTGCCAAGACGGCGTGGGCTCCTTTTCCTGCTCCTGCCTCCCTGGTTTCGCCGGCCCACGATGCGCCCGCGACGTGGACGAGTGCCTGAGCAACCCCTGCGGCCCGGGCACCTGCACCGACCACGTGGCTTCCTTCACCTGCACCTGCCCGCCGGGCTACGGAGGCTTCCACTGCGAACAGGACCTGCCCGACTGCAGCCCCAGGTGGGCGGGGCCTCTGTTTGGAGCGCAGGGACTCTGACTTGGGATGGGGCCTGGGACCTGGGACGAAGTGGGGACAGCAAGGACTAGGGGGAGTCCTCAGCTTGATACCCACTGCGGACTGTGATGACTAATGGGGCAGGGCCAGGGAAGGAGCAGGGCGTCTGTTTGGAGGTCACCTTGGAGTCTCTGGTGCCTGAGAGGGCATGGCCTCCAGGTGGCTCTCACCTTAGGGCTGAAGTCCCTGGCGAATTGGTGCTAAGGGACTTGGCTGGCTTCTGCTGGGGCTGCAGCTTCTTGCGGAGATAAGGGTCAGGGAGTGAGACGTCCCCAGCGCTACCAGTGGAACTCAGCGCTTCCAGTGGGACTCAGGAAGGAGGGCGGGGCCTGTGAGGGGGCGGAGCCTGATTCTCCCTCCCACTCCTTCCGCTCCAGCTCCTGTTTCAATGGCGGGACCTGCGTGGACGGCGTGAACTCGTTCAGCTGCCTGTGCCGTCCCGGCTACACAGGAGCCCACTGCCAACATGAGGCAGACCCTTGCCTCTCGCGGCCCTGCCTACACGGGGGCGTCTGCAGCGCCGCCCACCCTGGTTTCCGCTGCACCTGCCCCCAGAGCTTCACGGGCCCGCAGTGCCAGGTGGGTGGAGTTACTGGGGACCTGGGGGAGGAGCCTGCCTGGGATCCTAGGAGGGAGAAGCCAAGTTGGAGCACAGTTTCTCCCAGACTACCTCCTACCCCCCAGTACTGACTCTGAATGCTTCCTCTCCAGACGCTGGTGGATTGGTGCAGCCGCCAGCCTTGTCAAAACGGGGGTCGCTGCGTCCAGACTGGGGCCTATTGCCTTTGTCCCCCGGGATGGAGCGGACGTCTCTGTGACATCCGAAGCCTGCCCTGCAGGGAGGCTGCAGCCCAGATCGGTGAGTGGGAGCACGCGGGCGGGGCTGTGGGGCCTCGGGAGGGGGCTCCTCCAGGTACCTCCTGCTAGTGTGAGTCGAATGGGGGTGCCACAGAGCTTATGCGGCATGATGGGGTGTGTGACTGAGTGGTGTGGGTGTGTGAGCATGTGACAACTGGCTGGGATGGTGTGTGTGTCTGTCACTGTGAGACAGCAGGGATGGTATATGTGCTACAGGGTGTGACCGAGCTGCTGCGAGCGTGGAAGGCATGTGTGTGTGTGTCAGTGATGAGACCTTGCCTGCTGGAAGGATGTGCGACAACCTGATGGAGTGTGGGTGCGATCCTGTGGACCTATTCTAGCAAGGATGTTGGAAGATGTGTGTGATGGAGGCAGAAGGGGGATGTATGGGGTTACCTCTGTTCCTGTGCCACTCTGCTCTTTGCAGGGGTGCGGCTGGAGCAGCTGTGTCAGGCGGGTGGGCAGTGTGTGGATGAAGACAGCTCCCACTACTGCGTGTGCCCAGAGGGCCGTACTGGTAGCCACTGTGAGCAGGAAGTGGACCCTTGCTTGGCCCAGCCCTGCCAGCATGGGGGGACGTGCCGTGGCTATATGGGGGGCTACATGTGTGAGGTAAGGGGGCGCTCCCCAGGAGAGGGAAGAGAGGGTGGGCATGCTTGGGTGTGTCTGGGCACACGTTTCTCTGCATCTGTGACTTGGTGTGTGTATGTCTCTAGATGTGTCTGAGTTTTTGCTTTTGTGACTCTTGGTATATCTGTGGGTGTCACTCTGGGTAGATTTGGGGTGTTTGTTTGTTTTTTGAGACAGGGTCTCACTCTGTCGCCCAGAGTGGAGTGCAGTGGCACAATCTCGGCTCACTGCAACCTTTGCCTCCCGGGTTCAGGTGATTCTCCTGCCTCAGCCTCTCGTATAGCTGGGAATACAGGCACCCACCACCACGCCCAGCTAATTTTTGTAGTTTTCATAGAGACGGGGTTTCACCATGTTGGCCAGGCTGGTCTTGAACTCCTGACCTCAGATGATCTGCCCACCTCGGCCTCCCAAAGCTCTGGGATTACCTACTGGTAGTGCGCTGGACATCCATGTGTGTCCTTTCGTGCTGGGGTTCTTTGTGTCTTCATGGGTATGTCCAGTTGTGTCTGTGTCACACTAAGCTGAGTGGGTCCCTCTCTTGCCCCACTGAAGTGTCTTCCTGGCTACAATGGTGAGAACTGTGAGGACGACGTGGACGAATGTGCCTCCCAGCCCTGCCAGCATGGGGGTTCATGCATTGACCTCGTGGCCCGCTATCTCTGCTCCTGTCCCCCGGGAACGCTGGGTATGCCAGGGCCAGAGTTGGGGGACAGGATGGGAGGCTGTCTTCATTCCTTCCTGACCACCCCCTGTTTCTTCCCCCAGGCGTGCTCTGCGAGATTAATGAGGATGACTGTGGCCCAGGCCCACCCTTGGACTCAGGGCCCCGGTGCCTACACAATGGCACCTGTGTGGACCTGGTGGGTGGTTTCCGCTGCACCTGTCCCCCAGGATACACTGGTTTGCGCTGCGAGGCAGACATCAATGAGTGTCGCTCAGGTGCCTGCCACGCGGCACACACCCGGGACTGCCTGCAGGACCCAGGCGGGGGTTTCCGTTGTCTTTGTCATGCTGGCTTCTCAGGTTAGCATTGGAGAAGGGGCTGGCCTGGGACCCGGCCTGTTATTCCCCCACTGTGGTTGATCTACATGTTCCTGCTTGCTCAGGTCCTCGCTGTCAGACTGTCCTGTCTCCCTGCGAGTCTCAGCCATGCCAGCATGGAGGCCAGTGCCGTCCTAGCCCAGGTCCTGGGGGTGGGCTGACCTTCACCTGTCACTGTGCCCAGGTAGGTGTGGGTGGCGGCCTTTGGAGGCGGGGCAGGGGCGTGGCCTCTGGAGTAGTGGGGCGTGGTGTCTAGGAGGAGGATATGGCTTTAGGGGAAACTTCGAAGGGAAGGGAGTTTCTGGAAAATGCTGACATTTCTAACGGGTGTGGTAGCTCATACCTGTAATCCCAGCACTTTGGGAGGCCTAGGCGGGAAGATCACTTGAGGCCAGGAGTTCGAGACTAGCCTGGGCAACATGGTGAAACCCTGTCTCTACGAAAAATACAAAAATTAGCCGGGTGTAGTGGCAACCGCCTGTAATCCCAGCCACTCGGGAGGCTGAGGCAGGAGAATCGCTTGAACGTGGGAGGCAGAGGTTACAGTGAGCTGAGATCGCGCCACTGCACTCCAGCCTGGCGACAGAGTGACACTCTGTCTCAAAAACAAAGAACCCCCCGCCCCCGACATTTCCTGGAGGTTTGAAGGAAAAAGGGGGTGAGGCTGGTAATCGGGGAACGTGGCCTCCCGGGGTGGCGGGGTGGCGGGGCGTGTCTGCCAGGTGAGGTCTCCGTTGTGGAAAGGTGAGAGGTTGGGTGGGACATGGGGAGGTTGTGGGGGGCGGGTCTCAACCTTCCTTAATCTTGACCTCTTCCCCCTCTCTCCCCTTGACTCTTCTTTTCGCCTCTCCTCCATTTCTTCTCCTCCTTCCCTCCACTCCCCTCCTTCACTATTTTTCCTCCCTCCCCAAACCTGACCCCCAGCCATTCTGGGGTCCGCGTTGCGAGCGGGTGGCGCGCTCCTGCCGGGAGCTGCAGTGCCCGGTGGGCGTCCCATGCCAGCAGACGCCCCGCGGACCGCGCTGCGCCTGCCCCCCAGGGTTGTCGGGGCCGTCCTGCCGCAGTTTCTCGGGGTCGCCGCCGGGGGCCAGCAACGCCAGCTGCGCGGCCGCCCCCTGTCTCCACGGGGGCTCCTGCCGCCCCGCGCCGCTCGCGCCCTTCTTCCGCTGCGCTTGCGCGCAGGGTTGGACCGGGCCGCGCTGCGAGGCGCCCGCCGCGGCACCCGAGGTCTCGGAGGAGCCGCGGTGCCCGCGCGCCGCCTGCCAGGCCAAGCGCGGGGACCAGCGCTGCGACCGCGAGTGCAACAGCCCGGGCTGCGGCTGGGACGGCGGCGACTGCTCGCTGAGCGTGGGCGACCCCTGGCGGCAGTGCGAGGCGCTACAGTGCTGGCGCCTCTTCAACAACAGCCGCTGCGACCCCGCCTGCAGCTCGCCCGCCTGCCTCTACGACAACTTCGACTGCCACGCCGGTGGCCGCGAGCGCACTTGCAAGTGAGCCCATCCACCCGATCGATCCATCTATGCATCCATCCCAGTCTGTCTGTCCATGGGCCCTGCCTCTCTTTCTACCTGCCCACCCACTTGCCCGGTCTGTTTCTCTGTGCACCCTATCTGCCCATCATTGTGTCCCATGTGTCTGTCCGTCTGTCTGTTCATCCATGTGTCCTGCCTATCTTGTTCTTGTTTCTATCTGCGTATGCACTTCTCTGCCCCGTTTGTCTGCCCTTTTCTCCATCCAATAATTTCTTTTTCTTTTTTTTCCCCCCCGCAAGACGGAGTCTTGCTCTGTGGCCCAGGCTGGAGTGCAGTTTCGCGATCTCGGTTCACTGCAACCTCTGCCTCCCAGGTTCAAGTGATTCTCTTGCCTCAGCCTCTGAAATAGCTGAGATTACAGGCGTGAGCCACCGTGCCCAGCCGAATTCCTTTTTTTTTTTTTTTGAGACTGAGTCCCGCTCTCTTGCCCAGGCTGGAGTGCAGGGGCTTGATCTCCGCTCACTGCAAGCTCCGCCTCCTGGGTTCAAGCGATTCTCCTGCCTCAGCCTCCCAAGTAGCTGGGACTACAGGTGCCTGCCACCACGCCTGGTTAATTTTTTTTTTTTTTTTTTTTTTTTGTATTTTTATTAGAGACAGGGTTTCACCATATTGGCCAGGTTGGTCGCGAACTCCTGACCTCGTGATCCGCCCGCCTCGGCCTCCCAAAGTGCTGGAATTACAGGCGTGAGCCACTGCACCTGGCACCTTTTTTTTTTTTTTTTTTTTTTTGACAGAGTCTTGCTCTGTGGCCCAGGCTGGAGTGCAGTGACGTGATCTCAGCTCACTGCAACCTCTACCTCCTGGGCTCAAGTAATCCTCACACCTCAGCCTCCCGAGGAGCTGGGACCACAGGTGTGAGCCACAGCGCCCGGGTAACTTTTGTGCTTTTTTAAAGAGATGGGGTTTCACCGTATTGTCCAGGCTAATCTTGAACACCTGAGCTCAAAGCGATCCACCCAGCTTAGCCTCTCGAAGTGCTGGGATTATGGGCCTGAGCCATCGCACCTGACCTAAGAATTTTTTTTATCAGCCGAGCACAGTGGCTTACGCCTGTAATCCCAGCATTTGGGAGGCAGAGGTGGGCAAATCACCTGAGGTCAGGAGTTCGAGATCAACCTGGGCAACACGGTGAAACCCTGTCTCTACTAAAAATACAAAATTAGCCGGGCGTGATGGCACATGCCTGTAATCCCAGCTACTTGGGAGGCCGAGGCAAGAGAATCACTGAGATCATGCCATTGCACTCCAGTCTGGGCAACAAGAGTAAATCTCCGTCTCACCAAAAATAAATAAATAAATAAATAAATAAATAAATAAATAAATAAATAAATAAATAAATAAAAGAAATAAAATTCCTGGCCGGGCGCGGTGGCTCAAGCCTGTAATCCCAGCACTTTGGGAGGCCGAGACGGGCGGATCACGAGGTCAGGAGATCGAGACCATCCTGGCTAACACGGTGAAACCCCGTCTCTACTAAAAAAAAATACAAAAAACTAGCCGGGCGAGGTGGCGGGCGCCTGTAGTTCCAGCTACTCGGGAGGCTGAGGCAGGAGAATGGCGTAAAAACCCGGGAGGCAGAGCTTGCAGTGAGCTGAGATCCGGCCACTGTACTCCAGCCTGGGCAACAGAGCGAGACTCCGTCTCAAAAAAAAAAAAAAAAAAAAGAAATAAAATTCCTTTTATTCCTCTGTGTATGCGGCACCCCTGCTTGTCCATCCTTGGGCTGAATCTGTCCATCCATGCAATCTTTTTGCTCCTCTGTATGGCTGTCTATCTGTTTTGTGTCTGCCCCTGACTGTCTCTGCCCCTCTTCTGCCCCTCTCTCTGTCTGTCCTAGGCAGTCCATCTGTCCATTCCTACACCCTGCCCCTTCTGTTCCTCTGTGTACCTCTCTGTCCACTTGGAACCCTTCACCTCATTAATCTCCATATCCCCAACTTCTCTGCTTCCCCCCCAGTCACTCTGCTCCAGCCACCCTGGCCTCTCAGCTGTTCCCCAGATACCCCAGGCTTGATCCCACATCAGGGCCTTTGCACAAGCTGTTCCTACTGCCTGGCTGTTCCCTTCCCCCACATGGTTCCTCTCTCACCTCCTTCAAGTCTTTGCTGAAATGGTGGTACCTTCTCAGTGAGCACCTCCCTGATCACCCCCAGCCCTTCCTCTGCTTTATTTTTCTTCTTAGCATTTAATTCCATCCAGCACTATGTGTGTGCATGTTCTCATGTGTGTGTGTGTGTATATATATATATATATATTTTTTTTTTTTTTTTGAGACAGGATTTCTCTCCCATTGCCCAGGCTGGAGTACAGTGGTGTGATCTTGGCTCACTGCAACCTTCACCTCCTGGGTTCAAGCTATTCTCCTGCCTCAGCTTCCTGAGTAGCTGGGATTACAGGCACCAGCCACCACGCCTGACTAATTTTTGTATTTGTAGTAGAGATGGGGTTTCACCATGTTGGCCAGGCTGACCTAGAACTTGTGACCTCAGGTGATCCGTACACCTCGGCCTCCCAAAGTGCTGGGATTACAGGCATGAGCCACCGCACCCAGCCTGTATTTTTATTTTATTGATGAGTAATAGAGATGCTGTATATTTGGCTCATGTATCTCCCTTACTGTCTGTCTTCACCCAGTGAAATGCTAGCTGCACGTGGGCCAGGAATTGTGGCTGGACCTTATTCTTGTGCCTGCAGCAGTGCTCAACACATGGCAGTCAGTCAGTTAGTATTTACCGATTTTTTTTTTTTTTTTTGAGACGGAGTCTCGCTCAGTTGCCCAGGCTAGGGTGCAGTGGCCGGATCTCAGCTCACTGCAAGCTCCACCTCCCGGGTTCACGCCGTTCTCCTGCCTCAGCCTCCCGTGTAGCTGGGACTACAGGCGCCCGCCACCGTGCCCCGCTAAGTTTTGTATTTTTAGTAGAGACAGGGTTTCACCGTGTTAGTCAGGATGGTCTCGATCTCCTGACCTCGTGATCCGCCCATCTCGGCCTCCCAAAGTGCTGGGATTACAGGCGTGAGCCACTGCACCCGGCCAGTATTTACTGATTAATTAATAGTTAGCCAGTGAGGCCCAGAGTGTGGTGTGGGCTTGTAGTCCCAGCCACTTGGGAGACTGAGGAGGGAGGATCATTTGGGTCCAGGAGTTTGAGACTCCAGAGAGCTATGATCACACCACTGCACTCCAGCCTGGGCAACAGAGCAAGACCTCATTTCAATCAATCAATTAAAAAAAAAGTATCAAGGGCCAGGCACGGTGGCTTATGCCTGTAATCCCAGCACTTTGGGAGGCCGAGGCAGGTGGATTACCTGAGGTCAGGAGTTCAACGGCAGCCTGACCAGCATGGTAAAACCCTGTCTCTGCTAAAAATACAAAAATTAGACGGGTGTGGTGGTGCATGCCGGTAATCCCAGTTACTTGGGAGGCTGAGGTGGGAGAATTGCTGGAACCAGGGAGGTGGAGGCTGCAGTGAGCCGAGAGATCATGTTAACTGCATTACGGCCTGGGCGACAGAGCAAGACTCCGTCTCAAAAAAAAAAAAAAAAAAAAAATTGTCCAGTGAATGACAAGATTTGCAGAAAGCCTGACATCGGTCCATACATTCCAGTCCCCTGTGCAAGCCTTATCTGGAGTCTTTGTGCTCTATGGTGTGAATGCATGGAGGGGGATCCTCTCTTCTGACCCCTGATCCCGCCCCTCTCTGCCTCACCCTTCCCCACCAGCCCGGTGTACGAGAAGTACTGCGCAGACCACTTTGCGGACGGCCGCTGCGACCAGGGCTGCAACACGGAGGAGTGCGGCTGGGATGGGCTGGACTGCGCCAGCGAGGTGCCGGCCCTGCTGGCCCGCGGCGTGCTGGTGCTCACAGTGCTGCTGCCGCCGGAGGAGCTACTGCGTTCCAGCGCCGACTTTCTGCAGCGACTCAGCGCCATCCTGCGCACCTCGCTGCGCTTCCGCCTGGACGCGCACGGCCAGGCCATGGTCTTCCCTTACCACCGGCCCAGTCCTGGCTCCGAACCCCGGGCCCGTCGGGAGCTGGCCCCCGAGGTGATCGGGTGAGTGATCCCACCTGGAAGAGCCGCCGTGGCTGGGGAGAGGAGAGATGCGGTTGATCCAGGTCTTGTGTGTTTCATTTCACTTAATGCCTTTACCACCAGATGTCAGGAGCACCGCCTCCTGGCTGTGACGAGCAAAAAATGCCTCCAGATGGAGCTAGTGCTTCTGGGGTAGAATTGCCCAGGTCTCGCGCTGACTCCTGGGGAGGCAGGTTGCTAAATGGCTGAGCAGAGTAGTTAAAGACATGTGTAGGGTTTTTCTCTTCTTCTTCTTTTTTTTTTTTTTTTTTGAGACAGAGTCTCTCGCTGTCGCCCAGGCTGCCCGGCTCACTGCAACCTCCGCCTCCCGCGTCCAAGCAATTCTCTGCCTCAGCCTCCAGAGTAACTGGGATTACTGGCACCCGCCACCACGCCGGGCTAATTTTCTTCTTCTTAAAGACATGGAAGATAAAGCCGGGCACAATGGTGTATTTCTGTAGTCCCAGCTACTTGGAGGATCGCTTGAGCCCAGGAATTCAAATCTAGCCTGGGCAACATAGCAAGACACCCATCTCTTTTTTTTTTTTTTTTTTTTTGAGACATAGTGTCGCTCTGTCGCTGGGGCTGGAGTGCAGTGGCGTGATCTCAGCTCACTGCAAGCTCCGCCTCCCGGGTTCACGCCATTCTCCTGCCTCAGCCTCCCCAGTAGCTGGGACTACAGGCCCCCACCACCACACCCGGCTAGTTTTTTTTTTGTATTTTTAGTAAGACGGGGTTTCACCGTGTTAGCCAGGATGGTCTCGATCTCCTGACCTCGCAATTCTCCCACCTCGGCCTCGGGACCAGCCTGACCAACATGTAGGAACTCTGTGTATACTAAAAATACAAAATTCCTGGGGCGTGGTGGCGCATGCCTGTAATCCCAGCTACGCAAGAGACTGAGGCAGGAGAATCGCCTGAACCTGGGAGGCAGAGGTTGTGGTGAGCCGAGATCGCATTATTGCACTCCAGCCTGGGCAAGAAGAGTGAAACTCTATCTCAAAAAACAAAAAACACACAAACTAACAAACAAACAACAATGCCCTGGCCAACACGGTGAAACCCCATCTCTACTAAAAATACAAAAATTAGCTGGGCATGGTAGCACCTGCCTGCAATTCCAGCTACTCGGGAGGCTGAGGCAGAGAATCACTTGAACCAGGGAGTCGGAGGTGGCAGTGAGCTGAGATTGCGCCACTGCACTCCAGCCTGGCGACAGAGGGAGACTTCATCTCAAAAACAAAAAACAAAAAACAAACAATGTCCATTAGCTGGGCGTAGTGGCCCAGGCCTGTAAACCCAGCACTTTGGGGAGGCTGAGGTGGGAGGATTGCTTGAGCCTAGGAGTTCAAGACTAGCCTGGGCAACATAGTGAGATCCAGTCTGTATCCCCCACGCCCCACACCAAAAAAAAAAAAAAAAAAAAAAAAATTAACCAGGTATGGTGGCACATGCCTGTGATCCCAGCTCTTTGGGAGAATGAGGTGGAAAGATTGCTTGAGGCCGGGAGATCAAGGCTACAGTGAGCTGTGATTTCACCACTGTGCTCCAATCTGGGCGACAGAGTGAGGCTGTCTCAAAAAACAAAACAAAACAGAACAAACGAACAAAAAAAAAACAGGCTGGGCATGGCAGCTCACACCTGTAATCCCAGCAGTTTGGGAGGCCAAGGCAGGAGGATCACCTGAGGTCAGGAGTTCAACACCAGCCTTGCCAACATGGTAAAACCCCATCTCTTCTAAAAATACAAAAAAATTAGCTGGGCGTGGTGGCGCATGCCTGTAATCCCAGCTACTCGGGAGGCTGAGGCAGGGGAATCGCTTGAATCCAGGAGGGGAAGTTGCAGTGAGCCCAGATAGCACCACTGCACTCCAGCCTGGGTGCAACACCAAAAAACAATATCCACTGGATTCACGGCTCTGGGGGGACTGCTGACCACAGCAAGATACGTTTTGGGGGTGCAGTGCGGTTGGATGCCAGGTGGTTGCAGGTGGGTCATGGAAACCTGTGGGTGAAGAGCCAGGCGCTGGGGAGGGAAGGTGGGACTTGGTGCCAGGGGGTGCATCAGGCAATTCTTGAACTCTCTGGTCCCTCCCTGCTGTCCCCGCAGGTCGGTAGTGATGCTGGAGATTGATAACCGGCTCTGCCTGCAGTCGCCTGAGAATGATCACTGCTTCCCCGATGCCCAGAGCGCTGCTGACTACCTGGGAGCGCTGTCAGCAGTGGAGCGCCTGGACTTCCCCTACCCACTGCGGGACGTGCGGGGTGCGACCCTGGCCTTGGGGAGGGGGTGGCGGGGACCAAGCTGGGGGCAGCCGAAGCCCCGCCCTGATGCCAAAGCCCCGCCCTCGACTGAAGCCCCGCCCCTTGCTTCCTACTCTTAGGGGAGCCGCTGGAGCCTCCAGAACCCAGCGTCCCGCTGCTGCCTCTGCTAGTGGCGGGTGCCGTCTTGCTGCTGGTCATCCTCGTCCTGGGCGTCATGGTGGCCCGGCGCAAGCGCGAGCACAGCACCCTCTGGTTCCCTGAGGGCTTCTCACTGCACAAGGACGTGGCCGCTGGTCACAAGGGCCGGCGGGAACCCGTGGGCCAAGATGCGCTGGGCATGAAGTGAGAACCCTGCTCTCTCCCTGTCCCTGACTACGGGGACCTTGTGAGCCCTGGACCCCGCCTTGACCTGACTCATACCTCTGACCCCACCTCAAATCCTCCTTCCCGGCTGGACACCTCTAGTGTCCCCTCTCACATCCCCTCTTCCCATTGTCTGCCAGGAACATGGCCAAGGGTGAGAGCCTGATGGGGGAGGTGGCCACAGACTGGATGGACACAGAGTGCCCAGAGGCCAAGCGGCTGAAGGTACTGCCCCCTCTTCTGAGCTTTGCCCCCTCTTCTGGCCCCTCCCCTCAGGGTACTGGGTGGGGTCCCCAATGGATGATGGGTGTAATCAGGGGATGCCACCGCTGTCCCCGCCTCCCTAGCTCCAGAGAATAGTCACAGCTTTGCAATGCTGTTTTCTTTTTTCTTTTTTTTTTTTTTTGAGACGGAGTCTCACTCTGTCCCCCTTGCTGGAGTGCAGTGGCCGGATCTCAGCTCACTGCAAGCTCCGCCTCCCGGGTTCAGGCCATTCTCCTGCCTCAGCCTCCCGAGTAGCTGGGACTACAGGCGCCCGCCACCTCGCCCGGCTAGTTTTTTTGTATTTTTTAGTAGAAACGGGGTTTCACTGTGTTAGCCAGGATGGTCTTGATCTCCTGACCTCGTGATCCACCCATCTCGGCCTCCCAAAGTGCTGGGATTACAGGCTTGAGCCACCGCGCCCGGCCTGCAATGCTGTTTTCTTCTTAGTGTGGTTCTGTGACCTCAGAGGGAGGAGGAGATTTGCCACTGGGGCCCCAAGGGTCCCTCTGGGCAGGTGGAAAATCTTTCACTCCGTCCTGCCCCTCCCCAGCCAGGATCCTGGGTCCTGGCCAGCCTGCACTCTTTCTGAAGGTGTCCCCCAATCCCAGAGAGTGAGTCTGCCTTATCTCTGTCAGTTCCTATTTTGTCCAGCATGGGATTAGCCTGGAAGTGCTCTGAGCCAGTTCTTAGCACCATTTCATGCAGTCATGCCCTGGGTTCAGTATGAGTCAGCTGTGGCTGCCATTAAAAAATCCCACAGAGGTGGATCACCTGAGGTCAGGAGTTTGAGACCAGCCTGACCAAAATGGTGAAACCCCATCTCTACTAAAAATACAAAAGATGAGCTGGGCATGGTGGTGGGTGCCTGTAATCCCAGCTACTTGGGAGGCTGAGGCAGGAGAGTCCCTTGAACCCGGCACTCCAGACTGGGCAACAAGAGCAAACTCCGTCTCAAAAAAAAAAACAAAAAAACAAAAAAAAACTGCAGCATGGGTGACTCAAACAATAGAAATTTGTTTTTTCACGGTTCTGGAGGTTGGAAGTCTAAGCCCAAGGTGCCATCAGGGTTGGTTCCTGATGAGGGCTCTCTTCCTGGCTTGCAGATGGCTGCCTTCTCACTGTAGCCTCACATGGCCTTTCCTCTGTGTACACAGAGGAAAGAGAGAGAGAGAGAGAGAGAGAGAGAGAGAGATCTGGTACCCCATCCTCTTCTTGTAAGGATACCTATCCTATTGGATTAGGGTCCCACATTTATAACCTCATATAACCTTAATTACCCCCTTAAAGGCCCTGTCTCACCAGGCTTGGTGGCTTGCACCTGTAATTTCAGCTACTTGGGAGGCTGAGGCAGAAGGATTGCTTGAGTCCAGGAGTTGGAGGCTGCAGTGAGCTATGATTGCACCACTGCACTCCAGCCTGGGTAACAGAGCAAGACTCTGTCTAAAAAAAAAAGTCGTATCTCCAAATGCAGGCACATGGAAGTTTTATATATGATTTAGGGTTTTAGAGTATGATTTTTATTTTTATTTTTATTTTTTTGAGACCAGGTCTCACTCCGTTGCTGAGGCTGGAGTGCAGTGGCGTGATCTTGGCTTGCTGCAGCCTCCACCTTCCAGATTCAAGCGATTCTCCTGCCTCAGCCTCCCAAGTAGCTGGGATTATAGGCATGTTCTACCATGCCCGGCTAATTTTAGTATTTTTAGTAGAGACGGGGTTTCACCATGTTGGCCAGGTTGGTCTCAAACTCCTGACCTCAAGTGATCTGCCCGCCTCGGCCTCCCAAAGTGTTGGGATTACAGGCGTGAACCACCATGCCTGGCCAGTGTATGATTTTTAGAAGGGGCACAATTCAGTCCATACAGACCCTTGCTAGCATTACTGAGGCACCCACTGAATATCTCTAATGCACATGAAACATCTTATTTCATCTCTTTGAGGACCCTATAAAGTAGCTATTGACATATACTTCAATTTACAAACTCCCTTCTTCTGTCCATATTTTAATGTTGTGAAATGGAGGCATCTATTACAGTGGACAGATAAAAACATTTGCTCAACCCAGACTTTTCTCTCTTTCTCTCTTTCTTTCTTTCTTTTCGTTCTTTTTTTCTTTCTTTTCTTTCTTTCAGACGGAGTCTTGCTCTGTCGCTCTGGCTGGAGTGCAGTGGCGCGATCTCGGCTCACTGCAAGTTCCGCCTCCCGGGTTCATGCCGTTCTCCTGCCTCAGCCTCCCGAGTAGCTGGGACTACAGGCACCTGCCACCACACCCGGCTAATTTTTTTGTGTGTTTTTAGTAGAGACGGGGTTTCACCGTATTAGCCAGGATAGTCTCGATCTCCTGACCTTGTGATCCTCCCGCCTCGGCCTCCCAAAGTGCTGAGATTAAAGGCGTGAGCCACCGCGCCCAGCCCAGACTTTTCTTTCTGCTTTCCCATCCCAAAGCAGGTATCAGAGGTATTAAAAGGGTGGCCCAATGTAATTGTGGTGGTATCTTAGCATGGTGGAATGACTGCGTCATCCTGATTTTGCCAATGAGAAGCTCAGAGCTTTAATGTGATTTGCCCAGAGACTTCCATCTACTAAGGGGCGGGGTTGGAACTTGAACCTGGATCAGATACTATCCCAAGCTGCTTATACTGTGTGCTTATAGTGCCGGCTACTCGGGCCGCTGAGGTGGGAGGATCATTTGAGACCGGGAAGTTGAGGCTGCAGTGAGGTATGATTGCACCACTGCACTCCAGCCTGAGTGACACAGTGAGACTCAGTCTCTAAAAATATATATACATAAATAACTAAAGCCATTTATTACTTAAAAAGACAAAAAAAAAAAAAAAAAGAAAGAAAGAAATCTTGTGTCTTCCTTTTATTAGCATCCTGGGCTGTGGCACACATTGATTTCCTGTTAATCCCAGCACTTTGGGAGGCTGAGAGGGGCGGATCACTTGAGGTCAGGAGTTCGAGACCAGTCTGGCCAACATGGTGAAACCCCGTCTCTACTAAAAATACAAAAAATTAGCCAGACACGGTGGCATGTGCCTGTAATCCCAGCTACTCCGGAGGCTGAGGCAGGAGAATCACTTGAACCCGGGAGGCGGAGGTTGCAGTGAGCCGAGATCATGCCACTGCACTCCAGCCTGGGCGACAGAGCGAGACTCTGCCTCAAAAACAAACAAACAAACAAAAAACCAAGCAGATGGTAATGATTTCCCAGGGCTCTGTGTGTATCTCCTAAAGAGAAACCTGTAGGAATGCTCAGCCCCATCCCTAGCAGCGGCTCTCCCCAGAGCCAAAGGGTGAGATCTGAGATTCCGGGTGCCTGCCCCTCCAGGTAGAGGAGCTGGGCATGGGGGCTGAGGAGGCTGTGGATTGCCGTCAGTGGACTCAACACCATCTGGTTGCTGCTGACATCCGCGTGGCACCAGCCATGGCGCTGACACCACCACAGGGCGACGCAGATGCTGATGGCATGGATGTCAATGTGCGTGGCCCAGGTCAGTGACAGTGCCCCTCCCAAAGGGATGCCCCTCACCCATCCTACCTGGAAGAGGTTATTTCTGAGTCTGTGTTTTGGGAAGAACTGGTGGAGTCTGTAAGCTTCTGTGAAGGGTGTGTGTTCAGCAACACTCTTGGTTGGAAGTGACAAAGGTCCAACTCGAGCTAGCTTAAGTAAAACAAGGGATTTATTGACTTATGTAACTAAAAGTGGCACATTTAGATCCAGGACTCATTTTTCCCTTCTCTACCCTTTGACTCCAATCTTATGAAATCTTCCTAATGTGCCAGCAGAAGTCTCAGGATGTATTCTGATTGGACAGACTAGGGTCACATGCTCATCCTTGAGCCAATCAGTATGACCAGGGGGCTGGAATATGCAAATTGACCAAGCCTGATTCCCTTACCTGCCCTTGAGCGGGCGAGGGTAGGAGGGGCAGCGGGGAGGTGTGTCTCTACCCAGGACTTGAGAATGGAGAACTGGATGCAAGTGGCTCCCTAAGAAAAACGAGGACAAGTGCTTGTGTACAGTGTGTGCAGTGTAGCAGTCTATGTTGTTTGATCCTCTCAGATCCATCTTTGCTATGTTTCAGGGCATTCCTGCCTTAGCTTCATTTTGCTTTTGCTCCAAATGGCCTGTACTTGTGGCTCTCTTTTGAAGTCCCTCTGGCTACTGGGGCCTGAAGTGCCTGGGATTTTATGTCCCTGGGGGCAGCTCTTTTTTTTTTTCCTTTTAAAATACTGAAATGAATTGGCAGAAAGGGGCAGCTCCTAACCAGTGGATGCATGGTATGAGGGGGATAGTTTCTTTACCTTGAACTGGATTAGAACTCTGGAGTACAATGCATGTTCCAGAGTCCCTGTGCAGGATCAGGGTGGAATAACCCTTTGGGAATTTACTGGAGGTTGCACACTTGCTTGACTCCCAGAGTCCCTTGTCCTGTGTTCCGCACCCTAGGAGTCATTCTGTGATAAATCACATGCCCACGAATCCTCATCCTGGGTGTGGGTGTGCAGACAGGAGGATCTGCCAATCCACATTCTTCCATGTGTCCTATTAGCTCCTAATGGGGTGCCCTTGATAACATTTCCTGGAAAAGGCCCTGTGTTTACCTTCCTGCTGACACACTCCTGTCCCCGCAGATGGCTTCACCCCACTAATGCTGGCTTCCTTCTGTGGGGGGGCCCTGGAGCCGATGCCAACTGAAGAGGATGAGGCAGATGACACATCAGCTAGCATCATCTCCGACCTAATCTGCCAGGGGGCTCAGCTTGGGGCACGGACTGACCGTACTGGCGAGACTGCTTTGCACCTGGCTGCCCGTTATGCCCGTGCTGACGCGGCCAAGCGGCTGCTGGATGCTGGGGCAGACACCAATGCCCAGGACCACTCAGGCCGCACTCCCCTGCACACAGCTGTCACAGCCGATGCCCAGGGTGTCTTCCAGGTGAGACAGGCACACCCTCTGGACTTCGGAGCTGGGGCAGGCTTTAGACTTACCTGGATTTGAGCCCCAGTTCTGCCTTTCAGAGCTCATTTTTTCTCATTTGGAAAATGGGGATATATGGGAGTACAGTAGCTGTCAAGCAGCTGCTCTCTGAACCTCACCAATTTCAGGGGTTGGGGTGTGGGGGTTGGAGACTTCATGGGACTTAGGAGTGTTCTTGATTCCTCTGTTCCTGCCATGACTCCTCCTGCTGCATCCACTCTGTCCTAGATTCTCATCCGAAACCGCTCTACAGACTTGGATGCCCGCATGGCGGATGGCTCAACGGCACTGATCCTGGCGGCCCGCCTGGCAGTAGAGGGCATGGTGGAAGAGCTTATCGCCAGCCATGCTGACGTCAATGCTGTGGATGAGCTTGGTAGGTTGGCAGAGGAATCAAGTCTAGGCTGGGTTAGTGTCACCTGGGCCCCGAGGGTCATGTTGGTGCAAACTCATACCCATGTTGAGACCCAATCACTGAAGCTGATGCACACATAACCAGGCTTCATGAAGCCTGCAGGGTCATGCAGGGTCACCACTAGTCCTTAGGGTGCCTCGGGGATTAGGAAAAGGTGCCTTTCCCCTGGACACTTCATTTTCACCTGCTTTGTTAGACAGACACACTCTACTTCCACCTGCTGGAAGTTATTATAATAAACCTGCACATCTGGCCATGTGTGGTGGCTCATGCCCGTGATCCCAACACTGGGAGGCAGAGGCAGGAGGATGGCTTGAGGCCAGGAGTTTGAGACCAGACTGGGCAACATAGTGGGTTCTACAAAAATTTCTTAAAAGATTAGCCACGTGCGGTGGTGCATACCTGTGGCCCTAACTACTCGGAACACTGAGGTGGGAAGGTCATTTGAGCCCAGGAGGTTGAGGCTGTGAGCCATGATTGTGCCACTGCACTCCAGCCTGGGGGACAAACTCTGTCTAAAAAAAAAAAAAAAAAAGTCTCCAGACATTGCCAAATGCCCTGGGGGCCGGGGTCGGGGAGTTTCTCCTGGTTGAGAACCATGGCTTCAGGGCAGGGCTGGCCAATAGGACTTTCTGTGATGATGGAATTATTCTCTGCACTGTCCAATATGGTAGCCACTGGCCACATGTGGTGACTTGAAATGTTGCCGGGGCAAATGAAGAACTAAATGTTTTAGTTCATTTAATTCTTTTTCTCCTTGTGTTGCTTTTTTTTTTTTTTTTCCTGAGACAGAGTCTCGCTCTTATTGCCTAGGCTGGAGTGCAATGGTGTGATCTTGGCTCACGGCTACCTCCACTACCCGGGTTCCAGTGATTCTCCTGTCTCAGCCTCCCAAGTGTCTGGGACTAGAGGCACCCGCCACCATGCCTGGCTATTTTTTTTGTATTTTTAGTAGAGACAGGGTTTCGCAATGTTGGCCAGGCTGGCCTCGAACTCCTGACCTCAGGTGATCCGCCTGCCTTGGCCTCCCAAAGTGCTGGGGTTACAGGCATGAGCCACTGTGCCCAGCCTTTAAAAAAAAAAAAAAAAAACCAGCCGGGCGCGGTGGCTCAAGCCTGTAATCCCAGCACTTTGGGAGGCCGAGACGGGCAGATCACCAGGTCAGGAGATCGAGATCATCCTGGCTAACCTGGTGAAACCCCGTCTCTACTAAAAAATACAAAAAACTAGCCAGGCGAGGTGGCGGGCGCCTGTAGTCCCAGCTACTCGGGAGGCTGAGGCAGGAGAATGGTGTAAACCCAGGAGGCGGAGCTTGCAGTGAGCTGAGATCTGGCCACTGCACTCCAGCCTGGGCAACAGAGCGAGACTCCGTCTCAAAAAAAACAAAAAAAAAAAACAAAAAACAGCTTTACTGAGATATGATTCACATGCCATACAATTCACCCACTTAAAGTGTACAATTCAATGGCTCTTAGTATAATCAGAGTCGTACAACTATTACTACAATCAATTTTAGAACATTTCATCACCTGAAAAAGAAATTCTCACCACTTGGCCATCATCTTCCAAGCCCCTCATCTGTCCAACCCTGTGCAACCAGTGATTTGCTTTTTGTCTCCATGGATTTGCCTGTTCTGGACATTTCATATAAATGTAATCATATGATATGTGGTCATTTTTGTCTGCCTTTTTTTCAGTTAGCATTATGTTCTCAAGGTTCACCCATGTTGAAGCATAGTTCAGCTGAATAATACTCCATTGTATTGATGGACCTTTTTTTTTTTTTTTTTTAATTTTTAGAGATAGGGTATCACTCTGTCACTCAGGCTGGAGTTCAGTGGTGTGATTATGGCTCACTGCAGCCTCAAACTCCCAGGCTCAAGTGATCCTCCCATCCCACCCTCCTGAGTAGCTGGTATTACAGGTGTGTGCCAGCACACCTGGGTAATTCTCAAATTTTTTGTGGAGATGGGGTCTTACTTTGTTGCCCAGGCTGATCTCAAACTCCTGGCCTTAAGCAATGCTCCCACCTTGGCCTCCCAAAGTGTTGTGATTACAGGCGTGAGCCACTGTGCCTGGCCAGAAGTTTCCATTTTGATCATGTCCAATTTATCTATTTTGTAGTTGTTATTGTTATTTGTGGTTTTGGTGTCACATCTAAGAATCTTGGCCTAATTCAAGGTCATGAAGATTTACTCTTTATGTTTTCTTCTAGATGTTTAGTTATATAGTTGGAGCTCTTATATTTAGGTTTCTGATCCATTTTGAGTGAATTTTTGTATAAAGTGTGAGGTAGCGGTCCAACTTCATTCTTTGGATGTGAATATTCAGTTGTTCCAGCACCATTAGTTGAGAAGACCATTCTTTCCCCATCGAATGGTCCTGGCACCTATTTTATTAGATTTAAATCTAAAGAACCACATGTAGGTTGGGCACAGTGGCTCATGCCTGTAATCCCAGCACTTTGGGAGGCCAAGGCTGGTGGATCACTTGAGGTTAGGAGTTTGAGACCAGTTTGGGCTCAAATATGGTTCCACATAGTGGAACTCTATCTCTATCAAAAATACAAAAAAATAGCTGGGCATAGTGGTACATGCCTGTAGTAGGGAGGCTGAGGAGGGAAAATTGCTTGAGCCCAGAAGGTGGAGGTTGCAGTGAACTAAGATTGTGCCAATGGACTCCAGCCTGGGTGACAGAACAAGACACTGCTTCAAAAATAAATAAATGGATAAATAAGAACCATATGTGACTGGCTACTGTATTGGACATCACAACCCTAGGTTCAACTGAAGGAGGTCCACACAGCACCCCCTGTGTATAGAGAGTCATACACGTGCGCGCGCACGCGCGCGCGCGCACACACACACACACACACACAGAGTACTTCCCCATTGCACAGAAAGAGTCATTTTGCAGATTTGCACATACATGGATCCAGACACAAGTACTTGGATATTCATGGCAAGCCTGCCTCCTCTACCCCTAGGCCACATTCTAGACAATTTCTGCTTTCCTGACATGGGGGCCCCAGGAGAGGAGCCTGGTCCTGACCTCTCTCCCCTTCATCCTCCAGGGAAATCAGCCTTACACTGGGCTGCAGCTGTGAACAACGTGGAAGCTACTTTGGCCCTGCTCAAAAATGGAGCCAATAAGGACATGCAGGATAGCAAGGTGAGCCCCAGCCCTTGGTCCACCGGGGGTCAGCACTGGCACAGCGCCACTGCACTGCAGCCTGGGCATCAGAGTGAGACTCTGTCTCAAAAAACAAAATAAAACAAAACAAAACCCCAAACATTGCATTAAAATATAATTTACTTTGGTAACTAAAATTTTTGGTGGCCCCTTAAATTTTGTGCCTAATGGCTGGGTGTGGTGGTTCACGCCTATAATCCCAGCACTTTGGGAGGTCGAGATGGGTGGAATACTTGAGGTCAGGAGTTCGAGACAGCCTGGCCAACGTAGTAAACCCCTGTCTCTACTAAAAATACAAAAATTAGCTGGGTGTGGTGGTGCACACCTGTAATCCCGGCTGCTCAGGAGGCTGACGGAGGAGAATCGCTTGAACCCGGAAGGCTGAGGTTGCAGTGAACCGAGATGGCGCCACTGCCCTCCAGCCTGGGCGACACAGCGAGACTCTGTCAAAAAAAAAAAAAAAAAAAGGTTATGCCTAAGGTGAGTACCTCGCTTAACTCACCCAGTCCTGGCCTTGACCCCTGGCACTTAGTAGGTGATGGATGAATGTGGTTTAGAGGAAAGAACTTTGTCCAGGCTCCCCCAGCGCAGCCGGGATTTAACCCAGCCAGGTCTGTCAAGCTCCAGTGTGCAAACTCATAGCTCTCGGGCTCCCCCAAGAGGCTGGAAGACTTTGCTACTCTTAACCGGGGTTTTGCTGACCTCTGTGGGTTCTGGCCCCCCAGGAAGAGACCCCTCTGTTCCTGGCCGCCCGCGAGGGCAGCTACGAGGCTGCCAAGCTGCTGTTGGACCACTTTGCCAACCGTGAGATCACCGACCACTTGGACAGGCTGCCGCGGGATGTAGCCCAGGAGAGACTGCACCAGGACATCGTGCGCTTGCTGGATCAACCCAGTGGGCCCCGCAGCCCCCCTGGTACCCACGGCCTGGGGCCTCTGCTCTGTCCTCCAGGGGCCTTCCTCCCCGGCCTCAAAGCGACACAGTCGGGGTCCAAGAAGAGCAGGAGGCCCCCTGGGAAGGCGGGGCTGGGGCCGCAGGGGCCCCGGGGGCGGGGCAAGAAGCTGACGCTGGCCTGCCCGGGCCCCCTGGCTGACAGCTCGGTCACACTGTCGCCCGTGGACTCGCTGGACTCCCCGCGGCCTTTCGGTGGGCCCCCTGCTTCCCCTGGTGGCTTCCCCCTTGAGGGGCCCTATGCAGCTGCCACTGCCACTGCAGTGTCTCTGGCACAGCTTGGTGGCCCAGGCCGGGCGGGTCTAGGTCGCCAGCCCCCTGGAGGATGTGTACTCAGCCTGGGCCTGCTGAACCCTGTGGCTGTCCCCCTCGACTGGGCCCGGCTGCCCCCACCTGCCCCCCCAGGCCCCTCATTCCTGCTGCCACTGGCTCCGGGACCCCAGCTGCTCAACCCAGGGACCCCCGTCTCCCCACAGGAGCGGCCCCCGCCTTACCTGGCAGTCCCAGGACATGGCGAGGAGTACCCGGCGGCTGGGGCACACAGCAGCCCCCCAAAGGCCCGCTTCCTGCGGGTTCCCAGTGAGCACCCTTACCTGACCCCATCCCCTGAATCCCCTGAGCACTGGGCCAGCCCCTCACCACCCTCCCTCTCAGACTGGTCCGAATCCACGCCCAGCCCAGCCACTGCCACCGGGGCCATGGCCACCGCCACTGGGGCACTGCCTGCCCAGCCACTTCCCTTGTCTGTTCCCAGCTCCCTTGCTCAGGCCCAGACCCAGCTGGGGCCCCAGCCGGAAGTCACTCCCAAGAGGCAAGTGTTGGCCTGAGATGCTCGTCAGTTCTTAGATCTTGGGGGTGCTAAAGAGACCCCTGTCCTGCCTCCTTTCTTTCTCTGTCTCTTCCTTCCTTTTAGTCTTTTTCATCTTCTTCTCTCTTCACCAGCCCTCCTGCATCCTTGCCTTGCAGTGTGACCAAGATAGGTCATCAGCCCAGGGCTTCAGTCTTCCTTTATTTATAATGGGTAGGGGCTACCACCCGCCCTCTCAGTCTTGTGAAGAGTCTGGGATCTCCTTCCTCCCCACTTCTCTCTTCCTTCATTCTTTTCTCTCTCCTTCTGGCCTCTCATTTCCTTACATTCTGACATGAATGAATTATTATTATTTTTCTTTTTCTTTTTTTTTTTACATTTTGTATAGAAACAAATTCATTTAAACAAACTTATTATTATTATTTTTTACAAAATATATATATGGAGATGCTCCCTCCCCCTGGGAACCCCCCAGTGCCCCCGTGGGGCTGAGTCTGTGGGCCCATTTCGGCCAAGCTGGATTCTGTGTACCTAGTATACAGGCATGACTGGGATCCATGTACCGAGTACACGACCCAGGTATGTACCAAGGAGGCACCCTTGGGCACACCCACTGGGGCCAGGGGTTGGGGGAGAGTTGGGAGCCTCCTCCCCACCCCACCTCCCTCACTTCACTGCATTCCAGATGGGACGTGTTCCATAGCCTTGCTGGGGAAGGGCCCACTGCCAACTCCCTCTGCCCCAGCCCCACCCTTGGCCACCTCCCTTTGGGAACTAGGGGGCTGCTGGTGGGAAATGGGAGCCAGGGGAGATGTGTGCATTCCTTTGTCTCCCTGTAAATGTGGGACTACAAGAAGAGGAGGAGCTGCCTGAGTGGTACTTCCTCTTCCTGGTAATCCCCTGGCCCAGCCTCATGGCAGAATATAAGTATTTTTAGGCTATTTTTGTAATATGGCTTCTGGTCACGATCCCTGTGTAGCTGAATTCCCAAACCCTGCATTGTACAGCCCCCACTCCCCTCACCACCTAATAAAGGAATAGTTAACACTCAGTGTTGTTGGTCTGTGTCTAGGTAAGGTGGGGAGTGGTGGCAGTGGGACTTCTATCTCCCCCCCCCAGCGCTAACTTGAGCTCCCATCTTGGGGTAAATACATTTGACTTGCCAGTCTACTTATGCTTCCTCTTTTGGCAGATGACTACCGACTGGATCAGTGGTGGTCACCTGACTTAAGTTGAGCCAATCAGATTCTTTTGCTCAAGAACCTTCTTTAATGGAGAGGCTAAGAAACTGGTCAGTTGGTGGAGCTCTTAAGGTCACAATTAGATTTAGAAATATCAGTGGCCAATTTGAGGTGGTGGGCAAACAGATGAGCAAAGAGGGCAGAAGAATGAAGCTAATATTCAGGGAGAATCAGAAATGAGAGCTCAAATGACCCTTTGAGGGCTGGGGGGTTTCTCTCAGCTCCCAATGCAGTATCAATTCCAGTTAAATGAGTGTTCATTCCATTGAGATCAACAGGTATTTGTTAATTGCTTTCTAAGTGTCTGATGATGGTTCTACATGAATTTCACTTTTACTTCATGCTCCTTTGGGTTTTGGAGATAACCTTGGACCCATGTAATAAATACTTCTTTACTTGTGCCGGCTTCGGTGGGTTTCTGTTTCTCACAACCAATCATGCTCCAAGACAAGGTTCGGTTTACACTGGTGTCTTCAGGAAAGGAGAATAGGATTTAGTGTTCGTTGATTCTATCAGTTGGAGTGCTCCTGGTTGCAAATGACACAAAAGCCTCCTGGCTTAAACAAGAAAGGGGTTTATTAGCTCATATAAATTAAAAGGACCAACTTCAGGGAAGATTTGATCTAGTGGTTCAAATGTAGTCAACAATGGCTCAGTTTCTCTTCATCTCTACAACTTTCTCTGGGCATCAGTTTCATCTACATCCTCCACATGGCACCCAGTACAACCTCTCTTCCCTACATCACACAGCTCCAGCCCTCTCTCTGTGTTATCAAAATAGGTGCCATATTGCTCTTTCCAGGGGAGAGAGAAACTTCTAGTATTTTACTTTTATTTACTTTCTTCCTGTTTTTTTGAGATAGAGTCTTGTTCTTATCACCCAGGCTGGAGTGCAATGGCACAATCTCGGCTCACTGCAACCCCCGCCTCCTGGGTTCAAGCAATTCTCCTGCCTCAGCCTCCTGAGTAGCTGGGATTACAGGTGCCCGCTTCCATGTCTGGCTAATGTTTGTATTTTTAGTAGAGACAGGATTTCACCATGTTGGCCAGGCTGGTCTCACACTCCTGACCTCAGATGATCCGTCCACCTTGGCCTCCCAAAGTGCTGAGATTACAGGCATGAGTCACTGCACTCGACCTTGTGGTTGATTTTTCTGTTGACTCCAATTGGTTCATGTATCCACTCTCTAACCTAAGGTTTCTTAATTTCAGCATTATTGACATTTGGGGACAAATCATTCTTTACTGTGGGGAGCTGTCCTGTGCAATGTAGGATATTTAACAGCATCTCTGGTCCCTACCCATTAGCTACCAGCAGTACCCCTTTCCCAGTTGTGACAACCAATATAACATGTCTCCAGATACTGCCAATTGTCACATGGGAGGCAGAATCACACCTGTTGTTTTCTTAAAGCATGTCTTAAGGTCTTTTCTTTGGAACTACTGGTGTGCTACATTTAGGGGCAATCAGGTTTGCAGAAGCATGAATTTTGTGGAAGCTTCTAATAAATGTTTACTCCTCCCCACCCCCTTTAGACTAAGTCTTTGAAGATGAAACAGTCTCTTTTATGTTTGTCTCAACTTTATTTTATGTTTATTCCCTTACCCTCTAACCTTTATTGGGCACCTACTGTGTGCAAACTCCCGGACAAGTTGTTGAGAATAAAATGGTGAATTATATAGGCCCAGTCTCTGCTTTTATGGAATTTCAGGCTAGTTGGGGGATGTATGGGGGGTGCACCCCTGTATCCCCTTGGAACTTACCATTCTAGTGCTTGCTTACAGCATCTGACTGCGAACACCTGAGACTTTCCACCTGGGGACTTCCTCTTGTGTGGGGCAGGAGCAACCCTCAACATATGAGGGATGAATGAGAGATGGTGGATAAATACCCCAGCTTCATCACCACTCTCTGGGGGAATTCATGGATATGATGCACAGAGTCTCCCAACAGATGCTCTTTGGCATTAAACCCCAGTTGCACACAGCAGCAACCTACTTTTCCTCAACCCTACTAGAGCTTTCTGGAATGATCTTGTGAATAAATTCTTTGCACTGGAATCGTTGGTCCAAGAGGAGTCCATCTAGCTTTATGCATGAGTAGATTCTTGGGAATAAAAAATAAAATATCTGTTGGAGCTTAAGCAAGTTTGGGTATTCTTCTTCCCAAGTGCTGTACAAATGCGGAGAAAATCATTCTCCCTACCCACTTTGTCCACTCTATCATGCAACCTTGGCTTTATGTCAACAGAATATTGAAGAAGAGTGTCCCACAGGAGGAACCTACTTTCGTACCTCGTGGAGCTGACTTATTTGTAAGCACACGTGAGACTCATCCACACTGGGAGCTCCCTGGAATGACTGCAGGAAGGATATTAGGTTGAGGACTAGGAAGCCTGCATTGGTGATTGGGGAAAATTAACTAATGAGATTCGAAGATTCGTATGTATGTGATTTCATTGGCATGCTGAAGTTGGGAAGGGTTGGGGACTTTGGAATTGACATCCTAGTTAGTTTCTTGACTGAGAGGACAATGATAAACAGCTGAGTGTTTTTGCCTCCAGATCTGCACTCATCTTCCTCCACTCTTTTCTGTGCTCTGGGAGAATGACCGAGGTGGATGGCATCAGTGGGTTTCCTTACTCTCTGCCTTCCACTTGGGTTTGGCCAATGAGAGACACAGGTGAGGGATTAGAGGGTGGAATGTATTTATCTCCCTGGCTACCTGCCTGCAGGGTACCTGCAGTGCTCTCCCTCCAGCTACCTACCCTCTGTGGGTCTGGGTTATTGTTTCTTCTGCTTGGCCCTTTTGGCCTAGAAGCAATAAAGTCTGTCCACCATTGTGAGCCCCAAGGTATAGTAACATTCCTTGCCTACATTCTGTGCATGCTCATCTGTCTAGCATGTCAATCATTTACCTATTATCTATCTAGATCTATCATCTATCGTTTATCTTTCATCCATCTATATCTATCTTATGCTTCTCTGTCCTCTGTTGTCTATTTATATCTATGAATCTTTCTATTTTTCTATCATCTTTCATTTATCTATCTTTCTCTCTATCTATCTACCAATCTTTCTTTCCCTTTTTTTTTTTTTTTTTTTTTTTGAGATGGAGTTTCACTTTTATTGCTCAGGCTGGAGTGCAGTGGCATGATCTCGGCTCACTGCAACCTCCGCCTCCTGGGTTCAAGCCATTCTCCTGCCTCAGTCTCCCCAGAGCTGGGATTACAGGCACGCACCACCATGCCCAGCTAATTTTTTTTTTTTTTTTTTTTTTTTGAGATGAAGTTTTGCTCTTGTTGCCCAGGCTAGAGTGCAATGGCACAATCTCGGCTCACTACAACCTTCACCTCCTGAGTTCAAGCAATTCTCCTGCCTCAGCATCCTGAGTAGCTGGAATTACAGGCATGCACCACCATGCCTGGCTAATTTTTTGTATTTTTAGTAGAGACAGGGTTTCTCCATGTTGGTCAGGCTGATCTCGAACCCTAACCTCAGGTGATCTACCCATCTTGGCCTCCCAAAGTGCTAAGATTACAGGTGCGAGCCACCGCGCCTGGCCTAATTTTTGTATTTTTAAGTAGAGACGGGGTCACCGTGTTGACCAGGCTGGTCTTGAACTACTGACCTTGTGATCCACCTTCCTTGGTCTCCCAATGTGCTGGGATTACAGGCAGGAGCCACTGTGCCCAGCTCCGCCTCCCGGGTTTACGCCATTCTCCTGCCTCAGCCTCTGGAGTAGCTGGGACCACAGGCGCCCGCCACCTCGCCCGGCTAGTTTTTTGTATTTTTTAGTAGAGACGGGGTTTCACCGTGTTAGCCAGGATGGTCTCGATCTCCTGACCTTGTGATCCGCCCGTCTCGGCCTCCCAAAGTGCTGGGATTACAGGCTTGAGGCACCGTGCCCGGCTTATCTGAGCTTTTCAAAGCCTCCATAGACAGCTCATTCCCTAGCTTTTGGTTTAATCTATTTGTCTCAACTGTTACTCACTGCCTCAGGCATCCATGAAGCTAAAATACTTTCCTGTAGCTGTTGTCAACAAAGGACCCCCAAGGAGAAGTCTTTTTGCATGGGTTTATCTCAGAACCATGTCAAATACAGAGAGCTTTGCAAGTGGGATCTTGCAGGGAATCACTAGCATGATAAATAATGACAATTCTTGGCCTGGTGTAGTGGCTCACACCTGTAATCCCAGCACTCTGGGAGGCTGAGGTGGGCGGATCATTGAGGTCAGGAGTTCGAGACCAGCCTGGCCAACATGGTGAAACCCTGTCTCTACTAAAAATACAAAAATTAGCCAGGCGTGGTGGTACGTGCCTGTAATCCCAGCTTCCTGGGAGGCTGAGGCAGGAGAATCGCTTGAACCCCGGGAGGTGGAGGTTGCAGTGAGCCAAGATCGCACCACTGTACTCCAGCCTGGGCAACAGAGAGAGGCTCCAGAAGTTCCATCTCAAAAAAAAATTAAAATAAAAACAAAAATAAAAAAGACAATTCTTTGGGAATGAGGCTTGAAAGGGTTCTGGCTCTATTTTGCTTTCTCTGGTGGATGTCAGGCTGCACCAGAGTTTGGGATGCTATTTTTCAAGATGACCGTGGAGCTGGAGAGTGGGGGATAGGACCAGATATATTAAAATGCTAACTAGTATGCTGTTCTCACTGATATTCAGTAATTTTTTGAATACATGCTCTCAGAGTTGCTGCAAGACTTTAGTTAATTTCTAGAATTCTCAAAAATTTAGTCTAACAATTTTTTCTAGCTTTTTCATTTCTTTATGGAGGACATACTTTATGGAGGTCCATACTCTGATATTTTTTCTGACATCCCACCTCACATTGGTTGATGATGGATTGTTAGATTTATGCATCTGGAGCTCAGAGTGGATGGCTGATCTAAGATGTAGATTTGGGGAATATTGGTATAGAAGTAATATTTAAAACCATATGATTGTACTAATCAGTTAGAGAGAAGAGAGTCAAGGTTGAAGCCATGAGCTGCTTCAATATCAGAACAGCGAAAGTACAGAAAGAGAGTGACAAAGAATGGTCAGAAATGAAGTGGACAAACCACATGCAGCAGATGGTGTTGGTCCCCTGCCCACATCCACTTTCTCTGACCACTTCGCTGCATATTGTCCTGATTTCCAACACCCAGTGCTTGCATCTATTTGTCTGAGGGCTTTCTCTGGACATCAAAGCTTACTCCATCCACACATACAGCAGGGCAGGATTATTGGATAATTAATGCACTCAGGAGCAACCCTCAACAATGACCAGCTGGAGTGGGTGTATACATACCTCACCTCCCTTGCCCTTCTGTGGTGAATGTTCTATGCTGCCACCCAGAGGTCCCCAGTGGGATTGACCCCAGTTGCTTACAGGGATAACTTACTTGATAGGACATGCTTTATAAACTTCCTTCTGTTCCTACTTTCACTTCTTCAGATCTGGGATGACCTCCCAAATAAACTTACTTCCACTAGAATCCTTGTCTCAGAGTCTGTGTCTGCGGGAAACCCAAACTATGCAGGCTTTTTGGCATAGAGTGGGTACACAGAATCATGAGTCTGTACTTACCAGCTAGGGAGAGAAAAGAGGTCTAGGACTGAGCCCTGGGGAATTATCATATTAGGGGTCAGAAGAGGAGGAGGCTAAGGAAGAGTGGCCAGAGAAAAAGCATATACCATGAAAAGAAAGAGAAAGGAGCATTGCAAGGAGGGGATTTATCATCTAAGTTTAATGCTCCTGGAGAAAGGAATAAGATGAGGCCAGGTCCAAGACACCTCACAAGCTAACAGGAGACACAGAGGAACACAGACAATGTGAAGAGAAAACCCAGGACCTGTGGTAGCCCAGATACTGCATATGACTAGCTTGGGGGTTCTTATAGAAGGCTTCCTGGAGAAGGTGATGCTGGAGGTGAGATTTTAGGGAAAGTTGGAGTTTGCCTAAAGTAGGAGTTCCAGAGGAGGAATTTCCTTCCTTGTTGTAATTTAATAAATGTGTGAATGTTGTTATAAGCGGAGCAATGATTGGATTTAGAGGTAGAAAAGGTGGCAGGGGTCATATCACAAGGGTCTTGGGTGTGAAGATGGAGGAATTTTAAACTTTGAGGGCAATGGCAAGCCATGGAAGATGCATGAGTAGAGGAGGAGTACAGCTTGAGTTTTCTGTCCTGGTGGTCAGTGCAGAGGTCAAACTGGAGGAAGTTGACACTGCAGGTTTTTGCAACAGGTAAGAATAATGCAGTCCTGAGTTGGGGTGGAGGTGAAGGGACAGAGAGAATTTGGAGAGGAAGAATGCTGATTTGGTAATTAATGGTCTAGGGAAGGAGGGATGGAGAAGGCTGAGATCACCCAGATATGTTAAGCCCGGGCAACATTGGTAGAACAACATCAAATGATCCACTGCTTCCTCCCTCTTTCGAGGGCAGGGCCTGGGGGTGCATTTCCTAAGGAAGCAGCCTTGCCTAGCATGGGTGGGTAGTAGGAGCATTCATGAATGCAGTGATGAGTGTATTTCTGACTGTCATCTACAAAGAGAAATGGTAATTAGTCCTTTTCCCGCTCTGTGCATTCAGGACCTGCGGGCTGAGGAAGCTGACCCAGGGGTCTTGAGTTTCCTGGAGGGAAAAGCCCCTCAGGGTGCACCTGCCTGATCTCCGTGGGACTTGTTAGTGTTCAGGGAACCCCTGGGATGGCAGCTCTGGGGACCCTCAGCATAATGGGAGCTGTATCCTCAGCCCCTCCCTTTTTAGGTGGTGAACAGAGCGATGCCAGCAGGCCCTGCAGGAGTCTCCCTTGGCAATGGTGAGTGTGAATTCAGAGGCTTTTCCTGGCTGAAGGAGCCACCCCGGCCCATCCCTGGCCTTAAGGTTCAGATCTACAAACAAATGGGGAGAGAGAGAAACTGTAGAGGGACTGAGCTAACCCAGCAAAGGCTGAGCAGTGACACTCTTGGATGGAGTTTCCCAGAAAGGCGTTTGATCCGTTTTTTGCCGACTGCAAAGCATGGGCTGGAGGAAAGTATGAGATTTTCCCAGAAAGGAAAGGAGGCGCATCTGGGGGAACCAAAGGGAGACGCCTGAAAAGTCACACACACGCAGACACAGTGTTATGGTGTGAACAGGTGTGCAAGCAGACAGAGAAGATGTAGGGTGTGGACACGCATGTGCCCTAGAGTCTCATGAGTACGTGCGCGCGCGCACACACACACAGTCATTTAGGGTGGGGCTGAAAGGGGAGGAGAAGGGCCTTTGGGGGTCTCCCTGATGAGAAGAAAGAGGAAAGGGAAAGACTCCAGACCCCAATTCCATGCATTGCTCGCCTTCCCGGCTCCAGACAGCTCTCAGGAGTGTTACGTGGTCCCCTCTCCCCTGCACTGTGGAGGTGGCATTGGCTTGGTCCCTGAGCTCAGCACCTACTGGTTCCCTGTAACTCTTTCACTAAGCAAGAAACCAGCCTGGGTGCTCTCAATGGGTGCAATTTTCATGGGCTCCAGGTGGGCAAATAAGGAATATTCTACTCCTGTAAATTGACCTCCTTTTGGATCAGGCCTGCAATCTGGACATATTTCGGCAAACTCAGTCACAGCTCCTCAGCTGTTTCAGGGTTAATGTTCAGCCACATTTGGGGTTTCCTCCTTTCTTTTTCCTTCTGTCCGGGGTGGGTGCAGGGGGTTGGGGCAGATGCCACCTCCAAGATGAGAGCGGAGAGGGACCAGGTTGTTGGTTTGAGAGCTCTAGGTGCTGTGCGTCCCCACCCCCAGCAATACTGAGATGGACAGAGTTCTCGCTGAACTCCAGGTGGGCTGGCCCTGCTCCTATCCCCCAGTGTGATGCTGCCAGCTCCTCCACCACCTTTCTTTGAACCTATTCTGGTTTTTTTTTTTTTTTGAGACCAAGTCTCGCTCTGTCGCCCAGGCTGGAGTGCAGTGGCGTGATCTTGGCTCACTGCAAGCTCCGCCTCCCGGGTTCACACCATTCTCCTGCCTCAGCCTCCCGAGTAGCTGGGACTACAGGCGCCCGCCACCACGCCTGGCTAACTTTTTGTGTTTTTAGTAGAGATGGGGTTTCACTGTGTTAGCCAAGATGGTCTCGATCTCCTGACCTCATGATCCGCCCATCTTGGCCTCCCAAAGTGCTGGGATTACAGCCATGAGCCACTGCGCCCGGCCTACTTCTGTTTTCAAAAAAATAAAAATATTTTTTGAGACAGAGTCTCACTCTTGTTGCCCAGGCTGGAGTGCAATGGTGCAATCTCAGCTCACTACAACCTCCGCCTCCTGGGTTCAAGTGATTCTCCCGCCTCAGCCTCCTGAGTAGCTGGGATTACAGGCGTGTGCCACCACACCTGGCTAATTTTTGTATTTTTGGTAGAGACGGGGTTTCACTATGTTGGCCAGGCTGGTCTTGAACTCCTGACCTCAGGTGACCCACCCACCTCGGCTTCCCAAAGTGCTGGGATTACAGGCATGAGCCACTGTGCCCAGCCAAAAAAATTTTTTAATAAAAAATATTTAAATATTTGTTCAATGAATACATGAATGAATGGAAATGTGCTTTGTTTGTTTGTTTGTTTTTGTTTTCAAGAGGATCTCGCTCTGTTGCCCAGGCTGAGTGCAGTGGCATGATCACAGCTCACTGCAGCCTCAACCTCCTAGGCTCAAGCAATTCTTCCACCTCAGCCTCCAAAGTAACTGGGACCACAGGAGCACACCACTGTGCCTGACTTATTTATTTATTTATTTAATTTTTTTTTGAGATGGAGTCTCACTTTCTTGCCCAGATTGGAGTGCAGTGCCACAATCTTAGCTCACTGCAACCTCTGCCCCCTGGGTGGAAGCGATTCTCCTGCCTCAGCCTCCCAAGTAGCTGGGATTACAGGCATGTGCCACCACACCCAGCTAATTTTTGCATTTTTTGTACAGACAGGGTTTCACCATGTTGGCCAGGCTGGGCTTGAACTCCTGATCTCAAGTGATCTGCGCACCTTGGCCTCCTAAAGTGTTGGGATTACAGGCATGAGCCACCATTCACAGCCTGTCTCTAAACTCACTTCTAACCCATCAAGAAATTCATTGGTCGGCCGGTTGCGGAGGCTCATGCCTGTAATCCCAGCACTTTGGGAGGCCGAGGAGGGCAGATCACAAGGTCAGGAGATCGAGACCATCCTGGCTAACACGGTGAAACCCCGTCTCTACTAAAAATACAAAAACAAAATTAGCTGGGCGTGGTGGCGGGTGCCTGTAGTCCCAGCTACTCAGGAGGCTGAGGCAGGAGAATGGCGTGAACCCGGGAGGCAGGGCTGGCAGTGAGCCGAGATTGCGCCACTGCACTTCAGCCTGGGCGACAGAGTGAGACTCGTCTCAAAAAAAAAAAAGAAAGAAAGAAAAGAAAGAAAGAAAGAAAGAAAGAAAGAAAAGAAAGAAAGAAAGAAAAGAAAGAAAGAAAGAAAAGAAAGAAAGAAAGAAAAGAAAGAAAGAAAGAAAGAAAGAGAAAGAAAGAAAGAAAGAAAGAAAGAAAGAAAGAAAGAAAGAAAGAAAGAAAGAAAGAAATCAATCCATTGGGCTTCACCTTCAGAACCCATCCAGATGGGCAACTCCTCACCACCTCCATGTGCCCACCATGGCCAGCCCACCTCCATGGGCCCACATGGTCCACACTGGTCCCATTATCATCGTTCTGGACCAGCTTAGTCACCTCTTAACCTGGTGTCCAATGTCTCACGCCCACTGTTTTCCCACAGCCACCAGAGGGCGCCTGGGAACACCTGAGCCTGGGGATGTCCCGCCTCTGCTTAGAGCCCTCCACGGCTCCCACCTCACTAGGAGTAAGTGATTAATCCTCCCCTTGACCTACAAGGCCTAGACAACACCTCCCTGTCACCTCCCTGTCCTCACCTGCTCCCTCTCCCTCATTTTCTCTCCCTCACCATTCCTCCTTGCTGCTCCTGTACCAGGCATGGTGCAGCCACAGGGCATTTGCACATGCTGTTGCCTCTACCTGGAATGCTCTCCTCCCTCTTGACTCATTCCCTCACTCTTTTTCAATTGTGAATTCGGGGTCTTTGCCTGGCTGGAGAAGCCACCCTGATCCATCTTTAGCCTAGAGCTGAGATCAGAAAATTGGGGTAGTCAAGGAAGAAAAAATTCTGAGCTGACTGTGATTAAACATCAGCAAGGCCTTTCCTGACCATCCCATTAAAAATGGCTACTCTCTCCTGATTTCCCAATTCTCCCTTTAGGTCCTCTTTTCTGTTTCTAGCACTTAGCTCTGATGTAACTCACTTGTTGAGTTATCCTGTTTGTGGCTTATTGCCCAGCTGCCTCCCCTAATACCTTCTGTTCCTCCAGGGCAGGGATCTGTGCCCATTTAGTTCCCTGCTGTGTTCTCATGCCCTCAGCAGCACCTGGCACAGAGGAGCTGTTCATGAAGATGTGTGGAATGAAAGGTGAGCCGCTGAAACTCACAGTCCCGAAAGCACAGCCTCCAGAGACAGGCTCCTGGGTTCCAATCCTGACGCCAGGACTGAGAATGTGAGCAAATTATGCCTGCTACGCTCTGCCTCTCAAGCAGTGCAGAGCACAGAATAAGAATCCCAGGTGTCCTCACAAGAAGTTAGAGACTGGCCAGGTGTGGTGGCTCACGCCTGTAATCCTAGCACTTTTGGAGGCCTAGGCAGGCAGATCACCTGAGGTCAGGAGTTCGAGACCTGCCTGGCCAACCATGGCCAACATGGTGAAACCCCGACTGTACTAAAAATACAAAAAAATAGCCAGGCGTGGTGGTGGGCACCTGTAATCCCAGTTACTTGGGAGGCTGAGGCAGGAGAATTGCTTGAACCCAGAGGCAGAGGTTGCAGTGAGCCGAGATGCACTACTGCACTCCAGCCTGGGAGACAGAGCGAGACTCGGTTTCAAAAAAAAGAAAAAAGTTAGAGACCAAAAGATTCCTAACACTGTCAGGGCATCTTCCTATTACCCGTGACTTCACAAGATCAATCTCCACTTTCATAGATGAAGCTCAGAGGAGGAAAATTAGCTGACCAAGGTCACCCTGTTCCTGGTAAGGCACCAGCATTCAAATCCAGGCTTGCAAAATTACCGAGCTCTACTTGGTATTTCTGCTGGCCACTGAGGGGCTGTCCTTGAGCATGAGATTTCTGCTCTAGGTAATGGGCATTTTTAAAAATAGGTAGTGATCTTCTCATCACTGGAGGCAAGCAAGTGGAGGCAGGTTAATTGTGGTAGAGGACACTCCTACACTGAGCAAATATCGAGGGGGGTTTCCTTTCCAATTCCCTCCCATATGATGCTCAAGAAGGGGCTGGCTTATACCTGAAGGGGGCCTGTGATAATACCTTAAAGGGTTTCTTCCACAGGCACTTCCTCTTCAGATTATTTCTTAAAACTTTAATTACAAATTATAGCCGGGCTTGATGGCAGGTAGATGCCTGTAATCCTAGTTACTCGGGAGGCTGAGGCAGGAGAATCGTTTGAATCCAGGAGGCAGAGGTTGCAGTGAGTTGAGATTGTGCCACTGCACTCCAGTCCAGCCTGGGTGACAGAGTGAGACTCGATTTCAAACAAAACAAAACAAAACACTTTAGTTACAAATGGTTTTAGCATGTTTTGCATTCTGTACCTCAACCTTTGTCTTCCTCTGTCAAACTAGATTGATTAACCAGGAAGAGTTTATCAAGAGAAAAAAATTCCTCTAAGAAATGTTATTTCTTCTATTGACACAAACTAGCAATTGATGTAGGAAATTTGGGAAATTCAAAAAAGTATAAAGAATGTATGTGAATGTCATCACAGAATTTTTACTGTTTCTTTTCTTTCTTTTTTTTTTTTTTTTTTGAGACGGAGTCTAGCTCTGTTGCTCAGGCTGGAGTACAGTGGCACAATCTCGGCTCACTGCAAGCTCTGCCTCCTGGGTTCACGCCATTCTCCTGCCTCAGCCTCCCGAGTAGCTGGGACTACAGGCGCCCGCCACCATGCCTGGCTAATTTTTTTGTATTTTTAGTAGAGACGGGGTTTCACCATGTTAGCCAGGATGGTCTCGATCTCCTGACCTCGTGATCCACCCGCCTCGGCCTCCCAACGTGCTGGGATTACAGGCATGAGCCACCACGCCCGGTACTGTTTTTTTTTTTTTTTTTTTTTTTTTTTTTTGAGACGGAGTCTCGCTCTGTCGCCCAGGCTGGAGTGCAGTGGCTGGATCTTGGCTCACTGCAAGCTCCGCCTCCCGGGTTTACGCCATTCTCCTGCCTCAGCCTCCCGTGTAGCTGGGACTACAGGCGCCCGCTACCTCGCCCAGCTAGTTTTTTGTACTTTTTTTAGTAGAGACGGGGTTTCACTGTGTTAGCCAGGATGGTCTTGATCTCCTGACCTCGTGATCCGCCCGTCTCGGCCTCCCAAAGTGCTGGGATTACAGGCTTGAGCCACCGCGCCCGGCCACGGTACTGTTTCTTATCCCATTCTCACACAACCCATAGATGAGAATTCTTTCCATATTATTATCTATTCTCAAATATATGACTTTAATAATGTCTTATTATTTTTATGCTTTATATATTTTTCAATTAGAGTGTCGGTATTTTGTTTTACCCTTGTTTGTTAAGGGCATTCGCCCGTAGAACACTTAGGTCATGTCCTCTTTAAAAATTTAAATAATGCAATCATGAACATTCCTATACATCTACGTGCAGTTATTTTTCAATGAGAAAAATCTAGAGGTGAAATTATCTAGACAGACACATAATAATTCTATGTGTTTATGGCGTAGAGTTTGATGTTTCAATCCATGTATACATTATATCATAATGAAATCAGGGTCATCCGCTGATTTTATACTGGGGTATTAGAGGACCACTGTTAGCCTTGGACAAGAGGGACCCTACCCTGGCACTGATGCATCTGAGGACTACTCTGACCCTGTTCTGTCCTACCCCATCCCAAGGGGTGAAGAGTTTACAGAGTCAAGAGTATGTGTTTACCTTGAGCTTGCACTCCATTATAGAGGACGCTGTACAAGACCTTAGAAGTCCCTGCCCAGGTGGCTCCAAGCCACTAGCAGGGCCAAAAGGTGGGACTTCTTTCTTCTAATGTGAACCACACTGCTGGCGTGTATTTCCTTAGGTGTGGTTAAGCAGTGGTTGCTGATGGAGGGTGTAGCTGCATCTTGAACATACATGGTTGGGATAGCCGTACACATACACACAAGGCCCCTTGCAGTGCTAAGTGACACCTGGGGTGGGAAGAGAAGGGGATAGGACATGGGCTAGAAACGAGCACACAGTGCTCTCCACAGCATCACATTCTGGAGTGGAACTCTAAAGAGTGCAGAAATCCTAAACTGAAGTCTGTTTGTTCATGTTGTTATGAAGGTTGTCAGTCAGTGTGATGAGTTACAGCATATTTTACTTAACTGTTTATTAGCTTTACTTTTAACTGTAAATATTCAGTCACATGGTATATGGGTCTTTATTTGAGCTCCATGAATGTTGGGGAGTGGTCCCACGCATTTTCCTTTCCCTTCCCTTCCTTCCTTTCTTTCTCTTTCTTCCTTTCGTTTCCTTCCTTCCTTCCTTCCTTCCTTCCTTCCTTCCTTCCTTCCTTCCTTCCTTCCTTCTTTCCTCCCTCTCTCCCTTTCTTTCTTTCTTATTTATTTATTTATTTATTTTTGAGTCAGAGTCTCGCTTTGTTGCCAGGTTGGAGTGCAGTGGCGCCATCTCGGCTCACTGCAACCTCCACCTCCCAGGTTCAAGCGATTCTCCTGCCTCAGCCTCCTGAGCAGCTGAGATTACAGGCGCCCGCCACCATGCCTCGCTAATTTTTGTGTTTTTAGTAGAGACAGGGTTTCACCATGTTGGCCAGGATGGTCTTGATCTCTTGACCTCGTGATCCGCCTGCCTCAGCCTCCCAAAGTGCTGGGATTACAGGCGTGAGCCACCGCGCCCAGCTCCTTCCTTCCTTCCTTCCTTCCTTCCTTCCTTCCTTCCTTCCTTCCTTCCTTCCTTCCTTCCTTCCTTCCTTCCTTCTTTCCTCTCTTTCTCTCTTTTTCTTTCTTCTTTCTTTCTCAGGGTCTCTCTCTGTCACCTAGGCTGGATGCAGTGGTGCAATCATGGCTAACTGCAGTTTTGATCTCCTGGGCTCAAGTGATCCTCCCACCTCAGCCTCCAGAGTAGCTGGGACTACAAGCACGTGCCATCATGGCTGGCTAATTTATATATATATATAAAAATATATATATTAAATATATATATTTTATATATATATATATTTTTTTTTTTTGGTAGAGATGAGGTTTCACCATGTTGCTCAGGCTGATCTCAAACTGTTGGGCTCAAGCAATCCGCCTGTCTTGGCTTCTCAAAAGTGTTAGCATTGTAGGCATGAGCCACTGAGCCTGGCTCATGTTTTTGTTAATTTGTAACAGTTAAACATTTATCACAACTTTGTTCTAGTTTGTGATTTGCCTATAAATTTGTTTCAATTTAACAATGTTTTGTCATGTTAAGTAATTATACTTCTTAAATAGTCATATCATTATTTTTCACTGTGCAGTCTTCCATGTGATTGACTTTCTATCACAGTCTCTATAAAGGGTTCTGTTCTTCTCTTTGGTGTTGTTTACTTCACCATGAAAAGGCTTATTTCAGACATATTTAGGGCATGTCTGCCAGTATGCTTTTTATTAGATCTGGATTCTTTTTTTTTTGAGACAGAGTCTTGCTATGTTGCCCAGGCTGGAGTGCAGTGGTTTGATCTCAGCTCACTGCAAACTTCGCCTCCCAGGTTCAAGTAATTCTTCTGTCTCAGCCTCCTGAGTAGCTGGGACTACAGGCATGCGCCACCACACCTGACTATTTTTAGTAGAGATGGGGTTTCACCATATTGGCCAAGCTGGCCTCAAACTCCTGACCTTGTGATCTGCCCGCCTCGGCCTCCCAAAGTGCTGGGGTTACAGGCATGAGCCATCACGCTGGGCCTAGATCTGGATTTCTTAAGTGGAGTCTGAGTTTCTTGGCTTGGGGTTTCATTTTACTTCAGTTTCTGAAGATTTGAAGTAAACCTTCGTACTTTTTCATGACATGAATCCCTCAGGGAGTGTGTTTTATACATTTATGTTTTCCATTGTTGGGTGCATATATATTTATGATTGTTGTATCCTGTTGCTGAATTGATCTCTTTATCATTATATAATGTTTTTCTTTGTTTCTTTATAGTTTTTTATTTAAAGTTTGTTTTGTTTTTTTTTTTTTCCCCTGACATAAGGATTATAATCCCTGCTGTTTTTTGGCTTCTCTTTGGGTAGAATATATTTTTCTTTCTTTTCTTTTTTTTTGAGACGGAGTCTTGCTTTGTCGCTCAGGCTGAAGTGCAGTGGTGTGATCTCAACTCACTGCAACCTCTGCCTCTGGGTTCAAGTGATTCTCCTGCCTCAGCCTCCCTGGTAGCTGAAATTACAGGCATATGCCACCATGCCCGGCTAATTTTTGTACTGTTAGTAGAGATGGGGTTCCACCATGCTGGCCAGGCTGGTCTCGAATGCCTACCTCAAGTGATCTGCTCACCTTGGCCTCCCAAAGCATTGGATTACAGGTGTGAGCCACCATGCTCAGCCCTAAAATATCTTTTTCCATCCCATCTCTTTCATTCTGAGTTTCTTACAGGTGAATTAAGTCTCTTGTAGGCAGCACATGATTGGGTGCTCCTTGCTATCTATTCCTTCACCCCATGTTTTTTGATTGGAGAATGTCATTCATGTCCATTCAAGGTAATTGTTGACAGGTGAGGACTTACTATTGCCATTTTCCTGATTATTTTCCAGTTATTTTATGTATTCTTTTTGTTTCTCCCTCTTTTACTGTTTTTCTTAGTGCTTAAATGATTTCTTCTAGTAGTATGTTTTGATTTCTTCCTTTTAAAACAAGCTTTATGTTGGGATGCTTCAAGAATGTGCATGTCCGCTGGGCGCGGTGGCTCATGCCTGTAATCCCAGCACTTTGGGAGGCCGAGGCAGGTGGATCACGAGGTCAGGAGATCGAGACCATCCTGGCTAACACGGTGAAACCCCGTCTCTATTAAAAATACAAAAAAATTAGCCAGGCGTGGTGGTGTGTGCCTGTAGTCCCAGCTACTCGGGAGGCTGAGACAGGAGAATGGCATGAACCCAGGAGGCAGAGCTTGCAGTGAGCCGAGATCGCACCACTGCACTCTAGCCTGGGCAACAGAGCGAGACTCCACCCCCCCACCCCTGGCAAAAAAAGAATGTGCATGTCATCTTTGTGCAGGGGCCACGATCATCCCTGTATCATTCCAGTTCTAGTTTATGTGCTGCCAAAGCGAACACTGATTTCTGACTTCTTCCTTTTGATTTGTTATGTATATTATAGGCCTTTGCTTTGTGCTTGCCATGAGGCTTGCAAAATACATCTTATAGTGTTAAAAGATTATTTTAAGATGATAACCACTTAACTTTGATCACAGAAATAAAATATCTCTACACTCTTACTCCTACTTTGTATCAAACTTTTCATTTAGGTTATTATGGTTTTTTCTTTCTAGGATTTCTATTTGTGGTTCTAATTGTTTGTACTTCTTTGCCAAACTTCTAATTTTGTTTATAGAGTTTTTTCAAATTTCATTTAATTTTCTATCTGTATTTTCTTTTAGACTCCTGAACTTTTAGAGAATCATTGTGAATTCCTTTTCAGGCATTTTATAGATTTCCTTTTCTTCTGGGTCTGTTACTGGAGCTTTATTATTTTTTTCTAGTAGTGTCATTTTTTTTAAAAACATAAACCTGTGTCCTATGTAGTCGCTTTTATATTTGAGGAGATAGCCATCCTTTCCAGCCTTTGCAGGTGTAATTTGGTTGTGGTAGACCTTTATTATTTAGTTTAGGAATTTTGGATGGGCTGGCTGGTTGAAACTCTGGACAGGCAGACTTTGCTGTGGGGTTCTCTAACTGGGCTGAGTTGCTTCCTGTTCTCTGAGGTTGAGTGATTTTTCTGAATGTGCTCCACAGTCTTGTAAAGGCACTGGCTGGACTCTGCCATCATGTGTGGCTGCTGGCTGGGCTCTTCAGTTGTCACTGATCAGGCATGGTTGGATGTTGTTTTCCCTGGCTGGGTGGTAATGTTATTAGGAACAACAACATGCACCATGTTTCTTGCACATGATGCTGTTTGCTAGTTTCTATGCTGTGTCAAGTGTAGTAAGCCATTCTTGGCATTGCTATCAAGAAATACCTGAGACTGAGTAATTCATGAGGAAAAGAGGTTAAATTGGCTGAGAGTGCTGCAGGCTGTACGGGAAGCATGGTGCCAGCATGCTTCATGGCGTCATCTGCTTTGCTTCTGGGGAGGCCTCAGGAAGCATTACTCATGGTGAAAGGCAGAATGAAAGCAGGCAATTCACATCACAAAAGCAGGAGCAAGAGAGAGAGTGGGGTGGGATTGCTCCATACTTTTAAATGACCAGATCTTGCAAGAACTCACTCACTATTGTGAGAACAGCAGCAAGCCATGAGGGATCTGCCTCCATGACCCAAACACCTCTCACTAAGCCCCACCTCCAACATTAGGGATTATAATTCAACGTGAGATTTGGGTGGGGACAAATATCCTAACCATATCGGCACCTCTGTTGGTGGGGATGCAGAGCAAGCACCAAAACCCATGAACTGGTTCCTGTGAGCCCCTTCTCCGCTGTTCTTTGACCCAACTGACCCCTGGTGTCCAGCCATGCCGGCATTCCCAGCATCTCAAGTGGGACGAGATAGGAGCAAGCTACCCGTGAAGCATCCCAGAATGGTAGAGAAGCTGAATGCTCACTTCCAACTCATCCCTTCTACCGCAAAAACCATGGGTTCAGGAGAACTCTCAGCATATGGTGTCCTGCTGGCCCCAGGGAGGGGCAGTGTAGTCAGAGAGAACCATTCCTCTTACTGTTTCACCATGACTGTTTTTTTTTTTTTGGCTCTTCAGTATGAGGGGGCATCTCAGCCTCACTCCCAAGGTCTTGATATTAATGATAGAATTCTTGACTTTGAAGAGTTGCCAGCGGATTTCCGGTAGGTGAAGTAAGTAAAGACAGAAAACTTCTATTCCACAATCTTGCCGACCTCACTCTCCTGAAAGTATTATTTGGTTCATTTCAGATTTGCCTTCCTAAGGTTTTTCTTTTTTTTTTTTTTTTTTTTTTTTTTTTGAGACGGAGTCTCGCTGTGTCGCCCAGGCTGGAGTGCAGTGGCCGGATCTCAGCTCACTGCAAGCTCTGCCTCCCGGGTTTTTACGCCATTCTCCTGCCTCAGCCTCCCGAGTAGCCGGGACTACAGGCGCCCGCCACCTCGCCCGGATAGTTTTTTGTATTTTTTAGTAGAGACGGGGTTTCACTGTGTTAGCCAGGATGGTCTCGAACTCCTGACCTCGTGATCCGCCCGTCTCGGCCTCCCAAAGTGCTGGGATTACAGGCTTGAGCCACCGCGCCCGGCCCCTAAGGTTTTTCATTTTTTTGAGACAGAGTCTTGCTTTGTTGTCCAAGCTGCAGTATAGTGGCATGATCCTAGCTCACTGCAACCTCCACCTCCTGGGTTCAAGCAATTCTCTTGCCTCAGCCTCCTGAGTAGCTGGGATTACAGGCACACACAACCACACCTGACTAATTTTTGTATTTTTAGTAGAGATGGGGTTTTACCATGTTTGTCTGGCTGGTCTTGAACTCCTGGCCTCAAGTGATCCAACTGCCTTGGCTTCCCAAAGTGTTAGGATTACAGGCATGAGCCACTGTGCCTGGACAGATATTCTTTTTCACATGGAACTATAGCAGACCCTGTAAAATTCTCACCTACATCCCCATGGCTCTTAGTTTTCTTGCTCAGCAGCCAGACTTTGAATTTTCTGTAGACACGGCAAGCGGCATGTGCTGGCACTTTAATGCCTCCTGAGAGAAACCTTCAATCAGTGGCTAATGGGACTGAGTGGATATATTCCCAAGCTCCCTCATACCTCAGGTAGAAAAACACGGAAGTGTATATTCCTGGACACGTCCAAGGGTTCTGCGCATAAGATTAAATTCCAGTGGCCCACGGCAGTACCTTCCTTGGTGATGTGCGTTGAATTGGCTGTTTACCTTGCTTGTTTCACTTCCCACTTCCCTACGCATGTCATTTGAAATCATCTTCTACATAGAATGTTTTCTCTTGAATCCTTATCAAGCATCTGTTTCTTGGGAAATTCAAACTTACCATTTTCCTTCCACATACCAAATATCATTTTCTCATACATTCCTCTGATTTTCTTATCTGTGGAAGAGTCACTTGCTAGTTGTGTGACTCTTAGGAAAACAAAGGACTTATTGTTTCTGAGTGTCCCTTTCGGTTTTTGCAAAACAGGAATTACTACTATTATTATTTTTCTGAGATGGAGTTTTACTCAGTCACCCAGGCCGGAGTGCAGTGGCATGATCTCAGCTCACTGCAACCTCCGCCTCCTGGGTTCAAGCGATTCTCCTGCTTCAACCTCCCAAGTAGCTGGGATTACAGGTGCCCACCACCACACCCATCTAAGTTTTTTGTATTTGTAGTAGAGATGGGATTCCACCGTGTTGGCCAGGCTGGTCTTGAACTCCTGACCTTGGGTGATCCACCCACCTGGGCCTCCCAAAGTGCTGGGATTGCAGGCGTGAGCCACTGTGCCTGGCCAGGAATGATTTTCTTTCCCCACTGCTACCTGATGCATTGCAGACCCTTATGAATCACTCTGTTTTACCCATTCTGTTGTCTCCTCTCTGTCTCTTTACAAGCAGCAGGAAAATGGGACCCGGCTGGTGACAGAATTCCTGCTGGTGGGATTCTCCAGCCTCCCACACCTGAAGACCACACTCTTCACCCTGTTCTTCCTCACCTACCTGGTCACCCTCGGTGGCAATGTCACCATTGTCACCATCATCCATACGGACAGGTTGCTCCACACTCCCATGTACCGCTTCCTGGCAGTGCTGTCCCTCTCAGAGACCTGCTACACGCTGGTCACCATCCCCAACATGCTGGCTCATCTGCTGATGGAGAGCCAGGCCATCTCCATCCCTGGCTGTCGGGCTCAGATGTTTTTCTTCCTGGGTCTGGGATGCAGTCAATGCTTCCTCCTTACCCTGATGGGTTATGATCGCTATGTGGCCATCTGCCACCCCCTGCGCTACTCTATGATCATGAGACCCACCTCTTGCCTCTGCCTGGGAACCCTGGTTTTCTGCTGTGGGTTCTTGGTGGCCTTGATCGAGACCAGCATGATCTTCTCATCCCCCTTTTGCCGCGGAGACCGCGTGGAGCACTTCTTCTGCGACATTGCCCCGGTGCTGAAGCTCAGCTGCGCCGAGAGCACCCACAAGGCGCTGGGCATCTTTTTCCTGAGCGTCCTGGTGGTGCTGATCTCCTTCGTCCTCATCCTCCTCTCCTATGCCTTCATCGTGGCAGCCATCGTGAGGATTCCCTCCGCAGCTGGCCGGCGCAAGGCCTTTTCTACCTGCGTGGCCCACGTCACCGTGGTCGTGGTACATTTTGGCTGCGCCTCCATCGTCTACCTGCGTCCGGAGTCCGGGGCCAACCCCGACCAGGACCGCCTGGTGGCCGTGTTCTACACGGTGGTGACGCCACTGCTGAACCCTGTGGTATACACTCTGAGGAACAAGGAAGTGAGGGTGGCTCTGAGGAGGAGCCTGGCGCGGAGCCGCGGTGTTTTTAAATAAGAACCTGCTTAGCAGGGCACAGTGGCTCACGCCTGTAATCCCAGCACTTTGGGAGGCCGAGGCAGGTAGATTACCTGAGGTCAGGAGTTGGAGACGAACCTGGCGAATGTGGTGAAACGCTGTCTCTAATAAAAATACAAAAATTAGCCGGGCGTGATGATGTGCGCCTGTAATTCCAGCTACTGGGGAGGCTGAGGCAGGAGAATCGCTTGAACTCGGGAGGTGGAAGTTGCAGTGAGCTGAGATGGCGCCATTGCACTCCAGCCTGGGAGACAAGAGTGAAATTCAGTCTCAAAACAAAACAAAACAATAAACAAACAAGCAAAAACCTGGTTTACGTTTCATGCTATTCTAGTTTTTTTTTCTTTTGGAGATAGGTTCTTGCTTTGTTGCCAAGGTTGGAGTGCCGTGGCACAATGATGGCTCACTGCAGCCTCCAGCTCCTGGGCTTAAGTGGTCCTCCCTCTTCAGCCTCCCACATGGTTGGGACTACAGGTGTTCACCACTGTGCCCGATTAATTTTGAAAATTCTAATTTTGTACAGATAGGGGCTCACTCTGTTGCCCAGGCTGATCTCAGACTCTTGGCCCCAAGTGAGCCTCCTGTCTTGGCTTCCCTAAATGCTGGGATTACAGATGTGAGCCACTGAGCCCAGACACTCTAGGGTTTTTATTAGCATGTGTACCTCCACAGACTCAGTTGTCCCATCTGGTAAACAGGGTTCACTCCCAGGCCTTAAATGAGATAGACTTTGTCAACTAATAGTGCCTGAGACTTGGCATAAGCTCAGGAATGGATGCTTTTTCTTTTGTCTCAATTCCTGGACTTGACTGCAATGTATGGTGGTCTGCAGTGTCTGATGTGCACCAGTGGAGGGTGCTATTAAGGCAGCTCCTTGAGGGTGGACTGTGGAAGGTTGTGTCTAGTAGCATTGATCTGGACTGACACTGTCCTCAGCATTCTTTTATTTTGTCACACTAATAAGTAGTTTTTTTTTTTTTAAAATCTTTTTTTTTTTTTTTTTTTTGTGAGACAGAGTCTTGCTTTGTTGCCCAGGCTGCAGTGCAGTGGCACAATCTTGGCTCACTGCAGGGTCCGCCTCCCAGGTTCAAGTGATTCTCCTGCCTCAGCCTCCTGAGTAGCGAGACTACAGGTGCGTGCCACCACACCCGACTAATTTTTGTATTTTTAGTAGAGAGGGGGTTTCACCATGTTGGCCAGGATCGTCTTGAACTCCTGATCTCATGATCTGCCATCTTGGCCTCCCAAAGTGCTGGGATTGCAGGCTTGAACCACTGTGCCTGGCCTATTTTATGTTTTCAAAAATCATATCAATCCTAATAGATGTAAAGTGGTGTCTCATTGTGCTTTAGTGGTTCACTTTTGTTTAATTAGATGCTGATGTTGGATTGAAATAATCCAAAGTATCTTTGACTACAATGGAATAAAATAAGAAATCAGTAACAGAACAAAACTTTATAACTATGCAGAAATGAAACAACACGCTCTTAACCAGGAGGTCAAAGAAGAAATTATGTTAGATTGGAAAGTACTTTGAGATGAATGAAAATGAAAACAAAGCATACTAAAACTTATGGGATGCAGCAAAAGCAGGGCCCAGAGGGCAATTCATAGCTGTGAATGCTTACACTGAAAAAGAAGAAAGATCTTCAATCAATAACCTACCTTTATACTTTGTGGAATTAGAAAAAGGAAAGTTTGCTGAACACTGATGATGAAGCTGACACCATAAAATTCTCCAGGAAAATATGATATGCGCAGTGCTTTATGTGCTGTGTTTTCTATTTGTCCCAAAAGGTCTACTTTGCTTGCTGTCTCGGGAGACCAACCTATATGGACCACATTGATGAGCTTGGCACCCTCTGGTTTTCTGGTTGGGTTTGGCCAATTGGAGGCACTGTCAGGAGATGGAGGTCAGAAGGAAAGAAAGGTCAGGGAGACTATAGAGATACCAGATGCCTGGTTGCTGTAGTTGGCTGCTGTCTTCACTAGGGGCCATAGGCCCTTCTACAAAGCCACTTTCTCTGGGCATCTGTAAGCATTCTCTTCCCTGCACCATCAGGCATTAGTAAGTGTTAACCCCCAGTGTTGCTAGCTCTGGGGTGCTGCACCAGCCCTTAACTTTGTGCACATCGTTACAAAGAGCCCCTTTGAAAAACTTCCCCCAAATTATCCAGAAGCAGTGTGTCTTCCACTTCCTGTTGAATCCAGTTGATACACTTACAAGTAGAATTGCCTAAGAAGAAAATAGGCCAAGCCTAAGGGAAACTCTCCCCATCAATACTCTTCTGATCATGCTGGGGAAACTGAGTCATCATCTCATATAACTCTAACTTTTCATGTAGACATCTGTGCCTTGCCTTTACAATGTTTCTCCTTGCATCTCTGTTTTCTATTTCTGCTGCTCATTCTGCATATTTAAACATATACATGATTATATGACTCTCACAAGGATACTATTTTGAAAATTCTAAACAAAGAGACAGGGTCTCACTCTGTCACCCAGGCTGGAGTGCAGTGATGCATTCATAGCTCGCTGCAGCTTCAAACACCTGGGTTGAAGGGCTCCTCCTGCTTCAACTTCCTGGGTAGTTAGTTGGGACTACAGGCACACAACACAACACCTGGCTAATTTTTTTAAAAAAGAGATGGCATCTCACTACATTGCCCAGGCTGATCTGGAACTCTTGGGCTCAAGTAATTCTCCTGCCTTGGCCTCCCAAAGCACTGGGATTACAGGGATGTGCCACTGCACCCAGCCTAAACAGATGTGTGTGTTGAAATCCTTGCCACTTTCCCATAAATCACATTCCCTTGAAATGATTGTCATCATGGTCACATGGAAAGCGAGGGTAAAGTTTACTATAAGGATAAGGTGGGAGGAGAATGCCTTTCTAGTACTAGAAGGAGAGAAGGTGATGCTAGAAGTTGGGGAAGCAAGTGGTCAGGCACTGGAGCCCTAAAATACAGAAGAGCAGACAGTACGGCAGGGAACCTCTAAGATGGCCCCCAATGATCCCACCTCCCGGTAGTCATGACTTCATATAATTCCCTCCTCTTGAGTAACTTGCTTCTGACCAGTAGAATATCAAAATGTTGAGTGGATGCCATTTCCATGATTGTATTACAAAGATCCTGGCATCTTTCTTGGTAGCAAAATCTCTCTCTTGCTGGCTTTGATGAAGCCAACAGCCTATTTGGAGAGGCAAGAAACTGAGTGTAGCCTACAGCCAACATCCAGTGAGGAAGTGGCCCTTAGTCCAACAGTTTTCAAGTAACTTAATTCATGCTAAAACCACAAAAGTAAACTAGAAAAAGGGTCCTTACCCACTTGAACCTTCAGATAAGACCGCAGCTCTGGCCAACTTTTTGATTGCAGCCTGTGAGTAGCTGTGCCCCAACTAAGATTCCTGATCTATAAACACTTTGAGATAATAAACCTGTGTGGGTTTTTTCTTTTTTTTTTTTTTTTTTTGGAGTCTCACTCTCTGTCACTCATGCTAGAGTACAGTGGCATGATCACGGCTCACTGCAACCACCACCTCCTGGTTCAAGCAATTCTCCTGCCTCAGCCTCCCGAGTAGCTGGGATTACAGGTGTGTGCCACCACATCCAGCTAATTTTTTTTTTTTTTTTTTTTTTTTGAGACAGAGTCTCGCTCTGTCACCCAGGCTGGAGTGCAGTGGCCGGATCTCAGCTCACTGCAAGCTCCGCCTCCCGGGTTCACGCCATTCTCCTGCCTCAGCCTCCCGAGTAGCTGGGACTACAGGCGCCTGCCACCTCGCCCGGCTAAGTTTTTGTATTTTTAGTAGAGACGGGGTTTCACTGTGTTAGCCAGGATGGTCTCGATCTCCTGACCTCGTGATCCGCCCGTCTCGGCCTCCCAAAGTGCTGGGATTACAGGCTTGAGCCACCGCGCCCGGCCCAGCTAATTTTTGTATTTTTAGTAAAGACGGGGTTTTATCAGGGGTTTCCACTTTTGTGTCTTCCTCATTTTCTCTTGCCGTTGCCATGTAAGAAGTGCCTTTTGCCTCCTGTCGTGATTCTGAGACCTCCCCAGCCATTGGAACTGTAAGTCCAATTAAACCTTTTTTTCTTCCCAGTCTCAGGTATGTCTTTATCAGTAGCATGAGAATGGACGAATACAGGTGGTTCCTCAAAAAGTTAAAAATGGATTTAGCATATGATTTAGCAATTCTACTTCTGGGTATACATCCAAAAAACCTGAAAGCAAGCTCTTGAAGAGGTATTTGTACACCCATATTCAGAGCAACATTATTCACAATAGCCAAAAAAGTTGGAAGCAACCCAACTGCCCTTCAGTGGATGGATGAATAAATAAGACATGGTGTAGTACATACCACCATACAACGGAATATTATTCATTCTTTTTTTTTTTTTTTTGAGACAGAGTCTCTCTGTCGCCCAGGCTGGAGTGCAGTGGCCGGATCTCAGCTCACTGCAAGCTCCGCCTCCCGGGTTTACGCCATTCTCCTGCCTCAGCTTCCCGAGTAGCTGGGACTACAGGCACCCACCACCTTGCCCGGCTAGTTTTTTGCATTTTTTAGTAGAGACGGGGTTTCACCGTGTTAGCCAGGATGGTCTCAATCTCCTGACCTCGTGATCCGCCCGCCTCGGCCTCCCAAAGTGCTGAGATTACAGGCATGAGCCACCGTGACCGGCCATATTATTCATTCTTAAGAAGAAGGAAATTCTGACACGACATGGATGAGCCTGGAGGATAGTACGCTAAGTGAGATAAGCCAATAACAAAATAAGAAGTACTGTATAATTCTACTTCTATGAGGTACCCAGATAATTCTACTTCTATGAGGTACCCAGAGCATTCAAATTCATAGAGACAGAAAGTAGAACACGAGTTACCATGGCCTGAGGGAGATGAGAATGGGGAGTGAGTGTTTAATGGGTATGGAGTTTCACTTTCGCAAGATGGAAGAGTCCTGATAATGGGTGGTGGTCATGGTTACACAACAGTGTGAATGTATTTAATGCCACTGAGACTTAAAAATGACCCTACTGGACCGGGCGCGGTGGCTCAAGCCTGTAATCCCAGCACTTTGGGAGGCCGAGACGGGCGGATCACGAGGTCAGGAGATCGAGACCATCCTGGCTGACACGGTGAAACCCCGTCTCTACTAAAAATACAAAAAATTAGCCGGGCGCGGTGGCAGGCGCCTGTAGTCCCAGCTATTCGGGAGGCTAAGGCAGGAGAATGGCGTAAACCCGGGAGGAGGAGCTTGCAATGAGCTGAGATCCGACCACTGCACTCCAGCCTGGGCAACAGAGCGAGACTCCGTCTCAATCAAAAAAAAAAAAAAAAAAAAAAAAAAAAAAAAATGACCCTACTGGTAGTGTTTATGTTACGTGTATTTTGCCACAACTAAAAATAGAAATTAAGTTAAAAGAGATACGCAATGAAAGGCAGCCAGTTAGCAACATTGAGTTGGCAAGATAAGAGTTTATTTCTCTTGTAGATATCTTGGTTCTGAAATATCTAAATCACCTCTCTCTAAACAGGCAGAACTAGATGAACTAGTACCACTGCATACAATGTACGTGCACCTCCTTATTCTCATACACAGACCATCCCTATCTAAGAGACATAGTCTAGATGTGTCATGACTCATCTAGTCATGACTCATCCACTCACTGGTCCAGTTTGAAATATAACATTCCTCCATTGAGCTCTGGTATGGTTTCTCATAGTCTGGTGGCCTACAAACTTAGAAAGCTCCCTCTAGTCTACATGTAGTATAAATGATAAAACCATAGTCAAACAAACAAACAAACCCCTCTGCCCCCAATTTCCCAAACAATAAAAAACCCCAACTTCAATGGAAGCATGGGAAATACACAAAAGTCAATGAATTGCAATATGAAATTTTCATTATGCAGGAATTAACTAGGTGTGCAGTGGTTCATGCTTGTAATCCCAGCACTTTGGGAAACTGAGGTTGGAGGACTGCTTGAGGCCACGAGTTTGAGAACAGCCTGGGCAACATAGTGAGACCCCATCTCTACAAAAGAAACAAAACATTATCTGGGTGTGATGGTGTGTGCCTGTAGTCCCAGCTACTCAGGAGGCTGAGATGGGAGGATTGCTTGAGCCCAGGAGATTGAGACTGCAGTGAGCTATGATTGTGCCACTGTACTCCAGCCTGGGCGCCAGAGAAAGACCCAGTCTGTAAAAAGCAAAACAAAACAAATACAAATTTTATTAGGCAGAAATTGTGAAGACTCCTTGAAGGGCAGCATTGCCAGAGAGTAAGTCCTTTGTCCATTGTCCTCCATGGTCCTTGGTTTTGTCCTCTAGCAGGGCCCTTCATTGTTTTCTATGCCCCAAGGCCATTTCTGAAGCTTTCTCATCTAATTTCTTGCTGGTACAATTTTGAGTGGGCTCATGACACAAATTTGGGGGATTTTTTTTTTTTGAGATAGGGTCTTCCTCTGTTACTCAGGCTGGACTGCAGTGATGTGAATATGGCTCACTGCAGCCTCAACCTTGTGGGCTCAAGGGATCCTCGTACCTCAGGCTCCCATGTGTCTGGGACCACAGGCATGCACCCCCATGCTCGGCTAATTTTTTAAATTTTTTGCAGAGATTGGGTCTCACTTTGTTGCCTAGGCCAATTCTCAAACTCCTGGGCTCAATTGATTCCCCTGCCTTGGCTTCCCAAAGTGCTGGGATTACAGGCATGAACCACTGCTCCCGGCCAAAATTGTTTTTATTTTATTTTATTTTATTTATTTTATTTTATTTTTCTGAGATGGAGTCTCCCTTTGTCACCCAGTCTAGAGTACAGTGGCGCAATCTTGGCTCACTGCAATATCTGCCTCCCTGGTTCAAGCGATTCTCCTGCCTCAGCCTCCCGAGTAGCTGGGATTATAGGCATGCGCCATCATGCCAGGCTAATTTTTGTATTTTTAGTAGAGATGAGCTTTCACTAGTTGGCCAAGCTGGTCTTGAACTCCTGACCTCAAGTAATCCACCTGCCTCAGCCTCCCAAAGTGCTAGGATTACAGTCATGAGCCATTGCTCCCCGCTGAGATTGTTTATTTAATGTCAAATAATCACAGTCAAAAGACTGTGCCAAAGCAGGCCAGGCTTACAGCCTCTATGCCTGGACCTTGGTATTCTCTCATCTTTTCTTTCTTTCTTTTTTTTTTTTTGAGACAGAATTTCGCTCTTGTTGCCCAGGCTGGAGTGCTATGGTGTGATCTCGGCTCACCGCAACCTTCATCACCTGGGTTCAAGCCATCCTCCTGCCTCAGCCTCCCGAGTAGCTGGGATTATAGGCGTGGGCCACCACACCCAGCTAATTTTTGTATTTTTAGTAGAGACAGGGTTTCACCACGTTGGCCAGGATGGTCTCGATCTCCTGACCTCGTGATCCGCCCGCCTTGGCCTCCTAAAGTGCTGGGATTACAGGCATGAGCCACCGCGCCCGGCGGTATTCTCTCATCATAGTGACAGCTACTCTTAGCTTTCTGAAAAGCAGAGTTGCGAGGGGAGGCAGTACTCTTGCTCCTGGGTTGACTCTCACGGTCTAGAAGAGAGTGCCAAGTGGGAAGCTGCTGAGAACCCGCTGCCTCAGCAGAGCCATCTTGCATGGATGCTTCATTTTGTGGGTGCAGGAGGTGTTTTGCTTTGAAGCCCTGTGAGGCCCTGAATCACCACAGTCAGTTCATTTCAACTGTAGCCTGCATGGAGAAAGAGCCTCCCTTGATATAATTCTTTTTTTTTTTTTTTTTTTTTTTTTTTGAGACAGAGTCTCACTGTCTCACCCAGGATGGAGGGCAGTGGTGCGATCTCGGCTCACTGCAACTTCCCCCTCCCAAGTTCAAGCAATTCTCCTGCCTCAGCCTCCTGAGTAGCTGGGACTACAGGTGCCCACTGCCACACCCTGCTAATTGTTTGTATTTCAGTAGAGACAGTGTTTCACAGTGTTGCCCAGGCTGGTCTCCAACTCCTGAGCTCCAGGCTGGTCTCGAACTCCTGAGCTCAGGCAATCCACTGGCCTCAGCCTCCCAAAGTGCTGGGATTACAGGTGTGAGGCACCAGGCCCAGCCTCATTGATGTAATTCTATTCCTTCCATCTCCACTTGCTACAGTACATCTCTCTCATTATTAATAGTAGCCAGAAGTAGTCAATACACACACACAAATAGTCTGAGTTCTTCCAATGACATCTCCAAAGCTTAGAGACTCCATCAGTACCTGCTCTGTTATTGAAGACATCACAGTTTTACCTAGTGGTTTGCCATAACCTAATACTGAAAGCTATTCACTTCTTGAGGAATATTTTGTTTTTTCCAGTTTTGGGCTATTAACAAAAAGCTTCTATGGGTCAGCTCAACCCAGGATGTTGGATTTCAATTTCAATTTTTTTTTTTTTTTGAGACAGAGTCTTGCTCTGTCGCCCAGGCTGGAGTGCAGTGGCGAATCTCCTGCCTCAGCCTCTTGAGTTGCTGGGATTACAGGTGCACGCCACCAGGCCTGGCTAATTTTTGTATTTTTAGTAGAGATAGGGTTTCACCATGTTGGCCAGGTTGGTGTCGAACTCCTGACTTCAAGTGATCTGCCTGCCTCGGCTTTCCAAAGTACTGGGATTACAGGTGTGAGTCCCCGTGCCTGGCTTCAATTTTTCTTTTTTGAGAAAAGGTCTTGCTCTGTTGCCTGGGCTGGAGTGCAGTGGCGTGATCATAGCTCACTACAGCCTCAAACTCCTGGGCTCAAGCAATCCTCCCATCTCAGCCTCCCAGGTAGCTGGGACTACAGGTGCACACCACCACACCTGGCTAATTTTTAAATTGTTTGTAGAAACAGAGTCTTTCTTTTTTTTTTTTTTTTTTTTTTTTTTTTTGAGACGGAGTCTCGCTCTGTCGCCCAGGCTGGAGTGCAGTGGCCAGATCTCAGCTCACTGCAAGCTCCGCCTCCCGGGTTCACGCCATCCTCCTGCCTCAGCCTCCCAAGTAGCTGGGACTACAGGCGCCCGCCACCTCGCCCGGCTAGTTTTTTGTACTTTTTAGTAGAGACGGGGTTTCACCGTATTAACCAGGATGGTCTCGATCTCCTGACCTCGTGATCCGCCCGTCTCGGCCTCCCAAAGTGCTGGGATTACAGGCTTGAGCCACCGCGCCCGGCCGAAACAGAGTCTTTCTAAGTTGCTCAGGCTGGTCTCAAACTCTTAAGCCATCCTCCCGCCTTGGCCCCCCAAAGGGTTGCGATCACAGGCATGAGCACCCAGCCTCCTTTTCAGTTTTGAGGGACATGTTGAGCACATTGAAAGTTATGTAGGGTGACTCCATTTTTCTTTTAAATTTTGGGAACCTATTCATTTATACATTACTAACAACTCCTTTAGTAATGTTTTTGTGGTTTCTGTGGATTATTTTCCCCAGTGGCGAGAGCTTGTTGGTTTTCATTTATTTGCTTGAGTGGATGGAAATACCAGTTCCACCATTCCCTGTTACGCATTACCTCCTACAGGTGTGGAGCCAGTTAGGACTCACACCTCATGACGATGGTTGGAAGCCTACACAATGCTGTCCTTGGCCCAAGGAGATGAAAGCCAGGATTAGGGGCCTGCATCAGTTTAGAAGGAGCTCTAAGTGCCTAAGGAGCCTTCTCAAAGGCTGTAGGAGCGTTTAGAAACACAGGCATTTCATGCCCACCGGGAAGAGTCAGGAAATCTGGGAACCAGTTTAACTCTGAACCACTCGCTGGGACTTGCAGAGATCACCCGCCTCTGTGCCTCACAAGTCATCAAAGAGAGGAACTGACATTGATGATCGCTTCCCTCTGTGACATTTCCAGACTCTATACTTACTACGAAACTCATAAAAATAAGGATTGACGAGGATATGAGGGTGTGGTAAGTGCATTGCTTCCCCAGACTTGAAACACTTAACAGTAGCGTTTCCTGCGAGTAACATCAAAGACGCCTTTGAACTGAACAGGCAGAAATTGAGTCCCTCTTCCAGTTCTCTTTCAAACCTTCTGGTTACTTCAAGGTACCACTTTGGTTTGACACCAGTGTGTCTTTAAACAATACTATTTATTTATGGACATTGTGTGTGTGCATATAATTATTTATTTACACATATATGTATAAAATTATATGTATGTAATTTTAGTGTTTACAGGATCATGCAATAAAATTGAACATTTTCAGAGTTCAGTTCAATAAAAGTTTTAACATAGGTAACCACTATCATAATTAGAATTGTAACATAAGCAACCACCACAATACAAAACAGTTCTATCACCCCCAAAACCTTCTATGCTGCCCCTTTTATTCTAACACCCTTCCCTAACCCCTGGCAACACTGATCTCTCCTCCCACAGCATGGTTTTGTCACTCTTGGAGAATATCGTATAAATGGATCATATTAGTGGTACCTTTGAAATTGGCTTCTTTCTTTTTTGTTTTGAGATAGAGTTTCACTTTTGTTGCTCAGGCTGGAGTGCAATGGTACAATCTTGGCTCACCGCAACCTCTGTCTCCTGGGTTCAAGTGATTCCCCTGCCCCAGCCTCCTGAGTAGCTGGGATCACAGGCGCCAACCACCACACCTGGCTAATTTTTTAATATTTTTAGTAGAGACGGGGTTTCAACATGTTGGTCAGGGTGGTCTCGAACTCCTGACCTCAGGTCATCCACCCGCCTCAGCCTCCCAAAGTGCTGGGATTACAGGCATGAGCCCCACACCCGGCCAAGATTGGCTTCTTTCAATCAGGCTATGTTGAGATTCATCCAAAGTGTTGTGTGTTTCTCTGCTTTTCTGTTTTGTTGTATTTTATGTTTTTAGCAAGACAGAGGGTCTTGCTTTGTCTTCCAGACTGGAGTGCAGTAGGACAATCTTGGCTTACTGCGGCCTCGAACTCCTGGGCTCAAGGGATCTTCCCGCCTCAGCCTCCAGTATCTGAGACTACAGCTGCATGCCACCATGTCTGGCTAGTTATATATATATATATATATTTATTTGAGATGGAGTCTTGCTTTGTCACCCAGGCTAGAGTACAATGGTACGATCTCAGCTCACTGCAACCTCTGCCTCCCGGGTTCAAGAGATTCTCTTCCTTCAGCCTCCTGAGTAGCTGGGATTACAGGCACCCATCACCACGCATGGCTAATTTTTTTTTTTTTTTTTTTTGAGACGGAGTCTCGCGCTGTGTCACCTAGGCTGGAGTGCAGTGGCGCGATCTTGGCTCACTGCAAGCTCCGCCTCCCAGGTTCACGCCATTCTCCTGCCTCAGCCTCCGAGTAGCTGGGACTACAGGCGCCCGCCACCACGCCCGGCTAGTTTTTTGTATTTTTAGTAGAGACGGGGTTTCACCATGTTAGCCAGGATGGTCTCGATCTCCTGACCTCGTGATCCACCCGCCTCGGCCTCTCAAAGTGCTGGGATTACAGGCTTGAGCCACCGCGCCCGGCCTCCTGGCTAATTTTTAATATATATATATTTTTTGAGACGGAGTCTTGCTCTGTCGCCCGGGCTGGAGTGCAGTGGCGCGATCTCGGCTCACTGCAAGCTCCGCCTCCCGGGTTTACGCCATTCTCCTGCCTCAGCCTCCCGAGTAGCTGGGACTACAGGCGCCCGCCACCTCGCCCGGCTAGTTTTTTGTATTTTTTAGTAGAGATGGGGTTTCACCGTGTTCGCCAGGATGGTCTCGATCTCCTGACCTCGTGATCCGCCCGTCTCGGCCTCCCAAAGTGCTGGGATTACAGGTTTGAGCCACCGAGCCCGGCCAATTTTTTATATTTTTAATAGAGCAGGGTTTCACCATGTTGATCTGGTTGGTCTCGAACTCCTGACCTCAGGTGATCCACCCGCCTAGGCCTCCCAAAGTGCTGGGATTACAAGCGTGAGCCACTGCACCTTGCCTGTTGCGTTTTAGTAGTTGGCCCTCTATTGCTGAGCAGCGTTTCATGGTATGGGTGAATCACAGTTTATTCCTTTCTTAAGGGATTTTTTTTTCCCCAGTTTTCAGCTATTGCAAATAGAGCTCCTACGAATAAGCACGTGCAGATTGTGTGTGGTTGCATATTGTTCAAAATCCTCTCTGGCTTTCCAATTCACTTAGAATAAAATTTGCAGTCCCCCTGCAGTCTGTAAAATCACACCTGTCTGGCCTTTGTCCAGCCTTTGATAGCATTTCCTCCCTGCCTCCTCTGCTCTCTTTCTTCCAGCGATCCTAGCTTTCCTGACTTTCTCTGCACATGCAAAGCCCATCCCATTTGTAATGAGTTGAATGGTAGATGCTAAAATGTACATTCAGAACCTGCGAATGTGACGTAATTTAGAAAATGTTTTTGCAGAAGTGAGGGGTCTCAAGATGAGACTATCCTGGATTAGGGTGGTACCTAAATGCAACATCAAGTGTCCTTATAAGACATAGAGGAGGAGGGCTGGGCTTGGTGGCGCATGCCTGTAATCCCAGTGCTTTGGGAGGCTGAGGCAGGTGGATTGCCCAATGTCAGGAGTTCGAGACCACTCTGGTCTACTTGGTGAAACCCTGTCTCTGGCTGGGCGCGGTGGCTCACGCCTGTAATCCCAGCACTTTGGGAGGCCGAGGCGGGCGGATCACAAGGTCAGGAGATCGAGACCACGGTGAAACCCCGTCTCTACTAAAAATACAAAAAAATTAGCCGGGCGCGGTTGTGGGCGCCTGTAGTCCCAGCTACTCTGGAGGCTGAGGCAGGAGAATGGCGTGAACCCGGGAGGCGGAGCTTGCAGTGAGCCGAGATCGTGCCACTGCACTCCAGCCTGGGCGACAGAGCCAGACTCCGTCTCAAAAAAAAAAAAAAAAAAAAGAAAAAAGAAACCCTGTCTCTACTAAAAATACAAAAAAATTTAGCTGGGTGTTGTGGCGTGTGCCTGTAAGCCCAGCTACTCAGGAGGCTGAGGCAGGAGAACTGCTTGAACCCAGAAGGTGGAGGTTGCCATGAGCCAAGATCGCGCCACTGTACTCCAGCCTGGGACACGCAGTGAGACTCTGTTTCAAAAAAAAAAAAGGAAAAAAAACAAAAAACAAAAAACAGAAGTAGATGCAGGCACAGGGAATAAGGCCATCTGAAGATATTGCAGAAACTGGAGTGACGCAGCCACAAGCCAAAGAATGCCTGGAGCCTCTGAAAGTTGGAGGAGGTAAGGATCCTCCCCCAGAGATCTTCAGAGAATGTATAGCCCAGCTGATGCCTCCACGCTGAATTTCTGGCCTCCAGAGTGTAAGAAAATTAATTCCTGTTGTTTCAAGCCACCCAATTTGTAGTAATGTATTATGGCTGTCAAAGGAAATTAATAAACCACCTCAGGGCCTTTACACGTGCCATCTCCTCTACCTGGATTACTCTTTCCCCAGATTCTTGTGGGGCCCATGTCCTCACTTCCTCCTGGTCTCTCTGCTCAACTCTCACCTACTTAGAGAGTCCTCCTGCTCGTCTTAAGAGAGGCCCTTACTGTATCCCTCTAACTCTATAATTTGTTGCACTTCTCTTTAAATATCAATCAATTTTGATACATGGTATTTGTTCCCTCTCCTGCCCCACCCCCGCCCCTTTTTTAAGAGACAGGGTCTTTTTGCTTGCTCTGTTGCCCAAGCTGGAGTGCAGTGGCATGATCACAGCTCACTGTAGCCAGGACCTCTTGGGTTCAAGCAATCCTCCCTTCTCAGCCTCCCAAGCAGCTAGGATAACAAGCACCTGCCACCATGCTCAGCTAATTTTTTTTTTTTTTTAATTTTTTAGACAGAGTCTTGCTCTGTTGCCCAGGCTGGAGTGCAATGGCGTGATCTCAGCTCATTGCAACCTCCGCCTCCTGGCTAAGTTTATTTATTTACTTATTTATTTTTATTTTTTTGAGACGGAGTCTCACTCTGTCGCCCAGGCTGGAGTGCAGCGGTGTGATCTCGGCTCACTGCAAGCTCTGCCTCCCGGTTCAGGCCATTCTCCTGCTGCAGCCTCCTGAGTAGCTGGGACTACAGGCGCTCCTGCCACCACGCCCGGCTAATTTCTTTTTGTATTTTTTTTGAGAGACAGGGTCTCACGCTGGTTTCACCGTGTTAGCCAGGATGGTCTCGATCTCCTGACCTCGTGATCCGCCCGCCTCGGCCTCCCAAAGTGCTGGGATTACAGGCGTGAGCCACCGCGCCCGGCCTTTATCTACTCTTTATCCAGCTTCCCTGAATGTTAACATATAACCATAATACATTTACTGAAACAAAAAGATTAACACTGGTTCATTACTATTAACTCAACTCCAGACTTTATTTGGATTTCACTAGCTTTATCCGCAAATTTGTCCTTTTCTTGATTCCTGGATCCAGTCCAGGGTACTATATTTAATTTACTTGTCACATCTCCTTTCCTGCCTCTGGTCTGTGGCAGTGCCTCAGTCTTTCTTTGTTTTTCATGACCTTGACAGTTTTAGAGAGGCCTGGTTAGGCATTTTATAGAATGTGACTCAATTTGAGTTCCTTTGCTTGCTACTATATTATATAAAAAATATACACATATATATGCATAAATATTCATTTATAGTGTGGAAAACATACATAACATAAAATTTACCATTTTAAGTATTATTATTTTGTGAGACACGGTTTGCTCTGTCGCCCAGGCTAGAGTGCAGTGGTACATACAGCCCCGCTGGTGTGGAAAGCGAGCTGTGTTCGGACGGCCTGAACCTACGGGATTACATTGTTTGACCAATGGAAGGCTGCGGAAGGTGGGCCCCCAAAGGTCTGGGATCCTGAAGCCGCCGGGGGGCGTGGCCTCCAGGTTTAAAAAAAATAAAATGGGTGTGAGGCCTGCAGTGCGAGCCAATGAAAGGCGAGGGGAGGCGGGGTCTGTGCGCCAGGCGGCCAGTAGAGGCAAGGCTCTTTCGGGTGGCCCCGGAGCGTGGCTCCGACTGTGCGCATGCGCATCGGGCCGGACTACGGGGCGCCGCTGAGCCAAGTGGGCGACACGGGCAAGGACGGGCTCCCGGGTCACGTGACACGGAGCTGGCCGAATTCTGCAGAAGGCAACGCCATAGCCTAGAGGTGAAAGTGCATAGCCTCGGGGGTCGAGCTGGTGTGGGAGAACTACATCCTGATGCGATGTGACCTCGACCCGTAGCCCGGGGTCTGGGTCCAGGCTCGGGCCCGTGCGCTCTCTAAGGGAGAGGCGTGGCTTGCGTGGAGGGTTGCGCCAGCTAACCTGGGGGCGTGACCTCGTGCCTCTTGGTGACGTACCGTGGGGCGGGCTCACTCCTGGGGCTGAGTTTTGGGGTCCCGTTGTGGAAAGAGGACGGGCTTCTGCCTGTCCACTGACAGGTAGGTAAGTGGAAGATAACTCTGTGGTGCTGTCGTCGCCGCTTTGACCTGTGGTGGCTAGTTTGGGTGGGAGTGGTGGTGACATAAAGGATTGGGGCTAGGCCCGCGAGGGGCGTGACCTTGTCACAGAGAGGCGTGGCTTCACTCCGAGCCTAGGCGCACAAAGGGCGTGGGCTGGCAGGGTTGGGGGCGTGGCCGCACAGAAACTGGCGGCAAGGGGCGTGGTCCTGAATCCGGGCTGGGAGAGGGGGCGCGATTTCTTCCGGATAGGTTCCCTGTCGCGCCCAAATCTGGGAAGTGCCCTTTCTCTCTTAGGTGCCACCTCATGGAGACCCCCGCGGCCGCCGCCCCTGCCGGGAGCTTATTTCCCTCCTTCCTGCTCCTGGCCTGCGGGACGCTGGTGGCCGCCTTGCTAGGCGCCGCGCACCGCCTGGGGCTCTTCTATCAGCTGCTGCACAAGGTGCGGGACATAGAATGGGAGGTGGGCTGGGGGCAGTCAAAGAGGGAGGGACCTCGTGGTGCTGCTTCCAGCTCACTCATTGCGCAGGGTGGGAAAGCGAGCCCCGACTAGTCCAGAGGGACTGGTAAGAGGCTGTGTCCAGGGCCCTGTCTCCATTGCCACGCTGCGTATGGGGGCCTGGACTTTGCCACTAGTGAGAGACAACATGGAAGCTGCCGCTGCCCGGGCACTTGCACCCCACCTACCTCCTTCCCCAGTGACTCTTTTCACAGAACAGATGGACAGCACCCCTAAACTGGATGGGATAAATGCGGCAGAGGGCAGGCACCAGCAAGGGGGTGGCAGTGAGTTTCATAACAGTTGCCCTCTGCTGACAGTACTGTAGACTTTCTTATCTACCCGTTAACCTTTTCCTTGAAAGTAGGTGCTGTTCTTTCTGCCTCATTTTCTGCAAGAGGAAGCTGAGGCTCAGAGAGATTGTGTGGTGGTTTGCCCTAGGTGACATGTTTGGAAAGAGCTGACCCCACAGGCTTCCCCCGAACTCCTTGCACCTGTTTGAAATTTACCCCTTCCTCAGACTTCCTTCTTAACCCTTTCTCTCCTAGCAGGGACCAAGCTTGACCTCTCCCTCCCCAAACCCTTCTCTGATCCTTCCTCTGCTAGCCAAGAGTCATGCCACTGACCTTCAGGACTTGCAGAGATTTAAAGCAAGCCTTGGATGTGTAGGGCTGTGAGGCAGCTGGAGTTGGGAGGCCTCGGCACAGTCTATGCCAGCAGCTCACTCCTATGCCAGGCACATGGTGGCTGGCAGCCTGTCAACTAAGCCCTGGGCCTGTTTAGCGTCTATCAGGAGGGTATCAGGGAGGCTGGAATCAGGAGCCCAGCTGCCAGGCCCTGCAGGGATACTGGAGGACAGTCAGGAGTCACAGCAGATGGCTCCCTGGCAAACTCCCTGGGTTATATAACCGTCTCCTCTCTCCCTGATTGCCCTGCCATCCTGGAGACAGGCAGTGTAACAGTGGGGCACTTAAGAGCGTGGGTTCTATTGGACTTTCATTCTTACTTGGGTAAGTCTTGATATCCTCAGCTTAAGAGGGATGTAGTGACAAGAGGATCTGATAAGATGTTATGCCTTGCTTTGAGCCTGGTGTGTAGTATAATATATGCCTAACCAAGACCAAGCTTCTCTTGACCTCTCACCCTGCTCCTGCCCCCTTACCTGGGGCAGGGTGATTGCCCCCTTTCCCAGCTGCCCTCTGCCCTGATCTTTAACTTTATTGCTCCACCTGTCCTTGGGCCCAGGTGGACAAGGCAAGCGTCCGGCATGGTGGAGAGAACGTGGCCGCTGTGCTGAGGGCCCATGGCGTGCGGTTCATCTTCACGCTGGTCGGTGGGCACATTTCCCCACTGCTGGTGGCCTGTGAGAAACTGGGCATCCGTGTGGTGGACACACGCCATGAGGTCACGGCCGTCTTTGCTGCTGATGCTATGGCCCGCCTGTCCGGTGAGAGCATTGCGGAGAGGGCTGGGGATTGGTTGGACTGTGGGATACAGTGTCTGTGAGGGTTGGGGCTTTTCAGAGGTGGGAGAATGGCCAAGAGAGTGGGCATGGCTGTGATGGGCTCTGTGTTCCAGGAACGGTGGGTGTGGCGGCAGTGACAGCAGGCCCTGGCCTCACTAACACAGTGACGGCGGTGAAGAATGCTCAGATGGCTCAGTCCCCGGTCCTGCTTCTGGGTGGGGCCGCCAGTACTCTGCTGCAGGTACCCAGTCCTTGGGGGCTGGTGGGGGCCTAGGTGGGGCTTAAAGGGCTCATGTGGTAACCCTACCACACCTCTGTCTTTGCCAGAACCGGGGTGCGCTCCAGGCCATTGATCAGCTGTCCCTTTTCCGGCCACTCTGTAAGTTCTGTGCGTCTGTGCGGAGGGTGAGGGACATCGTGCCCACCCTGAGGGCTGCGATGGCTGCTGCCCAGTCGGGCACCCCAGGTAGGTGGAGGATGGTGATGCTGAGCAGTGCTGGGGCCGAGGGGCTGGGGACATGTTGTGGACTCAGCGTCTTCCCTGCCCCTGCAGGTCCAGTGTTTGTGGAGCTGCCCATTGACGTGCTGTACCCCTACTTCATGGTCCAGAAGGAGATGGTGCCAGCCAAGCCACGCAAGGGCCTCGTGGGCCGAGTGGTCTCCTGGTGAATAGCCCCACCACTGCCATTCTCTCCTCTATCCCCCGTCCTCTCCTGCAGCTTCCAGCCTGTGTCCATCCTCCTTTGATTCACTTGTGGAGTGGGAGGAGACAGCTGTGGGGAGAGCATTCCAGGTAGAAGGAACAGCATGTGCAAAGGTCCTGGGGCAGGAATGAATTGGGTGGGTGGGAAAAGCAAGGTGGCCCTCATGGAGGCAGCAGAGGGGAGAGGCTCAGGACAGCCCTCCTCCTCCTCCTCCTCCTCCTCCTCCATCATCATCTCTTCTTCCTCCTCCCTCTTCCTTCCTCTTCTCCTCCCTTTCCTCCCCGCCTTTCCCCTCGTCTTCTTCGTTTTCCTCCTCCTTAAGGATGATCCTTGAACCTCAGAAGGGAGGTTCATTCTTACATTTACAGAGGAGGAAGCTCAGAAAGGTGAAGTCACTTGCCCAAAGTCACACAGCTAAGAAGTAGCAGAGCCCAGGCCGGGAGCGGTGGCTCACACCTGTAATCCCAGCACTTTGGGAGGCCGAGGTGGGTGGATCACGAGGTCAGGAGATCGAGACCATCCTGGCTAATACGGTGAAACCCCGTCTCTACTAAAAGTACAAAAAAAAAAAAAAAAAAAAAAAAAAAAAAAGCTGGGCATGGTGGCAGGCGCCCGTAGTCCCAGTTACTCTGGAGGCTGAGGCAGGAGAATGGCGTGAACCCGGGAGGTGAAGCTTGCTGTGAGCCAAGATCACGCCATGGCACTCCAGCCTGGGAGCCTGGGTGACAGCGCGAGACTCTGTCTCAAAAAAAAAAAAAAAAAAAAGTGGCAGAGCCCAGACTCGAGCCCTCTCCTTTCCTCCTCCTTTCCTTCCCTCACATCTTTGTCCCTTCCTTTTTTTTTTCTTTGAGACAGAGTCTTCGTTCTGTTGCTCAGGCTGGAGTGCAGTGGTGCGATCTTGGCTCACTGCAACCTCTACCTCCTGGGTTCACGCCATTCTCCTGCCTCAGCCTCCCGAGTAACTGGGACGACGGGCGCCCGCCACCACGCCTGGCTAATACTTATATTTTTTGTAGAGACGAGGTTTCATCATGTTGGCCAGGCTGGTCTTGAACTCTTAACCTCAAATGATCCACCCTCCTCTGAAGGGGTGGCCTGCCCCTCCAGACCTGTGGGCGTTTCTCATTAGATGGAACGAGAGACTTGAGAAAAGAAATGAGACACAGAGACAAAGTATAGAGAAAGAAAAAGTGGGCCCAGGGGACTGGCGCTCAGCATACAGAGGACCCACACCCGCACCGGTCTCTGAGTTCCCTCAGTATTTATTGATCGTTATCTTTACCATCTTGGAAAAGGGGAAGTGGCAGGATAATAGGATCATAGTAGGGAGAAGATCAGCAGAAAGACATGTGAATAAAGATCTCTGTGACATGAGTAAGTTTAAGGAAAAGTGCTGTGCCTTGATATGCATATGCAAATATCTCTATAAACCTTTTTAGTGCATAGAGAGCAGGATTGCCGCTAGCATGTCACACCTTCAGCCCTAAGGCGGTTTTCTCCTTTCTCAGTAAATAGAACATACAATCGGGTTTTACACTGAGATGTTCCATTGCCCAGGGATGGGCAGGAGACAGATGCTTTTCTCTATCAACTGCCAAGAGGCCTTCTTTCCTCTTATACTAGTCCTCCTCAGCACAGACCCTTCACGGGTGTCAGGCTGGGGGACGATTAGGTCTTTCCCTTCCCACGAAGCCATATTTCAGACTATCACATGGGGAGAAACCTTGGACAATACCTAGCTTTCCTAGGCAGAGGTCCCTGCGACGACCTTCCGCAGTGTATGGGTCCCTGGGTACTTGAGATTAACAGAATGGTGATGACTTTTAACCAGCAAGCTGCCTTCAGGCACTAGTTTAACAAAGCACACCCTACATAGCCCCAAATCCGTTAAACCTTGAGTCACCACAGCACATGTCTCTTGCAAGGACAGGGTTGGGGGTTGGGTTACAGATTAACAGCATCTCAAATACAGAACAAAATGGAGTCTCTTGTGTCTACTTCTTTCCATATAGACACAGTAACAGTCTGATCTCTCTTTCTTTTCCCCACACTCCTCGGCCTCCCAAAGTGTTGGGATTACAGACATAAGCCACCGGGCCTGGCCTGTTCTCTTTTTCCTCCTTTCCTTTCTCTTCCTCTTCTTCCTATTTCTCTCCCTTCCCCTCAGTCCCTTCCCTTTGCCTGTCCTCGGCCCTTCCTTTCTATACATTTAGCGAGCAGCAGCCATGTGCCAGGTTCCAGGACAGGCACGGGGCATCACCAGTGGACAAGGTAGTCAGGTACTCCGGATGTGTGTGAAGCCCCTGAGGGTCAGCTCAGGCAGTAGTGATTTTGTTCTATGGCCTCATTCTTTATTTTTTTGAGACGGAGTCTCACTTTGTCCCCCAGGTTGGAGCGCAGTAGTGCGATCTCAGCTCACTGCAACCTCCACCTGCCGGGTTCAAGAGATTTTCCTGCCTCAGCCCCCCAGTAGCTGGGATTGCAGGTGCAGTCCACCATGCCCAGCTAATTTTTGTATTTTTAGTAGAGATGAGGTTTCAATTCCCAGTCAGTCCCTCCCCTTCTCCTCCTCCTTGCCCCTCTCTCCGGCTGCCTCTCACAAGGCTATCTCTTATCTTGCCTTTTTTGTTTTGTTTTGTTTTGAGACAGGGTCTCGCTCTATCACCCAGGCTGGAGTGCAGTGGTATGATCATAGCTCACCACAGCCTTGAACTCCTGGCCTCGAGCAGTCCTCCTGCCTTAGCCTCCCTTGCCTTTTCTTTACTTGCGGGGTTTCCCACGGTTCCATCCTTGGCTGCTTCTGTGCTGTCTCAGCCTGTCCTTGACAGTGAAAGCAGAGGCTTCTGGCTCTGAGCTCCGACTGTTTCCTGCCAATGCCCATGCGTCTCTCTTTGGCTGGACAGAGCGTCCCCTGAGGGCAGGGCTGGGCAGGATCTATCTTTGTGTCTCCAGGGCCCTGCACAGGTCCTTCAGGAAAGTTGGGGCCCTGGGGCCCAATGAGCAAGGAGACCAGAAGGTCCTGTTTAAAGCAGGAGAGGATAGTGTTCAGAACTCCCATGGATCGAGTGTTACGCAAAGCGCCTCATGACCTAAATGGACAGATCCTTGAACCTGGAGAGGGAGGTTCATATTTACATTGACAGAGGCAAGAAGCTCAGAAGGGTGAAGTCACTTGCCCTAAGTCGCACAGCTAGGAAGTGACAGAGCCAGGACTTGAGCGCACATCTCTTGGACCCACAGGCTTAATCCTGGCATGCTGAGCCTGCTTTCCTTGCTTCTGAGGGTCTACGTGGAGTTAGGGTGGACCCCAGAGGCTACTGACGGGAAACAGGCTGCTGGAGACCTGGCCACCAGGGTTCATCTGCCCCTGAGGTTTCTTACTCCCCATCCCTGTCCCCATGTCACTTTGCTCCTGGCTTTTCTCCTGGCCCCTCTCCTCCCTCAGATCCTGGAATCCTTGTAGTTCATTCTGGAAACTTGGTTCTTTCCCCTCCCTCTTGCAGGTATTTAGAGAATTACCTGGCCAACCTCTTTGCTGGGGCATGGGAGCCTCAGCCCGAGGGACCGCTGCCCCTGGACATCCCCCAGGCTTCCCCGCAGCAGGTGAATTACCTCTCTTTTTTTGTCTGAGGACCCTATGCAGCAGGGCCCCCTGACCCTCTCCCTGAGTCAGTATTGGGGCCTTGATCTTGGGTGCTCATGGCGACTCAAGGGTGGCCCTTTGGTCGGACGCAGTGGCTCACGGTGGTAATCCCAGCACTTAGGGAGGCCAAGGTGGGCAAATCACTTGAGGCCAGGAGTTCAAACTAGCCTGGCCAACGTGGTGAAACCCTGTCTCTACTGAAAATACAAAAGTTAGTCAGGTATGGTGGCATGCGCCTGTAATCCCAGCTACTCTGGAGGCTGAGGCGGGAGAATCATTTGAACCTGGGAGGTGGAGGCTGCAATGAGCTGAGATCACGCCACTGCACTCCATCCTGGGCAACAGAGTGAAACTGTGTCTCAAAAAAAAAAACCAAAAACATAAAAAGACAATTATTTGAGCCCCACCTCTCGCCCCAGGTTCAACGCTGTGTGGAGATCCTGAGCCGGGCCAAGAGGCCCCTAATGGTGCTAGGGAGTCAGGCCCTGCTCACCCCGAAGTCTGCCGACAAGCTTCGGTGAGAAGCCCCAGCCCTGCCCTTGTTTTCACGTTCCCAGTTCCTGGTCCTTGGGTGCTCTTAGGGAGGCGGGAGGCCCCGGCCACACTGACCTCTGCTCTGTCTGGACTCCTAGGGCTGCCGTGGAGACCTTGGGTGTTCCCTGCTTCCTTGGGGGGATGGCACGGGGGCTGTTAGGCCGCAACCACTCCCTCCACATCCGGGAGAACCGCAGTGCGGCCCTGAAGAAGGCAGATGTCATTGTCCTAGCAGGTGGGCCTGAGCCTCTTCCTTTCCCTCCTTCCCCCAGGAACCCCCTCACCCTGTTACCCAGCTTCACACAAAGGAGGATGAACATCTAGTGGGCACCTACTGTACTTGATACACATTTTCACATAGAGCGCTTTGAACCCTACCAGACACATAATAGGTGTATCAGTTAGCTACTGCCCTGTAACAACCATCCCCAAACTCAATGGCTAAAAATGCATTTCTGATTTCTCAAGACCCACCTATAAGGTAGGTGGTAGCTGTGGTTTTGACTGGGCTCATTTGTGAGTCTGCTCTTGGGTTAGGCAGGAAGGCAGCTGTGCTGATTCAGGCTGGGCTCGCTCACCTGTATGGGGATTGGCTGGCCCTGCAGATGGTCTGGGATGGCTTCAGCTGGGGTCATAGGGTTCTTCATCCCTGTCTCCATGGCCCCCTTGTTTCTCATCCTCCAGTAGGCTAGCCTGGGCCAGCCGACTTGGTGAAGGATGAGAAAACTGTGGGGCTGGGGGAGTGTGGTTGTTTGAGAGAGAGAGTGGAGGCTGTGTGGCTTCTTGAAGTAGAGTCTGCAGGAATGGGGGAGGGGGTCCTGAGTCATCTGGAGGTGTCTTCACTCAGAGGTCTTGCAATTGATGCCAACTGTTGCTGGGGCTGTGGACTAGGGCAACTACACAGGCCTCTCCTTGTGGTTCGGGTTTCCTCCCAGCATGATGGCCTCGGGGTAATCAGACTTCGCAGACAGAGCACACTCCTTGGCCCCACCCAGGCCTCTAAGAGTGAACAAGAAACTGCATCTCTTCTGACCCAGCCTCGGGTGTCATGCTATGTCACTTCTGCCACCTGATTCAAGGAAAGGGGACCCAGGCTGCACCTCTCTCCA